>NC_088372.1:20424833-20452333 GCF_034508935.2 Berghia stephanieae | reverse complement strand
TGAAATAGAAATACAATACAAAACACGTTCTTAAAATGGACATCACCAGTCGTGACGTCACTTCCCTCGTAATGACGCATAGTAACTTAGTAACTGGTTCTAAACTATCGGACGCCCTTATGACATACTTCTCCGACGAGCATAAAAAGTATTCAGAGGAGAAAAACATTATAAATCCGATCATGTTTTGACTTTTATACATTCTGATCACATGACATGTGAAAGAGTTCTAGCCAGCATGAAGAATAAAGATAACCGATTTTCTTTGTTTAGAACCAAGCTGCTCATTGCTGGGCTGACGTGACATCAGACGATTGAATCCTATTTTGGCCAGAAAACTCGCCTTTCAAATAATATCGATCAATTAAAATGACCATTGACAACAACAACCCCCCCCCCCCAAAAAAAAAACAAAAAAAAAAAACAACAAAAAACAACAAAACAAAACAAAACAAAACAAAAAAACCCAACAAAAAATAAAAACAAAACGAACAAAAAAACGAACAAATAAACAAAAACAAAATCAAAACAAAACAAAACAAACTCTCAAACCTGAGACTTCGTGAAGTACGTCAGTAAACTGATTAATGTTAGACAAGTAGATGTACATAGTACGCTCGGCCCCTTGAAACCTAAGTTTGTCACGGTCTCAATCGATAGTATGAAGTTGACGTCACTCAGATCTTAGTTATCGCTTTTTGTTATCCGCGTTTACGAGCAATAGGATTCGATAGTCTGATGTCATTTCCGCCCAGCAACGAGCAGCTTGGTTCTTAACAAAGAAAATCGGTACTTTTTATTCTACATGCTGCCTAGAACATTTTCACTTGTCAAGTGATCAGAATTCATAAAAGTCAAATTTGATCAACTTTTCTCATTTGTATACACTTTTACGCTCGTTGGAGAAGTATTTCATAAGGGCGTCCGCCATTGTTCCGGTAGTTTAGAACCAGTTACTAAGTTACTATACGTCATTACAAGGGAGGTGACGTCACGACTGTTGAACACTATTCTCACCAGACTATAAACGTTCAAGGTTACACATATTATTTTTGTGTGTTGGAGTGTTAAACCTAATAAAGGATGGCAATGTTTTCAGCTTCTTAGCCAAGTGCATAATATCTATAGCGTTAAAGTGACCACAGGAACATCGCTTTTGCCGAGGTGAAGGTCATTCTAATTACTCGATACTTGAAGAACGAGTTTTCTCGCCAACATTTTGAATCTTTGTTTCCAACTATGATAGTGCGGCTATGTGGTCTAGTGGTATGACACTCGCTCTCGGATCGGAAGATCGTGGGTTCGAGCCTCGCGTTCGGCGTATAGTTGAGTCCTTGGAGAAGGCTCTTTACTCACATTCTCTCACCGTACTCAGGTGTAAAACGAGTACCTGGCCGTTAACAGCGTTGTCTTTGTCCAAACAAAAAATTGTAATATCGCCTATCAGGCGTCATGTCCCGTTCTAAATGTTACGTGTTGCTGTTGGCCAGGGACCCCTTGTAAAGCGATTTGAGCACGTTTAGTGGATATTGCTCTATATAAAAGCTCAAGTTTAATTTTAGTACTGAAGTATCGATACTTATTAAGTAACGCTTCAGAAAAAAAAGTGTGGAGCGGACACACAGCGACTGGATGACTCCGTGGCCAGTGCGACGGCTTGTTGCTCTCTATCAGTCTCAGCCAGGCGGAGGGTGCCGTATCAGTTGGACCCCACCCAGGGTTGCTCGGACACCGTGTTATTTTTCTTCTCTGTTTTCACCTGGCACTTCTCCATACCTTATTTTATTTCTCACGAGAACTGCTTCTCACCGCGTATACTATGATAGTACTGAAGTACCGATACTTACTAAGCAACGCTTCAGAAAAAGTGTGGGGGGCGGGCACACTCCGGCTGGATGATTCAGTGGCCAGTGCCACCACTCGTTGTTCTCTCTCGCTCTCTCTCTCTCTCTCTTTCTCTCGCTCTCTCTCTCTCTCTATCTCTCAGTTTCAGCCAGGCGGAGGGTGCCGTATCAGTTGGATCCCAGGGTGGCTCCGACAACGTGCTATTCTTATTCTCTGTTTTCATTTGGCACTTCTCCATACCCTGCTGCTTCTCACTACTCATACTATGATAGTACTCAAGTATCGATACTTACTAAGTAAAGCTTCAGAAAAAAGTGTAGGGGCGAGGCGGGCACATTGTTGCTGGGTGGCTCAATGGCCACTGCGACCCCTCGCTGTTCTATCTCTCTCTCAGCCAGGCGGAGGGTGCCGTATGAGTTGGATCCCAGGTTTGTTCCGACACCGTGTTATTTTTATTCTCTGTTTTCATCTGGTACTTCTGCATACCCTATAGGGAATGAGATTAGGGGAAGAGTAGCGTCCCTTGATTTGACGTCACCGGCGAATAAGTTATTAGAGAGAGAACGTCGTTATGTTCGCGCATGCGTCTCTCGTCCTCGCTTCCTGTGAAACCGCGCGGTTAGTTAAATAGCTTCTCAGCGATCTTTAGGTTGACGTTCTATCTGTAAGGTGACGTCCAATCAAGGGAAGCTACTCTTCCGCTAATCTCATTCCCTATATTATTTCTCATAAGTACTGCTTCTCATGTTTATCTATCGCAATGTAATACTCGGTTACCTACTCTACATAAAAAAGGATCAATTTTAGTGTAGACAAATCAAATCGATCATACTTTAGTTTATATAATATTTCACTTTCACAGCAAAATAACCCTTCTATAATTATCTGTTAATGTAATACTTGTACTCGATAAGTGCTATCCGATACGTGGTTTGTACTTAGCGATGTTACAGTGACTATATAATCACAAGGTTTTGGGATATTTGTTCAGTTTGTTTTTGGGAATTTTCCAGCGCTTGTGGCACTTTTATGACGTATCCAAACACCAGTGAAAAGAAAACGATTGCATATATATATTGAAACTAATTTGGCCAGAAAACTCGTCCTTCAAATATCGATCAATTTAAATGACCCTCATCTTGGCAAAAACTCTCAAACCTGGGACTGGTTAACGTGAATGCTGCTGCTTGAAGCTCGAATAAATAATAATGACAGTCAACTGGAATGGAAGCTTCAACTTGATTATTGAGGACAGATACTGTGGATATGTTTCGCGTTTCCCCTTTGTCAACAAAACACAGTGAATGAAACATTAAAGACGTCATCTTTAGTGTTTCATTGTCAACAAAACACAGTGAATGAAACATTAAAAACGTCATCTTTAGTGTTTCATTGTCAACAAAACACAGTGAATGAAACATTAAAAACGTCATATTTAGTGTTTCATTGTTAATAAAACACATTGAATGAAAAATTGAAGACACCATCTTTTGTGTTTAATTGTCAACAAAACACAGCGAATGAAACATTAAAAACGTCATCTTTAGTGTTTCATTCATTGTGTTTTTGTTGACAAAAGGGAAACCCGAAACACCTGTTCTTTTCTCGTTTGGTAAATTGGAGCTTTCATTCCATTTAAATATTGTGACAAAGATATTATAATGAAAGAAAGGGTCAATTGAAAAATGCGCATCAACAGTTTTGTTTTGGTCATAAAATCCCATTTGCATCATTCCATTCTGTTTTTATGAACCCCAATAAATATCATATTATTTTTACTGATAGCACAAAAAGGACGAAAACCACAAACATATGATCTGATAGCGAACACAAGTTTTCGTATACCAAATTAATTGTGTGATTCGCCTCTTCATCTTTGCTTTCATCATTCAATTCTGATTGTTTACATTTCTGTAAGTTCGGATACATCAGCTAACTTCCGCTCAAATTTGGTACAAATTATTGGTTCACAAACAACTAGAATTAATTGCTGATCTTTGGGTCGCCGTGTCCTGGGTCGGTAAGTACGCTGAAATTCCGTGGGAATGTAATCATAGTGTTTGTTATGCTTGCCAATAATTGGTCTATTGCCATGGTAGTGGAATCAGGTATGAACTTCCGTGTTGAATGTTTTACAATATAGAGTGTTTATATAGGCGATATCCACTAAACGTGATTCAAGCTCTTTACAGGGACTGAGTCATCAGCAACACTTAACACGATATTATAGGACGAGACATGACGCCTGCAAGGCGATATTACAATTTTATTTTTCGACAAAGAGCTCGCTGTAAACGGTTAGGACACATTTCACACTGAATACAGTGAGAGAATATGAGTTAAGATCCTTTTCCCAAGGACTCAAACTATGCGCTGCGCAGTGTTTTATACCTGAGTACGATGTGATAATGCGATTAAAGAGCCTTTTCAAAGGACTCAATATTGAGTGGACTCGAACCAGGTATATATACCAGTTTGAAGGAGAATGCCATACCACAAGACAACAAAGCCGAAAATCCTGCCTCTGATGGGAATTTTGTCACAAAAATACTTCAGAACTTGGACAAATAATGAAAAAAATCGCTTTCATTAATTGCTAATTAAAATAAACAAATCTAAATCTAAAAATTAAGCATTAAAATTATAATAATAGCTTTAGCGTTATAAAGTGTCGAAAAAGTATGGACAATGGTGATCCTCTTATCTTACCTTGCTAAAGGCTTAATATAGGAATTCTCCTTTAAATGCCTTGTACAATAGTATATAATTACAGAATCTTATATAGCTTGCATTGTATCATTCACAGACAGTTTTACAAAACTTTGAATGTGAGGAAAATGTATCAATACGGCAATGTAAAATCGAAAAATACAATCATGGAATACTGGTAATTGAAAATTGGTCATCGTTTGATTCTTTCAGAAACTATTTCTGTTATTTTACTAGAGCTGGATAATCCGTTTTTGGATTATTTTACATTATTCAACTGATAGAAAATGATAAAAAAGGAATGTTTTCCTTCGGTTTTCCAAATAACTTAGTACTAGTCTGTTTTCAATGAAAACGTCAAGATAACGACATTATGACACAGCTTCGGCGGATGTTAAATAAGCGGCTATGTGGTCTTGTGGTATGACACTCGCTGTCGGATGGAGAGGAAGGTTCTGGGTTCGAGCCTCATTCGGCGCATAGTCCTTGGAAAAGGCTCTTTGCTCACATTTTCTCATCGTACTCATGTGTAAAATGAGTACCGTTAACAGAGGAAAAAAATTGTAATATCGCCCACCAGGCGTCATGACTCTTTCCATATGTTACGTGTTGCAGACGGTCAGGGACCCTTTGTAAAACGCTTTGAACACGTTTAGTGGATAATGCTCAATATAAAACCTCAAGTTTTCAAAAATTAGCATCCAGCCGATAACAGCATCGTAAGAGAGTGCTTTTCATGCGTTATGTCTGGTATAAATGTAATCTTTTATCACCTACTTGAAAATATTTAATTATCTCTTTTTCTTTTGTTCAGAAAGCTTATGTCTAAAATATCGATCGATCAAATTGTTTACTATCTTGAAGAAGTCCCAGGTTTGAGGGTTTTTTCTAACACGACGAGTTTTATTCTAATCGAATGGTATTTGAAGAACGAGATACGTTGGTCAAAATTTAAATAAAAAATTAAAATGTATTGTTGTAACTTGACACGTTTTGAAAAGCGTTTTGAGTAGAAAATTAGTGGATATAACGCTATATGAAAGCTCGATATTAGTTTTTATTTTAATCTTTCTAAAATTATTTTTTAAGTGATCTCCCCCCCCCCCCACTTTTACTGAGAGGATAAATCATTGAACGGAACTTATTAAAAAGTTACTCTATTATTTCAAGGGTTTGAATTAGAGCCCCCGGTTCGAAAAGGAGATGATACCAAATATAGATAGAACGAAGATGACGTCACTTTGTTAATGCATTTTGCCATCCGCGTTTGTGAGTGATTCTCACTAAACTGCATCAACCAGACTATAAAAGTTCATGATTACACACAGTTTTGTGTGTTGGTCCGTTATACTTCCGGATGGCAATGTTATGAGCTTCTTAGCCAAGCGCATACTATCTATAAACAGTGGGCCTCTAATATATCTACTGACGGATGTAGTAAAATAGGCCTTTGAATACGATGAGGTTTTGTCACGATATAGCTCGAATAGTTTAATCCCGAGGATTGTTAGTGTGATGCCATCGGACTTATGACAAATCACTGAAGAATCCTGGTAAAATCTTGTACACTTTTTTTTTTTTGTTTGTTTTTGTTTGTTGCTTTAGGTCTCTTCCAACACAATTGAGGTTATATGAGAGACCGCTGAAACAAAAAAAAAAACAAGCAATCTAACAAAAATAGTACAAATGTAAATCAAAATCATACCCTAAAGATATCATAAGCTAAATTATAAATAACCAAGAACAAACAGGCAGAAGATTTACATAAAATAAAATATCCCCTGTCAAAAATACAATCACAAACCAAAGAAGCAGGATAGGCTAGTAAAGAGAAGAAGAAACGACATCACTATCGGATCGTACACCCATGCGAACATCATAGGTATATGATTCAAGGGTGATGCTCCCATCCAACCGCCCGCTCTTGTACACTGACAATGGAATACGCATCAAGCCGTAGCCATCGTTAACTTATAGCCTGACACGAGACCCCTCTAAGACTTATAGATAGTATGCAGATGACGTCACTCAGGCCTTTGTTATTGTTTTTGCCATCCGCGTTTGTGAGTTGTTCTCACTAAACTGTATTAACCAGACTATAAAAGTTCATGGTTACACAGAGTTTGTGTGTTGGTCCGTTATACTTCCGGATGGCAATGTTGTGAACTCATTGGCCAAGCGCATTCTATCTATAGTTTGGCGTCATTTTTAGGTTTGTGCAGCGCTTGGTGAGTTGTCGTTGGTAGAGCTCAATGAAACAAGTGATTCCATTAGTTGAACTATTGAATACAACTCACGATACTTTATTTTCTTTTATGGCCAAATACTTGTCAATGACGTTATGTTTGGGCAGTGTCAGGCAAAAGATAGTATACACTTGGCTAATAAGTTCACAACATTGCCGTCCGGAAGTCTAACTGGCCAACACACAAAACTGTGTGTAACAATGATCGTTTATAGTCTGGTTATTACAGTTTAGTGAGAATTACTCATAAATGCGGATGGCAAAAAACAATAACTAAGACATGAGTGACGTTATCTTCGAACTATCCATAGGTTAACGATGGATTCGATCTGGCACAGGGTGAGAGGTGGACGATGACATATATACTGATAAAATAATATAAGGAGAACTTTTTAGTATAGATAGAATGCGCTTGGCCAAGGAGTTCACAACATTGCCATCCGGAAGTATAACGGACCAACACACAAACTCTGTGTAACCATGAACTTTTATAGTCTGGTTAATACAGTTTAGTGAGAACAACTCACAAACGCGGATGGCAAAAACAATAACAAAGGCCTGAGTGACGTCATCTGCATACTATCTATAGATAGAACGAAATTGACGTCACTCAACTCTTCGTCATTGTTTTTAGCCAGCTACCTTTATGAGCAGTTTTCACTACATTCTATCAACCAGATCATAAACGTTAAAAGTTATACATTGTTTTGTGCGTTGGTGCGTTATATCCGACTGGCGCATGTACTGAAATTTTTGAATAAACTCATAGCATCAATACTTGTCTGCCTCCAGACTTAATAATAAAAAGAAAATATAACTCAAAACACAATAATTAAAAATGTTGGCCTGAACCACAGAGCTCTACTATATAGATAGTATGCGCTTGGCTAAGAAGCTCACAACATTGCCATCCGGAAGTATAACGGACCAACACACAAAAGCGTGTGTATCCATGAACGTTTATAGTCAGGTTAATACAGTTCAGTGAGCATTACTCATAAACGCGGATGGCAAAAAAAAAAAAACAATAACAAAGACCTGAGTGACGTTATCTTCGAACTATCTATAGTGTTACGGTAGACTTCTGTGGCCTGAACTTAAATTTTTTTTTTTTATTGTGAATCCAGCGAGTCTACGTGTCTTAATTAACCGGCGTGTAAGGAATTTGCATATCTGGAAACCGGACGTAATTATGGGCTTGTTTTAACATTGTGAGTTGGTTTGAGACTATTTCAATTAACTGTCTGCGTTATCAGACCTTCATAAAAAGCACACGTTGATCTTGACGCATAGGATTACTGCTTTAAGATAAAGATCTCTAAAAGGATGTGTACGAAATATTGACAAGCAAAACCAGTCTATGCACATCTCAGAAAGGAGGGAGAGGATTTTTATACGGTTCTTTCATCTCTTTGTATTTATTAAACAAGTTATTTTTTATCGTGGTCAATAACAACACGAACTTGCGAGAAATACAAAGAATTGAAAGAATACGTTTAGTAACAACCCTCCAAGTAAGATTATTAGATATTTTGTGACCAAACGGCATGGTATTAGTACTTCTATTCACCATTAATTTCTATCTTTCTTCATCTCCTTGAATGACAATTTGACCCAAAAACAAAAACATTGGATTTGTATTAATGGGCACTTAAAGATTATTTTTAATCGCCAATCAGCTGTCTTTTGCACCTTTCTTCACACCAATAAAATGTGCGCAAATATTCTGCAATCGCTGAAATAAATATTTTATTCAACGCGTTCAAAGCATTATTCAACGATTACGTATTTACTAAGAAATGATAGGGTTTTCCAATGAGAGGGGTGGGACAATATGGGATATAGCTATTGATAGCTTTCTGCTCTCACGCATATAAGTATATGTAGTATATAGTTATCGCATCCTATAAATGACAACTTAACCTTTGGATAAATCAGACATCAGACCTTACTCTAAACAGTGATGAATCCGTAATAGAATCAACACTTGTCATTGATATATATATATATATATATATATATATATATATATATTTTATATATATATATTATATATATATATATATATATATACGAGTACAAAATAAAATTCCAATTGTTAAACCGTGGGAAAATCTCAAACAAATGCAATAGCCCTCCCGGTCATCATGTGTACTGTGAAAAAATAAACCCTCAAATGAAATGACGCATTGGTTAAATATTACATGGAGGGGGGTACTCACCGAGAATCTAAACCATAGCCCAAATAGATTATATTTAATTGGTACATATTTGTCATACTCAATTATTTCATACAATGGGCCAAAGGCGAATTCGGGTTGAAAGAATTGACGTTCAAAATAGTCTCGTTATTGTCTATTTACTCCTCAACCAATTCAAGCTTGGATATAGACCAATAACAAATTAAGTTTAAAGAAAACGAGGATGTGTCGTTATCAAAAAATTGTTTTTGTGATGTTTGTCATTAAAATTATTCCAATACTAAGTTATTTATTTTGAAAAAAAAATACAAAATAAGGAAAACATTCTCTTTCATCAGTTTTTCTGTGTTAACTAATGAAAAATAAACCAAAATGGGACCATCTGGCATCAAATTTATAGGGGTTGTAACCTTTCAGTCGAAAATGTATGGACAAAGTTAGATTTCTGTGGACACTTTTTTAAACCTTTAATATTTCTGTCATTCTTTTGGCTTTAATTCGCCAGTTTTTTAGGGTTTTATTTTATATAATTTTATCGATAGAAACTGTTAAAAAACTATTGATTTTCTGTGTTTTTTTTCCAATTATATTATTATTGAAGAAATTTTGTGGTTTCAACACAAAAACAACATCTTGACACAGCCTCTGATAATAGCTTTGTAAGTGTCTTAAAGAAAGTATTGGACTGGAACCCTCAGGGCAGAAGAGGAACATGGGGAGAAATAAAGAAACTGATATACAGAGAAGTGATAAGACATGGAACGAGCTAAAAGTAAGTTAGCTCAAGCTAGAGGGGGATGGATACTATTTGTCTGTACCCTGACACAGGTTGAAGAAGGCAGTGATGATGATGATGATGATGATGATGATGATGATGATGATGATGATGATGATGATGATGATGATGATGATGATGATGATGATGCAGAGTGTCTTAAAGATTATAATATCAATAAATTATCGCGTCTTGGAAAAGATAAACGTTTCTATATGAAGCTTTCTAAAGGGATGAAAAAAGCAATGATGATGATGATGATGATGCAGAGTGTCTTAAAGATTATAATATCAATAAATTTTCGCGTCTTGGAAAAGATAAAGTTTCTATATGAAGCTTTCTAAAGGGGCGAAAAAAGGCAATGATGGTGATGATGATGATGATGTTGATGATGATGATGATGATGATGATGATGATGATGATGATGATGATGATGATGATGATGATGATGATGATGATGATGATGATTCTCAAAGATTATAATATTAATACAATATCTCGTCTTGGAAAAGATATACGTTTTTTATCCTTCTTCTTCTTCTAGGTTCCATGCCTGGTCCAGGCTTCGGATACTGCATGAATTATCTCTCTCCATTCCTCCCTGTCTCTTGCTTTTTCAAACAGCTCTTGGATTGTTAGGCTGGTGAAGCCCTTCAGTTGGTCTATGAGTGTTTTTCTTTGTCTCCCCCGGGCGCGTTTACCAGGTATTTTTCAACAACTTGCCAGGTATTCATTCCTTTCTTTCCTTACTATGTGTCCGAAAAAGGATAGTTGTCGATCCACTATTAAGGGCATTAGTTTCCTTTGTTGGTATGTTTGTTTTAGCACTTCTTCGTTCGTTTTGTGTGCAGTATACGATATTCTCTGCATCCTTCTCAAGCACCACATTTCAAAAGCTTCAATGTTCTTTTGTGTTTCTGCATTTGTAGTCCAGCTTTCGCATCCGTATAACAAGATTGGCCACACGTAGCACTTCAAGACTCGGAATCTAATCCCGAACGACATCTGTTTGTTTTTCAAAATGTTTTCCAGGTCCATGAAGGCCTGTTTGGCTTGAGTTATTCTTGCTCGTATGTCTCGGTTACATCTTCCATCTGTTGTCACTATTGAACCTAGGTATTTAAAACTTTCTACGTTGGTAAGTTGCTCGCCGTGAATCGTTATATTGCAGGTGTTGTTGTTTTCGGGGTTTTTCTGTATTACCATGCATTCCGTTTTGGTGATATTCACTTCCATTCCCTTGGCTTCACTATCTACTACCACTTTGTCAACAATCTTTTGAAGTTGGATTTCTGATGTTGCAATGAGTACCGTATCGTCTGCGTATCTTATATTATTTATGTTGTGACCTCCTACTTTTATTCCCTCCATATTATTTATGCCCCTCATGATTGTTTCTTGGTATAGATTAAACAGATCTGGTGAGGCAACACACCCTTGACGGACTCCTTTCTTAATAGGAATGGAATTTCCTGTAGAGTTTCCGATTTTGATAGATGCCTGCTGGGTGTAGTATAATGTTTGCATGAGTCTGAGGTCTTTCTCATCAGCGCCAATGGAGTGCAGTTGTTTTAGTATTTCTTCGTGGCGTACTCTATCAAAAGCTTTTTTGTAGTCGACAAAACAGAGGTATAGTGGGGTCTGAACCTGTATAGCTCTTTCACTTAAAACACGGAGGAGGTATATTGCGTTCCTTGTCCCTCTGTCAGGTTGGAATCCATATTGTTCTTCTGCGATTTCGGGGTTAATCTTATTCCTTAGCCTGTTGATAATTAAACGCAACAGTATTTTGTTGATGTGGCTTATTAAACTTATAGTTCTAAAATTTTCGCATCTGACTGCACCTGCTTTCTTTGGTATTGCTATGAAAATAGAGTTACAGAGATCTTCTGGAATTTTCCCAGTATTGTATATATTGTTGAATAATATGTGAAGTTCATCCTATATGAAGATAAACGTTTTTTTAATATCCTATATGAAGATATACGTTTTTTTATATCCTATATGAAGGGGTGTGTGACCATTGCCACGATTTCTTGAAGGGATTAGAATAGTAGTTTGGATATGAATGCATTTATACCAATATAATACCTGAAGCCCATAAACTTTATGATGCTTCATATCTCAGCCGCTTTATCAGATAATAATGTTGCTAAATTCTTCATGCGGCAGTTTTGTGTTGCCTTCATGAACTCTGGAGAGGGAAAAACAATACTTATTTAATAAATGAGTTATTTTTTATATCGTACCCAATAACAACACAACAAACTTGCGAGTTTGTGTAATTACATGATGAAAATATGACGAGTTTAATATATACAAAGCAATGAAAGAATACGTTTATTCCACCACTCCAAGTAAGATTATTAGATATTTTGTAACCAAATGTCATGGTATTAGCACTTCTATTCACCATAATGTGTCTTTTTCTCCTGCTTGAATGACAATGTGACCCAAAACTACAAGTTATGGATTTGCTTAGACGTCTACATCTTATTTTACACGAATAAAATGTGGGAAAATATTTTGCTATCATTGAATAAATGTTTTATTGTTGTTATGTATTACTTAAATGTTATGGAGGTATGCAGAAATGAACAAACTATCCTATCATAAGCAAATCTTAATTTTTTATCGGAAAGTTCCAAACATATGTGAGTTATTAGCAGTATTTTAGCGGCAATGGGCCGTTTCCCTTGAGCGCTTTACAAGAGCTCACAAACTGCGGGGGTGAATAATGATTCGAATGTTTGACATGTCTGATCTGAATGCGGCTTTCCTCAACATTAATTTGCCTCCACATCATGAGTTAGCACGTTTTAGTACTTAAACGTATTTGGCGAAACCTTGTATCTCATACAATTCGTTGATGAAGTCTTTGGAAAGTCGTAAATGTTTAGAAAGCGTTCGGAAAAGTTTGTAAACAGTCTCTAATGAAAACAAATTGAATGTCTGGAAAGAAACCCATTTGATAAATAAATGACAAACATTCACGGGGGGAGGAGAACAGTCAGACGGAAAATAATTACTAGTAGATTGAATGATGATGTTGATGATGATGACGTTGGTGAGGATAATGACGATGAGGATTATGATGATGGTGATGATGATGATGATGATGATGATGATGATGATGATGATGATAATGACATTAATGATGATGATGATGATGATGATGATGTTGTTGATGATGATGATGATGATGATGATGATGATGATGATGATGATGATGATGATGGTGATGATGATGATGATGATGATGTTGTTGATGATGATGATGATGATGATGATGATGATGATAATGATGATGATGGTGATGATGATGATTCTGATGATGATGATAATAATGATGATGATGACGATGATGATGAGGAGGACGATGTATGTATGAGTTGCATTGTACATTAGTAAGGTGCTATGCGACATCAGCATAAAAGTATCTCGGTGACAGGGAATCCGCATATCGGGACCAAGCACGTCTGTTCCTGGCTAGAGTCACAACTTCGTCAATGGGCATAGAATCCAGTCCCATAGTGGGCAGGGAGGTACATACTGTGTCTTCTATCCCCTTATATCTGTTTTCCAACATGCTCTCTGCCTTTGTCTTGGAATGAGGTTACTTGGTTTTGTCCTGGCCGGAGTCCGAGCTGGGAGGGAAACAGTCAAATGCATAGTTATTGTTTTGGGAGATGATATTTTTTTCCTTGTAAATCCCCTCTCTGTTATGTATTATTATATTTGTTATTTTTAATGTATAATGTAAGCATTTGAGTGTATTCCTCTTTGTTGGATTTTGTGCTTGCATCCGGATGAGACTTATAGGTGATCTCAAACTAAGTAATAATAATAATAATAATGCTGAAAACTTAAATAGCGCTATAACTCCGAGACACCAGACTCTAAGCGCTTAAATTACAATTTACTTTGGCTGAAACATACTCATTCACACACAAGCACACACACACACACACACACACACACACACACACAACACAACACAACACACAACACAAACCAAACCTATCTTGCTTCTCATACCATCTACTAAAATCGAAACAAATATGTTTTAAGCGAACGTTTAAAAATAGACAAAGATTCTTTTTCACGAATGCTCTGCGGTAAGGCGTTCCAAATAGAGGGTCCGAAATGAGAAAAGGATCTCATTCCAGCATTTTTCCGAATTCGAGGGACAACTAGTTTTGTGGAATCACTGGCCGAACGTAAGGGGCGGGGTTTTGAATATCTTTCAATTAGTTCTGAAAGGTAGGAAGGGCAGTACCTTCAAGACAACGATACACTAAAACACAAGCTTTGAATTTAATTCTTTTCTCAACAGGCAGCCAATGCAGGTCATGAAGTAGAGGTCCGGCAGAGTCGCACCTACGCTTCATAAATACTAGTCTGGCAGCGCTGTTTTGGACAATCTGAAGACGTTTCAGATTGTATTGCGAAACGCCAAACAACAGAGCATTACAATAATCCAATTTCGATAGTACGAGGGACACAACCAGGTGCTTGGTCACATCCTCAGATATGAACCGTCTAATGGAAGCAATCTTTTTTAGTTGGAAAAAGAGAGATCTAACCAAATTATTAACCTGATGCTCCATCGACAGTCCAGAGTCTAAGAATGTGCCAAGGTTTTTCACTTTGTCAACAATTTGAATAGAGGCATCCCCCAACTTCAAATCTGTTTCACTTTTCTACTTCCTGTTCCCCACATACAGCACCTCCGTCTTATCATCATTCAGTTTCAGTCTGTTCTCATTCATCCATTTCTTAACACTTTGGATACAATTTTTACTATTGGCTGATACTTCTTGTAAATTTCTCATATTGGAAACGCAGTACAATTGCGTGTCATCAGCGTATTGATGGTAAGACAGACCAAAACTTCTGATGATTTTAGACAGAGGGCCAACGTACAAAACAAAAAGAACGGGTCCAAGTACTGAACCCTGGGGAACCCCACAATCAAGAAAGATTTCCTCCGATCTATATTCATCCACCGTAATAATCTGTTTACGATTAAACAAATATGACCTAAACCAATCAAGCGCTGCACCAGACACACCATAAGTAATTTCAAGACGTTTGAGAAGAAGATTGTGATCAATAGTATCAAAAGCAGACGATAGGTCAAGCAAATTCAGCAAAGAACATGAACCATTGTCTATAACAGAGAGGAGATCATTAACAACCCTAACAAGTGCGGTTTCCGTTGAATGATGTTGCCTATAAGCAGACTGAAATTTTTCTTCAAGACAATTATTTTTAAGATGAGACAGTAATTGTTTCAAAACAAGCTTTTCTAAGATCTTAGAGAGAAAAGGAAGATTAGAGACAGGGCGATAGTTTTTTAAGTTCTCTTTATCGAGATCAGGTTTTTTCAAAAGGGGTTTGACATGAGCAACTTTGTAAATGTCTGGTACAGCACCTGACTGCAACGAATTATTAACAATACATGTAAATGGTGTTAAAATTACATCAATGCATTTTTTTAAAATGGCAGTATTTAAGGGGTCTAAATCACAACTTTTAGTTGGAGACAACATAATGCAATCACGTAAGTCAGCTTCAGTAATCTTTGAAAAATGTGTTAACGAATCACCATGAAACTTGTCAAATGTTGTAGGGATCGATTCAGACGAGAGTTCCTTCCTGATGGATCCGTTTTTTCTTTAAAATATTGACCAAAGCGAGTTGGTAGATCTGCACGATCGATTAAAGATGGGAGAGCTGGTTGCGTCTGTTGTCCCAGCAGTTCCTTGGTCAAGGCAAAGAATTGTCTCGAACGTCCCACGTTTTTGAGGCTTTCTTCATAGAATTTCTTTTTGGCCCTGAAATTGACGGCTTTTGCATCATTTCTAGCCGCGATGTATCGCTTCTTATCGACAGCATCTCTGGACTTGAGCCATTTTCTTTCTGCCCGCCTCCTGGCTAATCCATTCAATTTTATTTCGGTATTATACCAGGGTGCTTGACGTCTCACTTTTACTGCTCTAGTTGTTAAGGGAGCATGCTTGTCCACCGTACCAACAATTGACTCGTGGAGACCATTCGCATCATGTTTATTTTTAACGTTATGGTCAAGGTCTTGTTTAAAAATGTTCATGTTTATATTCTTCAAATTACGAGATGTTATCATCTTTTTTACTTCGTGCTTCATTGGAAATAAAACGCAAAACACAATTAAATGATGGTCAGAGATTAATTTATCAATATTTGAGACAGATGAAGAGAGAGAATGTACAATGTCTGTAATGACATGATCTATTGTGTGGCCATGGTTGTTTGTAGGACCGCTTACAAGTTGAATATAGTTGTTTGTGTCAATAATCTCCCGAAATACTTTCGATTCATTTTTGTTTCCGAAATAATCAATGTTAAAATCACCCATAAAAATATTATGCTTTTTGTTAATGGATTGCATAGACATAAATTCTCCGAACTCAGATAAAAAATCAATTGTTGATATTTTGTTTTGTTGGCTTGGTGGTGGGCGGTAGACACAGTGAAACGACTTTTTAAAATTATTTTCATGAATGGCAAATCCAGCGTATTCAAAACTTCTAAAATTATCATGGTGAAATGATATCTTGTCAAAGAGTGACAAGTTGTAAATAATTGCAATACCACCTCCTTTCCTCCCAATGCGTGGAAATGATTTAATACAAAAGCCTTCGGGTGTAATTGCTTTCATAATTGGATCATCATATGAATGATTAAGCCATGTTTCCAAGATGACAAAAATATTAATTTTATGATCTTCAATAATGTCGATTATGTCTTGAGTTTCATTACGACACGATCTAACATTTAGTAATCCAATTTTTAAACTGGTATGATCACTACGTGCAGGTTGTTGTTGTTGTTGTTGTTGTTGCTCAAGACGGTGCTGTTGCTGCGAGTTGTTGTCATGGTGGTCGTTAATTTCATACTGACTGTCACGGACAGTGTTGACATTTGACAAGGAACGGTGAGGATTACTCATTGAAGTGATTAGATTGGACGGGGGACGAGTGTTGATAAATTGAAGCGAGGATCGAGGTCGTAGGGGAGCGGGCGTGGGGTTGGCCGATGACCAATGACGGTGGTTATAGGGCGTTGTTTTCGTCTACCCCCTCTGAGTCTGTTCACAAAATTAGTATTATAAATATATCGATGTACACGGTAGTTGTTAAAAGTTATAAAATATAGCACAGTGAATAAAGTTTCCAATATGGCTGTAAACAAATAGCAGTTTAAAACTATGTTCGACTTTGGAAAATCCATACTTAAATTTTAAAATTTTAGAAAAATCCTCCGTTAGAAATCGTTAAAATAGTACATTGGTGGTATGTTCTTGGAATCTAAATTTGATCCCTATAATGTTCCCAGTTCCCCTATTTCTTACTTTTTCTTGGGTGCTTTAGTTGTAATTCTATAACTTTTTACTATCCCATTTTCTTCCTTTTTACTGGCGCTGATATGACCTTAATGTGTTGCAAGCGCCGTAAAACCCTTAAACACAAACAAGAATCCAGTCCATGTAGTAGAGTGCCTGCTGGTCGAGTTATGTTGTCGAGCTCTTCAAGTAGGTAATAAAAGTTCGACGCAGGGTAAGGATGAAAATGTCAATGCCGATAATGGTGATGAGATTAATAGTGAAGAAATATCATAAAAGAAAAAATATATACGACAAAGACAACAGGAAAATGACACTGAACACCTAAATGGGTTCCAACATGTTTATACTTAGTCATAGTCACATTCAGTAAACATCTATCAATCGCATTGGGTGGGATTGTATTTTGTGAGCACTAATCACACAATGTTTGGCACAATAATGCACTGTAACACTGTGCTATGTCTTGCATTTTCCCATTTGTCAATGTCAAACATTTTTAAACAGTGTTTATTATTTGAAAAGCTACAGCTTTTTATTGATGCTATGAGTTTATCAATAAAAAACCTCATAACATCCGCCCGCCGGATATAACGTGCCAACACACAAAACTTTGTGTAACATTGAAAGTTTATAGATAGAACGAAATTAACGTCATTCAGCTCTTTGTTGTTGTTTTTATCCGAGCATTTTATCAATCAGACTACAAACCTTTACAAATAGTTTCGTGTGTTGGTAGTTTATATCATACTGGCGGATGGTATGAGTAACATTACTCAGCGCATAGCATCAATAAGTTAACAATGGCAGCGATCGGCTGAGCCTTCAGCTTTACGACTACAGAAAACAAAATTTTGATGTAAAAAAAACTGGTTCATATCTCATTGGAAGAGTAAAACCACTATTCCGGGGGACTGAATACAAAACTTGTATTTCACAGTGACGGCATCTTATTTTCTAGTCTAAATAAATGCTGGTCGTCAATATAGATCATCTACACTCGCTCTTTTATGCCCCGTAATCCTTAGAATCTGCCTATAGATAGTATGTGCTTGGCTAGAACTCACAAGAAGCTAAGAAACTCACAACATTGCCATCCGGAAGTATAAAGGACCAACACACAAAACAATATGTAACCTTAAAAGTTTATAGTCTGCATAATACAGTTAAGTGAGAATAAATCATAAACGTGGATGAAAAAAAAAACAACAACAAAGACCTAAGTAACGTCATCTTCATTCTATCTAAATCACCACTTGTTCGATTATGTTACATTATTTAACTGATAGAAATTGATAATAATAACGATACGAGTGTTTTCCTTAGTCTTCCAACATATTCATTATTGGAGTATTTTCATGGCTGACGTCACAAAACCGATTTTTCGACACAGCCTAAAAGAAAACGAATTGAGACTTTTTTCCATGAAAAAGTAGACTTTAAATAAATAATGTGTGTTTTTTTTAAAGTGTACTTTGGATTTTGGCAATAAATGATACAAATGATTTGAAACCTAAATAAATAAATAGGAAGCCAGGGCTCTTTCATTGACAAGTTGTCTGGGATACCGGAAGTCGCCAAAAACACCACCGATCCTGTCGTCTGTTAACGTATGTATATGAGTCTGTGCCCAAAAGACTGTTTTTGTAACGTTTGACACAAAATTACTCAAAGACTAAGTTATTTGGAGACTTTAAAAAAGTAGTCCTTCAGATCAATAAGGCCCATGGAGCCGGAGTTTATCCCGGTTTTCTATAGCGTGAGTCCAACAATAGAAATTGCTCACAACCCTTTGGATAGGACGCTAATCTATTGTAAAGTACTTTCCGCTAGATTTAACAGACCCAGCTACACATTTCTACTGGTTGGACCTGGGGGGGGGGGGGTTGGCTATAAAAAACAATTCGTCTGCACCCGGGATCGATCTAGGTTCCTTGTTTGTCAAGCGAGTTTTCTATCAAATGAGATATTGTGACTCCTTTATTTGGATTTCTTCTTCCAGGTTCCATGCCTGGTCCAGGCTTCGGATACTGCATGAATTATCTCTCTCCATTCATCCCTGTCTCTTGCTTTTTCAAACAGCTCTTGGATTGTTAGGTTGGTGAAGCCCTTCAGTTGGTCTATGAGTGTTTTTCTTTGTCTCCCCCGGGCGCGTTTACCAGGTATTTTTCCACAACTTGCCAGGTATTCATTCTTATCTTTCCTTACTATGTGTCCGAAAAAGGATAGTTGTCGATCCACTATTAAGGGCATTAGTTTCCTTTGTTGGTATGTTTGTTTTAAGCACTTCTCGTTCGTTTTGGTGCAGTAATACGATATTCTCTGCATCCTTCTCAGCACCACATTTCAAAGCTCAATTTCTTTTGTGTTTCTGCATTTGTAGTCCAGCTTTCGACACCACGAGGAGGTTGCAGTAGGGCTTGATGATGATCTATCTTTGCAGACTTGGCATCATCCATTTGTCGAACTTATTTGGACTAAGGAAGACATTTACTTTAGTCGGTGTTACTGGGTTAAAAATTGTAAAATATATTAAATATTGACACTCTAACATCAAAATTATAGTAGTATATCGCTTTAAATCGTCGAAAAAGTGTGGACAAAGATGATACTCTGCCTAAACTGTTTTCTTTTTTTTTTTGGAACATTTTAGAATCAATTTCTGTTATTCTATTGTAGCCAGATCGCCAGTCTGTTGTGTATTTTACAATACTTAATTGATAGAAACTCATAACAATGAGTATTTTCCTTAGTATTTTTCAAAATGTTTATTATTGGAGTATTTGGATGGAGCAGCGTGGCTCAGCGGTACGGTCTTTGCTCCGTACCCGAAAGGTACCGAGTTCGATCACCCGCCGCTGCGCTGTGTGGCCTTGAGCAAGTCACCTCGCTGTAGCTCAATTTCCGGCGACGCACTGCGGCTGACGCCCGGGGTTATTCCAGTCTGCCCTTGGGATAGACCCAAGAGACACATTTCCCTATGGATAAATAAAGGGAATTTTCCTTTTAATTTTATTTTTATTTTCATGGCTAACGCCACAAAACTACCTTTTTACACAGCCTAAAATAAGAATTTAGGCTTAATCTAAAAACAAAAATGAGTTTTTAAAATAATGTGGTATTTCTTGTTCAGTACACGTTCGATTTCGGCAATAAATGATGCAACTAACTGGAAAGCCAGCACGATGTCATTGACAAGTTGTCTGGGATGCCGGAAGTCGGCAAAAACACCGTCAATCAAGTCGATATATAATGATAAATAACAAAATATATTAATATATTAAATTTATTTAGAATAATAATTATATTAAATTATTTATGAAATAACAAAATAGATATAGTGTCAATATCCACTTAAAGTGTTCAATGCCGCTGTCCAGGACATAGATAGACGTCTAGGTGATCTGAGAATTTTTAGAAAACTAATTGTTAAAATTGTTGAATGTTAAGGGAAAGTTAATCTAAAAGAGTATGCCATCTACCTAGATTTGAAGCACTCAAGAGTATAATCTCTCTCTCTCTCTCTCTCTCTCTCTCTCTCTCTCTCTCTCCCCCCCCCCTCCTCTCTCTCTCTCTCTCTCTCTCTTTATATATATATATATATATATATAATATATAGTTGAGTGGAGATAGAATGTAACAGAATGAGGTATGAATAAAAATAAATAAATATATTATAATAAATAATAAAATATATATATATATATATATATATATATATATATATATATATATATATAAAGCGCTATTACTCTTGAGTGCTTAAAGTCTAGACAGAAGGTTATCATGTGCATTGTTGATAGAATCCGGCTGACTCGAGAGAAATTTAGTAGATTGTCGCAAATATCGATACTGAACGATTGGATGCGGCATTCTTCTTTAGCCAACCAAAACCAAACGTTTTGCAATACAATCCAAAATATTATATCATTTGAAAGAGGAGGTATTGAAATGCCTTAACGAGGCAATTTTTTGGGAATGGCTTTGAAGCAAAGGTGAAAAACTGAACGGGAATTTCTAAACCTGAATCGATTCAGCAACAACAATAAAGAAAAAACAAAAACAAAACAAAATGACAAAAAAAAAAAAAAAGAAAATCAAAAACAAAAAACAAACCGGTGTGTCTTTTTTACGAAACCCGCCGAAACCCGACGAAACCCTGCGAAACCCGCCGAAACCCGCCGAAACCCGACGAAACCCGACGAATCCCGACAAAGTTATGGGAAGTAGGTGGCACTGAGGAGTGAACCCAGAACTCAGGGAAGTGTACACCATTGGGGAGTGAACCTGGGACTGGGTTTCGGCGGGTTTCGTAAAAAAGAACCAGTGCTTTTTTACGAAACCCGCCGAAACCCGCCGAAACCCGGCAAAACCCGACAATATCCAGCAAAGTTATGGGAAGTAGACAACTGTGGGGAGTGAACCCGAGACTCAGGGAAGTGTACACCAGTTGGGAGTGAACCTGAGACTAAGGTTATCGGCCAATTTCGGCGGGTTTCGTAAAAAAGAATTAGTGCTTTATTACGAAACCCGCCGAAACCCGCCGAAACCCGACAATATCCGGCAAAGTTATGGGAGTTTGGCAACAGTGGGGGGTGATCCTGGGAGTCAGGGAATTGCACACCAGTGGGGAGTTAACCTGGGACTGTGTAAAAAGGATATCAGTGGGAAATAAACCTGGGACTAAAGGGAGACGGATACCATTGAAAGTTGAAGCCGGATATGGGAGTTGAGTACCAGAGGAGAATGAACCTGACACTATAGAAGGTGGGCGCCAGTGGGGAGTGAACCTGGGACTCAGGGAATTTCACACCAGTGGGGAGTTAACCTGGGACTGTGTAAAAAGGATTTCAGTGGGTAATAAACCTGGGACTAAAGGGAGATGGATACCATTGAAAGTTGAAGCCGGATATGAGATCTTGGTACCAGAGGAGAATGAACCTGACACTATAGGGGGTGGGCGCAAGTGGGGAGTGAACCTGGGATTCAGGGAATTGCACACCAGTGGGGATTTAACCTGGGAATATGTAAAAAGGATATCAGTGGGATATAAACCTGGGACTAAAGGGAGATGGATACCATTGAAAGTTGAAGCCGGATATGAGAGCTTGGTACCAGAGGAGAATGAACCTGACACTATAGGGGGTGGGCGCAAGTGGGGAGTGAACCTGGGACTATGTAAAAAGGAGATCAGTAGGAAATAAATCTGGGACTAAAGGGAGATGGATACCATTGGGAGTTGAAGCCGGATTTGGGAGTTGGGTACCAGAGGAGAGAGAAACCTGACACTATAGGAGGTGGGCGCCAGTGGGGAGTGAACCTGGGACTATGTTAACAGGATATCAGTGGGAAATAAACCTGGGACTAAAGGGAGATGGATACCATTGAAAGTTGAAGCCGGATATGAGAGCTTGGTACCAGAGGAGAATGAACCTGACACTATAGGGGGTGGGCGCCAGTGGGGAGTGAACCTGGGACTATGTAAAAAGGATATCAGTAGGAAATAAATCTGGGACTAAAGGGAAAAGGATACCATTGGGAATTGAAGCCGGATTTGGGAGTTGGGTACCAGAGGAGAGAGAAACCTGACACTATAGGAAATAAACCTGGGACTAAAGGGAGATGGACACCATTGAAAGTTGAAGCTGGATATGGGAGTTGAGTACCAGAGGAGAATGAACCTGACACTTTAGAAGGTGGGCGCCAGTGTGGAGTGAACCTGGGACTCAGGGAAGTGCACACCAATTTGGAGTTAACCTGTGACTGTGGGAGATGGATAACTGTAGGTATCCGAGCCGAACTAAGGAGTTGGGTACGAGAGGAGAATGAATCTGACACTATAAAAGGTGGGCGCCAGTGGGGAGTGAACATGGGAGTCAGGGAATTGCAAACCAGTGGGGAGTTAACCTGTGAATATCTAAAAAAGGATATCTGTGGGAAATAAATCCGGCTTCAACTCCCAATGGTATCCATCTCCCTTTAGTCCCAGATTTATTTCCTACTGATATCCTTTATACATATTCCCAGGTTAACTCCCCACTGGTGTGCAATTCCCTGAGTCCCAGGTTCACTCTCCACTGGCGCCCAGCTCCTATTGTGTCAGGTTCATTCTCCTCTGGTACCAAACTTTCATATCCGGTTTCAACTTTCAATGGTATCCATGTCCCTTTAGTCCAAGGTTTATTTCCCACTGATATCCTGTTTACATAGTCCCAGGTTCACTCCCCACTGGCGCCAACCTCCTATAGTGTCAGGTTTCTCTCTCCTCTGGTACCCAACTCCCAAATCCGGCTTCAACTCCCAATGGTATCCATCTCCCATTAGTCCCAGATTTATTTCCTACTGATATCATTTATACATATTCCCAGGTTAACTCCCCACTGGTGTGCAATTCCCTGAGTCCCAGGTTCACTCTCCACTGGCGCCCACCTCCTATAGTGTCAGGTTCATTCTCCTCTGGTACCAAACTCTCATATCCGGCTTCAACTTTCAATGGTATTCATCTCCCTTTAGTCCCAGGTTTATTTCCCACTGATATCCTTTTTACATAGTCCCAGGTTCACTCCCCACTGGCGCCCACCTCCTATAGTGTCAGGTTTCTCTCTCCTCTGGTACCCAACTCCCAAATCCGGCTTCAACTCCCAATGGTATCCACCTCCCTTTAGTCCCAGGTTTATTTCCCACTGATTCCTTTTACATAGTCCCAGGTTCACTCCCCATTCGGCGCCCACCCCCTATAGTGTCAGGTTCATTCTCCTCTGGTACCAACTCTCATATCCGGCTTCAACTTTCAATGGTATCCATCTCCCTTTAGTCCCAGGTTTATTTCCCACTGATATCCTGTTTACATAGTCCCAGGTTCACTCCCCACTGGCGCCACCTCCTATAGTGTCAGGTTCATTCTCCTCTGGTACCAAACTCTCATATCCGGCTTCAACTTTCAATGGTATCATCTCCCTTTAGTCCCAGGTTTATTTCCCACTGATATCCTGTTTACATAGTCCCAGGTTCACTCCCCACTGGCGCCCACCTCCTATAGTGTCAGGTTTCTCTCTCCTCTGGTACCCAACTCCCAAATCCGGCTTCAACTCCCAATGGTATCCATCTCCCTTTAGTCCCAGTTTATTTCCACTGATATCCTTTTTACATAGTCCCCAGTTCACCGTCCCCCACTGGCGCCCACCTCCTATAGTGTCAGGTTCATTCTCCTTGTACCAACTTCATATCCGACTTCAACTTTCAATGGTATCCATTCCCTTTAGTCCCAGTTTATTTCCCACTGATATCCTGTTTACATAGTCCCAGGTTCACTCCCCACTGGCGCCCACCCCTATAGTGTCAGGTTCATTCTCCTCTGGTACCAACTTTTCATATCCGGGCTTCAACTTTCAATGGTATCCATCTCCCTTTAGTCCCAGGTTATTTCCCACTGATATCCTGTTTACATAGTCCCAGGTTCACTCCCCACTGGCGCCCACCTCCTATAGTGTCAGGTTCATTCTCCTCTGTACCAATCTACCATCATCCGGCTTCAACTTTCAATGGTATCATCTCCCTTTAGTCCCATTTATTTCCCACTGATATCCTTTTACATAGTCCCAGGTTCACTCCCCACTGCGCCCACCTCCTATAGTGTCAGGTTTCATTCTCCTCTGTACCCAACTTTCATATCCGGCTTCAACTTCAAGGTATCCACTCCCTTTAGTCCCAGGTTTATTTCCCACTGATATCCTGTTTACATAGTCCCAGGTTCACTCCCACTGGCGCCCACCTCCTATAGTGTCAGGTTCATTCTCCTCTGGTACCAAACTCTCATATCCGCTTCAACTTTCAATGGTATCCATCTCCTTTAGTCCCAGGTTTATTTCCCACTGATATCCTTTTACATAGTCCCAGGTTCACTCCCCACTGGCGCCCACCTCCTATAGTGTCAGGATCATTCTCCTCTGGTACCAAACTCTCCATATCCGGCTTCAACTTTCAATGGTATCCATCTCCCTTTAGTCCCAGGTTTATTTCCCACTGATATCCTTTTTACACAGTCCCAGGTTATACTCCCCCACTGGTGTGAAATTCCCTGAGTCCCAGGTTCACTCCCCACTGGGCCCACCTTCTATGTGTCAAGTTCATTCTCCTCTGGATACTCAACTCCCATATCCGGTTCAACTTTCAATGGTATCCATCTCCTTTAGTCCCAGGTTTATTTCCCACTGATATCCTTTTACACAGTCCCAGGTTAACTCCCCACTGGTGTGAAATTCCCTGAGTCCCAGGTTCACTCCCCACTGGCGCCCACCTTCTATAGTGTCAAGTTCATTCTCCTCTGGTACTCAACTCCCATATCCGGCTTCAACTTTCAATGGTATCCATCTCCCTTTAGTCCCAGGTTTATTTCCCACTGATATCCTTTTTACACAGTCCCAGGTTAACTCCCCACTGGTGTGCAATTCCCTGACTCCCAGGATCACCCCCCCCCCCCCCACAGTTGTCTACTTCCCATAACTTTGCTGGATATTGTCGGGTTTCGGCGGGTTTCGGCGGGTTTCGTAATAAAGCACTAATTCTTTTTTACGAAACCCGCCAAAACCGGCCGATAACCTTAGTCTCAGGTTCACTCCCGACTGGTGTACACTTCCCTGAGTCTCGGGTTCACTCCCCACAGTTGTCTACTTCCCATAACTTTGCTGGATATTGTCGGGTTTCGCCGGGTTTTCGGCGGGTTTCGGCGGGTTTCGTAAAAAAGCACTGGTTCTTTTTTACGAAACCCGCCGAAACCCAGTCCCAGGTTCACTCCCCAATGGTGTACACTTCTCTGAGTTCTAGGTTCACTCCCCACAGCCACCTACTTCCCATAACTTTGTCGGGATTCGTCGGGTTTCGGTTCGGGGTTTGCGGGTCGGGTTCGGGGTTTCGGCGGGTTTCGTAAAAAAGACACACCCAAAACAAACACACAAAAAAAAAACAAAAAAAAACAAAAAAAAAACAACAAACAAAAAAACAAAAAAACAAAAACAAAAAAAAAAAAAACAACAACAAAACAAACAAACAAAAAACAAAACAAAACATACAAACAAAAAAACGAAACAAAAGCGCCGTAAATGATTTCTGGGCCATCAAAACCCTGACTTGAACAAAATAATTACCTCTGACAAGACCTCAATGTAGCCATATTTTCATACATGATTAGACCCCTTTTATATCACTATATCGTCCGCATTTCGAACGTCCCAAAGACCGTCCCAGGTCACGTTTTGATTGGGGTCTTTAATCTTTAATCGTAATGCAGTTGAGCAAATTCTGTTACGAAATAAATGCCAAAATTGCACACATTCCAAAGGGTTTGTTTTACCAACATCACATGAATGATAAATGAACAATGGAGTTTGTTAAACTTATAAGATAAATGGCCTACATCACTGCGCGCTCTCAACTTGTAATCAACTTTAAATAAAAACGAATCAGACCTGTAAAAGTTGTGCGGCTATGTGGTCTTGTGGTGTGACACTCGCTTTCGGATCGGAAGGTCCTGAGTTCGAGCCCCGCTCCGCGCATAGTTGACTCCTTGGAAAAGGCTCTCTACTCACATTTTTTCACCCAACTCAGGTATAACATGAGTATCTGGCCTTTAACAGCGTTGTCCCTGTCCGGAATAAATTTTTGATATCGCCTAACGCCTCAGGCGTCATGTCTCGTTCTACATAGTACGTGTTGCTGTTGGCCAGGGACTCCTTGTAAAGCGCTTTGAGCACATTTAGTGGATATTGCGCTATATAAAAGTTATTTTTTTTTTATCAAATGCCAAAGTTGGACACATTCCAAAGGGTTTGTTTGGCCAATAACATGAATGATAAATGAGCAATGGAGTTTGTTAAACTTAATCAATACATGGCCTGCATCACGGCTCTGTAAAAATGGCGCTAAATTCTAGACTAAAACCCTTCTAAATAATAATCAGAAAACCTCAAGGACTATAGAAAACTCAAGTTCGTGAAATGAAGGCTTTAACTACGATTTTCTAAGACAACAAAGCGCGCGAAGGCAATACAAGCTGTCGCCATGGAAACGGCGTTATCTTGAGATTATACAATACTATCAAATTTAATACCAAATCTATTACATTGACAAGTATTTTGAAATATTGAAAAATTGCAATAGCTTTTAGATAAATATGGACATTAGTGAATCTCAATTTCTTTTCTTTGTAGCGGTTTCCAAGCCATACCAAGTGACAAATATCCTTTTATTTTTATCATGGTGGTGAAGGGAAGGAAGTCATGTTGTGTTCTTGTCAGTCGAATATTAGATTTCACGAAGGAAGTGTGTACGACCACCACCCAG
>NC_088372.1:20414833-20419833 GCF_034508935.2 Berghia stephanieae | reverse complement strand
TGGCCTGATACTGACCAAAAAATGACGTCAAAATGCCAGTCTTTTGCCACAAAAGAAAACAAATCGTGGGTTGTATTCAATAGTTCAACCAATGAAATAACTTGTTTCCATGAGCTCTACTAACGACAACTCACAAGGCGATGCAAAACCTAAATAATGACGTTAAACTGCCAGTCCTTTTGGATTTCAGTATCAGGCTATAACATAACGACGGCTACGATACAACTCACGATCTGTTTTCTTTTGTTGCCAATGACTTGTCTTTTGACGTCATTTTTTGGTCAGTGTCAGGCTATAAGTTAACGATGGCCACGGACAAATCGAGGCATGACAAGTGCAATGTCTACTTTGTTGACAATTCGAGTTGGAGAAGCGTTCTCGAACCACGACGCTCCCTAACGCGACAATACGATTCAATAGTCTGATGTCACGCTGCCCGGCAACGGCGGCCGTCTTGGTTCTAAACAAAGAAAATCATTACTTTTTATTTTTCATGCTGGCTAGAACTTCTCATATGCCTTGTGATCAGAATGTTTAAAAGTCAAAACACGATCAAATTTATGTGTATTTTGTCCTCTGGATACCCTTTATGCTCGCCGGAGAAATATTTCATTCGGGCGTCCGCCATTGTTCCAATAGTTTAGAGCCAGTGTTACTAAGTGTTACTAAAATCTGCACTTTTTATTATTCATGCTGGCTAGAATTTTTCATAGGTCTTGTGATCAGAACGTATAAAAGTTTTGACATGATTATATTTATAATATTTTCTCCTCTGGATATACTTTTATGCTCGTCGGAGAAATATTTCATAAGGGTGTCCGCCATTGTTCCGATAATTTAGAGCCATTTACAAAGTTACCATGCGTCATTACGAGGGAAGTGACGACATGACTGTTGAACCGTGTTGTATTATTAAAAAGTAATAAACAGCAATGAATATAACGGCTTAAAAAAATAACAAAATACCAAACACGGAACGTTTCAAGCTCAAAATCCTTCTTCAGAACGAACAAGAACAAATGTATTCGTGTTTTCATTAGTTTTTGTTCTTGTTGTTGGCCGAAGAAGGATTTTGAGCCCGAAACGTTCCGTGTTTGGTATCTTGTCCTTATTTTAAAAGCTATTATATTCAGTTTTGTTCTATTACTTTTTTTTTAAAAGGTCGACATCTCCTGCAGCTTAGTAATACTTTGACAAAATATTACAGTCTCTCCCCACACTCACACAGAAGAGCAAGCGAATGGCACTGTTTAAAATTATTTGATAGCGGACAAACACATAAATGTAATAGTCAGGAATCGTGGTACACTTTCCTCTATGCACTTGGCTAAGAAGCTCACAACATTGCCATCCGGAAGTATAACGGATCAACACACAAAACTCTGTGTAACTACATGAACGTTTATAGTCTGGTTAATTCAGTTTTGTGAGAATTACTCATAAACGCGGATGGCAAAAAGCAATATAATAACAAAGTCCTGAGTGACCTCAACTTCATAATATCTATTCACATTTGTTTAAGAATATTTCCATTGCAGTGGTGAGCCCATATTAATTTGGGTTATCAGAACTGCAAATATGCACACATTGATTCACTAATGGATTGATTTCATTTTAATAACTTGAATATTCAAAGAAAAAGGAGAACTTTAACCCTTTCCTTACTACCCGTAGGAAAATCGTCACATTGGTTACGATGCAACCAACAATTTTCTTATTCTGATTTCATTTCGTTATAGGCATAGCCATAAAATTTTGACAATGTGTTGTAGATCTCATTTTTCTGAAGAGAATATTATAAAATATACTCGTTGCTAATCTGTTTGAAAAACCTATTTAATGTGTTGGATGAGTATAACGTTTCGGGGTAAAATTCTGGTGAATATTCTCTTGCTAAAGTTGATTTGCATATGATTATGCCCCCCCCCCCCCCAATATCAATTTGTGGTCAAACACAGACTTTCTGCAACCCCCCCCCCCCTTCCCCTTCTCCAAAAGCCTACATAACTGTGCGACTTTCTGATAATGCTTTAGCAACAAATAAAACTTAATGTTTAATCCTTAGCTCGTGCTTGTGCATTTGATGTTATTGATAACGAAGAGGAACTTTCTCCAAGTTAACATTCACTTAACAGCCAGTTGTTCTATTGACTCGGACGTCCCACGGACACTGAGTTTAATAATAATAATAATAATAATAATAATAATAATAATAATAATAATAATAATAATAATAATAATAACAATAATAATAATAATAATAATAATAATATTAATAATAATAATAATAATAATAATAATAATAATAATAATGATAATAATAATAATAATAATAATTATAATAATATACTTTATTCATCCAAAGAAATGGAAATTCATTTACAGACGTGGCATGCATAAAAATGTATAAACACAAAGTTGATAATCTATGGCGACAATGTATATATATATACATATATATATATATATATATATATATATATATATATATATATATATATATATATATATATATATATATTTATGCAAATGTACAAACATGTAAAAATATACAACGAAGAACCAATAGCAACACATTATATATTAATTTAATAAATTGAGATAGGCCATACCGCTGGCCTTTAGTCCGAACTTGTGAGTGTATATTTAAAAGATAGTATTTAATTTAAGTCACAGTTGTGCGTTAAAAATTCGAACACCATGTGGCAAAAATGAATTAAGGTGACCTGTTGTCTTTGTTTTTATCATGCAACATCACTCGATGATGAATACACTGGGATCTCTAGCTTTTGACACGAATCTGTAACAATTGATTGCTACCATTTTGATTGTAGTGCAGTCGATTGCAGCGTGCCACTTTCTGCCAAATCTAAGAAATCTAGCTATTGAATCTAGGTTTAAACTGTCGGTTAGAAAACACGGTCAGGAAGAGAGGGAGAGAGAGAGAGAGAGTGAGTGAGAGAGATAGATAGGGAGAGAGAGAGGAAAGAGAGAGAGAGAAAGTGTGTGTGTGTGACAGAGAGAGATAGATAATTATTATTGAACTTTTATATAGTGCAATATCCACTAAATGCGCTCAAAGCGCTTTACAAAGGGTCCCAGACCAACAGCAACACGTAATGTAGAACGAGACATTATAACGAGGGGTTACGATTTTTCAAAAGAAACAACGCTGTTGACGGCCAGGTATTCATTTTACACCTGAGTACGGCGAGAGAGAGAGAGAGAGAGAGAGAGAGAGAGAGAGAGAGAGAGAGAGAGAGAGAGAGAGAGAGAGAGAGAGAGAGAGAGAGAGGGGCATTTTTGTGATTCAGAGACTGGGGGTGGGGGAGTGAATACTAAATGTAGGACATTTGAATCAAATATCATGCTGTCACAGTAAAGATTATTCACATTTATTTCATTAAAGTTTTATTTTTAGTAAGAATTGAATTCATCTCACTCCAGTTATATTTCGGTTGGCTTAGTAAAACTTCACCTTCTAATATTAGATCATCTTTCCTTTAATAACCTTCCCTAGAATTACTTTCAAATTAGTGAATACTTTTCGTTCTCCATTCTGTCACGTAGCCACTTATTATAACAGCTGATAGGTATAATATTTTACACTCACTTCTTTCTAAAATCTATGCCGGACGTCATAGAATACAACCATTCTCAATTGGAAGTGGATTCTCGTCAAACGATCCCGTCTGATATTATATTGTCATAAGATACGTAATATCTGCTAACTTCTATTTGTAACTGCCATATTCATTAATCATCTATTTAATTAAATTTCATCTTTCTTTTCATTTCATCTTAAACAAATCTTTAATTGTTCTTCATTTTAAAGTAACTAGCAAATTCTAAGGCCTTTTTCTTCATATCTTTTTTATGCATAGTCGAGTAGCTCTTAACTCACTTGAGACCATGACACATGCCTATTTATTATGGGACAACAAAGCACTTAACACTATAAGACAATGTAGCTCGAATGTAACGAAACCGGAAGTATGATGACAGACGAAAGCTGTCAAGGAGCAGAAAAATGCAGCATCACTCGATAATGAATAACCTTATCATCATGGAGGATGGACCGCTGTATTTAATTTGTCACGTAAAGGGTTAAACATCTGTCATTTGCTTTGTCCGCCCATCGTTAATTCTATGATTAACTCTATCCGTTCTTATGGCGTTAATCGGTGGCCATAGCCGTATCAATGGACTCCACGAGAGGCACATTTTGCTGTTCCTTGTCTTTGGGGAGTTACGATCTGAGAAATACAACCTGCCATGATTATAATAATATCGTCACCTTGGGGAGTCATATCCCATTGAAGTTATATCTTCTGATCAAAAGCTATCTTCTTATGTTTTAGCAATGATATTGAAGACTAGAGCGTATTCAAAGACGAACAACTCCTTCATAAAAGGAATCATTTTTCTTTCAGCCAAAAAAAAAAAAAAAAAATTAAAAATATAAATAATATTTTGGGGTAAACAAAATCTTTCTCGAAAATATCGTGGGAAATTTTCACCCCTATGTCATTATTTGAACATGTTCTATTTAAAGATTTTTCTTTGTAATGTTCATCGCAACCCCGCAGTGTCTGAAAAGGGAGAAGGATCCATGTGAAATCAATTCAAAGCTTCTCAAAGCCTCGGGCGGTATTTTCCTAATACACCAAATTGTTGTTTTTTTTCTGGATAATTTTCCAAAGTGTTTTTCCGAGAAACGCTCTTTTTTTTCTTCATTTTTCTTTTCATTTTTGCGACTTCCAATTATCTTTTTTAACGTAACAGGATATCAAAAGACTTTATTCTACCTCTTCAAGGTTAAATTTGACTATAAATAATAATTTAATAAAACATCTCTGTTTTCGGTAACCGATTAACGAACATGTTGCTTCTTGAAGCTCAAAATAATGAGAAGTATTGAAATGTATCCTTGACTTTAATAAACGAAGACAGATACTGTGGACGTTTCGGGTTTCCCCTTTATCAACAAAACGAGATGA
>NC_088372.1:20387333-20409833 GCF_034508935.2 Berghia stephanieae | reverse complement strand
TTCCTTTCATCTTATCATTTGTGTAGATATTGTACACTACTAATGTCTTAGAATATTAGAATCTGCATATACATCCTGCCACCTTATGATTCAATAAGTAACCTATTCACTATTTTTGCCCTACAAAGGACTGGTTACACTCTTCCAGGAGTGTTGAAGAGGAACAGAGAAAGATGCGACTTCTCTGCTCTATGACGTTTTTATTTAGAAGAAATGAATACTATAACCGGCCAGGTTCAAATTTTATTCTTGAAAAAAGAGAGCTTCTCTGTGAAGAGCTTTTCCAAGGACTCAACGTTGCGCCGTCTTTTACCGTCCGTGGCTACAAGACCACGAAGCTAGGTGGCAGGGAGGTCACTTAACTTTGTCTTCTATAGATGGAATGCCCATCTATACCCCAGCACATAATCCATCTATGAATATACTAACATGCTTACAAAACAGTGATGTAAGAGATGAATTACAAGGGAAAACAAAATGTCATCTCCCAAAACTGATACCACACATTTGATTGTTTCCCTCTCAGCCAAGAACCCTGGTGAGGGCTTGGGCAAATCTCATTCAAAAACAAAGAGAGCAACACGGAAAACAGATATAGATAGAACAAAGAACTCAGGTCTTTGTTATTGTTTTTTGCCATCCATGTCTATGAATAATTCTCACTAAACTGGATTAACCAGACTATAAACGCCAAAGGTTGCACATAGGTTTGTGTGTTGATCCGTTTTATTTTTGGATGGCAATGTTGTGAGTTTCTTAGCCAAGCGCACAGCATCTATAGGGTATAAAAAACACAAGTGACCTCCGGCCCACAATGGGAGGTCAAAAGACCCCACCGAAAAGGCCATTTGTCTGTTCGTCTTGTGACTGCCTGAAACCCTAGAATATCAGTAGTGCTTTGGGAAAAGAGAGCGTGCATCAAAACAATGACCTGTCACATATTCAACCTTCGCCTTCGTCAACTTATAGCCTGACACTGACCAAAAATATTAGGTCAAAATAAAAAAGGCGACGAACATAAAAAGAAAGCTCCAAGGGACATATTATCATCTTATTGGATAGACTATTAAATAAACTCACCTTCTGTTTGGTGCTCTTTACTGTGTATATTTTGGCGTATTTAATTGGTCAGTTGCAGGCTATAAGATTACAAAGGTTCAACAATTGGAGGATTGCAATAAAAACAAATGTTAGTTTTCGGATTGTTGTCAGCCTTTTGGTATTTATTCAGATGGAGACTTAAAGTGAACTCTGTTGGCATTATTCGACTCCTTGTTATCGCTTTTAGACAGTTGGTTAGGTGAGTAGTTCTCAACAAATCAACTTATTCAGAGTTTAAAGTTTTAAAGGTATCTGTTGATACGATAAATTTGGCGGGCATAATTTATGAGTAATAACTCCGCATCCATCATATCAAGCAAAAAAAAAAAATCAAGTTTAATCGTTCATGTAACAGTAAATTGTTTCTCTTGTTATCTGAATCACTTTTACTCAACAGATGCTGAACCTCCAAGTATTGCTTCTTGCTGTAACTGTGGTGGCTACAGTGACTGTCGATGATTCAGACTGGACTGCTTTCAAGGCGAAGTACGGAAAAATCTACAAAAACCAAGATGAGGATCATGAAAGACGCAACATATTCGAAGACAATATGAAGAAAATCCACGACCACAACATCCTTTTTGCGAAAGGACTGAAGAGCTTCTCCCTCGGAGAGAATTACTTCACGGATATGACTGATACCGAGTTTAATGAAATGACGTCAGGGTTCAATCCAGATGGTTTTCATCAATTTATGGAAGAGCCACTTAAATCTAGGAGCAGCAGCTTGTCGTTACCACCCACTGTAAACTGGGTTAAAAAGGGTTACGTCACACCAATCAAATATCAAGGCGGATGTATGTCATGTTGGGCCTTTTCAACTACTGGATCTCTGGAAGGAGCTCACGCCAAGCAATCTGGGAAGTTGATCAATTTGTCTGAGCAAAATTTAATAGATTGCACTTTCTCTTACGGTAACCGTGGATGTAATGGTGGGTGGATGCATCAAGCATTTGACTACATTATCGACAATAAGGGGATCAATACTGAAAAAAGCTACCCGTATAAAGCGAGGGAAGGTAGATGTAGATTCAATAGAAGCAATGTTGGTGCCACGATGAGCTCATATGTGCATATTCCATCAGGATCGGAGGAAGAACTTAAAAGAGCTACAGCTGAAGTTGGACCCATTTCTGTTGCTATAAACGCTGGTTTAAAATCATTTAAACAGTACCGAAGTGGTATTTACGATGATCCCCAGTGTTCCTCAACGATGTTGAGCCACGCAGTGCTTGTTGTCGGGTACGGATCTTACAACGGAAAAGATTATTGGCTTGTGAAGAACTGCCGGGGAACGTTTTGGGGAGACAAGGGTTACATCAAAATGAGGCGGAATAAAAACAATCAGTGCGGCATTGCTAGTAAGGCAATCTATCCAATAATATCATCCTCCGACTTATTAACTTCACCAAGATCATCATCAGCAAAGCTCTCGTTTAGTCTTGCTACTTTCCTTACTTACTTTTACGTCCCTGTGTTACAGATCACGATAAAATAATGGAAATAAGTATTTTGTCAAGCACCAATGCTTAGTTTCAAACCATTTGATTTAATACGTATATGTAACAGACTTAAAACAAAAATTGATATACTTTTGAAATGTTATAATGACACAGGTACCATGAAAACAACATACAATGTTTCCCCTCGTAATTCTGAAATAATTCTTTACCAGTGTTACCCTCTAATCAGTTATAACATGAAGTTTGACATTTTAACAAAGTACATTGTGTTTGTTCTCTGCGGATGTCCGGTAACTTTACACTTTCCTTTAGGAAGCACATTGAGGTCAGGGTTGTGAGATGGACCTGTTGTTTTGGACTTCACTTGACGTAATCCCATAACCACAATCTGAGCACAGGCTATCAATGATGCTTCGTCATTTGTTCCTCCTTGGGCTGTCTTCTCCACCTGTTCCTCCTTGGACTGTCTTCTCCGCCTGTTCCTCCTTGGACTTTCTTCTCCAACTGTTCCTCCTTCGGCTGTCTTCTCCACTTGTTCCTCATTGGGCTGATTCTCCACCTGTTCCTCCTCGGGCTGTCTTCTCCACCTGTTCCTCCTTCGGCTGTCTTCTCCACATGTTCCTCCTTGGGCTGTCTTCTCAACCTGTTCCTCCTTGGGCTGTCTTCTCCACCTGTTCCTCCTTGGGCTGTCTTCTCCACCTATTCCTCCTTGGGCTGTTTTCTCCAACTGTTCCTCCTTCGGCTGTCTTCTCCACTTGTTCCTCATTGGGCTGATTCTCCAACTGTTCCTCCTCGGGCTGTCTTCTCCTCTTGTTCTTCCTTGGGATTTCTTCTCCACCTGCTTCCACGTGTAACCGTCTCTCCTTGCTTCCTCCACTGTGCTTCTCCGCCAACTATTTCTTGGACTTTCTGGCCTTCTTCCTCCTTGGAGAGCCTATCTTGTGATGTTGCAGGAAGGTTTTCTAAGTGTATGGCCTGTCCATCTCCATTTCTTCTTTTTGATTTGTATACTTATAGATTGTTTGTTGACAGCTTCCCAATGATCTCCATTACTGACTATACAAAAGTGTGTATAGCAAATACTTATTCATTTTGAATAAGGTGAAAGTTAACTTCCCAAATATTTGTCATTAATACTCTTATACCGTTGATTTGTGGTCCCTTTTGTGTGGCACTTGCCTGTCCAATCGGATTCAACTCCCATTATTATTATTATTATTATTATTATTATTATTATTATTATTATTATTATTATTATTATTATTATTATTATTATTATTATTATTATTATTGTAAAGTGTCTTGAGCACATTTAGTGGATGTTAAGTTTATAAATACCTTTTTTTAGAAATATAAAAAAAGAAATATTAGAATGGATTTGAAAGTTTTAAACCGCCTTGCAATTTTGATTGCGAATCGTTTGAGCACCCCATTTGCTTATTATTTATATTATATTTATATTATTTTACTTACAAAATAATTAACTCACTCAATCCTAGAGATTTTTGCTACTTTTCAAAATTGGGAAAAAAAGGTATCAAAAATGAGCATGTGCATAGATAGTTTTATTCAACTACCATTAACATGTAAAAACTTAAAACATTAGCTTTGATACTATGCCTATAATTTGTCTCAGAAAAATGTAATAAATAGGCATAGGGTAAAAGTAGCCCCGGGTATACTACGGATATAGTCGGTGGTAGGGTTGAGTGAGTTAATGTCGGTTTTGTCAAATGCAAATACTGTGCTTTGATTTATGTCCTTTATCGATGATTTGCCAGGGGGTCCCGATAGCTCAGATGGTAGAGCACTCGCTTCACATGTCAAGGGACCAAGATCGATCCCGTATGCACTCAAGATTTTTCTGACCCCCCCTGTCCACCCAGCAGTGAATGGGTAGCTGAGTCTCTTTGATTTCGCGGAAAGTACTTTGCGATAGACTAGCTCCTAACTAAATAGAGCAAGTAATTGCTATTGTCCGTTTCACGCTACAGGGATAAACTCCGGCTCTGTGTACCTTATGGCTCTGAAGGACTGCATTATTTTGGATGAATTGACTAAAAATTATGAATCGAATCTTAAATCTTTAAATCCTTGTATCTCACATCGCTTTTCTTTCTCTCTCCACAATAGGATTCAGTAGTCTGATGTCACGCCGCCTGGCAACGGCGGCCATCTTGGTTCTAAACAAAGAAAATAATTACTTTTTATTCTTCATGCTGGCTAGAACTTTTCATTCCCTTTTCATATGCCTTGTGATCAGAATGTGTAAAATTCAAAACATGATCAAATTTATGTGTTTTTTTTTTTTTACTCTGGAAACGCTTTTATGCTCGCCGGAGAAATATTTCATACGGGCGTCCGCCATTGTTCCGATAGTTTAGAGCCAGTGTTACTAAGTTACCATACGTCATTAGGAAGGAAGTGGCGTTACGACTGTTGAAGACAATTGCAGCATCAGAAGATCAATAAAGTAGAAGTTTCATCATCAGCTTATTGTTGTTTCGTTTCGTTTATAATATTTTTCTCCTTTTTACGGTTATGTGGTCTTGTGGTATGACACTCGCTTACGTCTCGGGAAAACCTGGGTTCTAGGCTCGCTCGGCGCATAGTTGTCCTTGGAAAATGCTCTTTACTCGCATTCCCTTACCGTACTCAGGTGTATAATGAATACCTTGCCATCAACAGCGTTGTCTCTGTCGAAAAAAAAATTCGTAATCTCGCCTAACAGGCGTCAATTCTTGTTCTACATGTTACGTGTTACTGTTGATCAGGGATCCTTTGTAAAGCGCATTGAGCATGTTTAGTCGATATTGCTCTATATAAACGCTCAAGTTTTGAAATGATTGTAACATGTCTCGTTTCTTGTGAGAATTATAGATGGAACGAGATTGGCGTCACTCATCTCTTTGTCAATGTTTTTAGACAGCCTTTGTAAGGACTAGTTCTAACTTAATTAAATTATACCATTCCAATTATGAACGTTTAAGTTTAAGCATAGTTTTGTTGTGCTGGTACGTTATATCCTGCTGGCGGATGGAATGAGCATTTTGCCCAAACGCATAGAAGCTGTAGAAATTTGGGAATAAGTACATTGGGAGCATTTTGTTGTTGTAAAATTGCTGGAACGACATGTCACGTGACTGTCCAATTTCCTTTCACAATCTAATAGAAGGAACGGCATTGACGTCACTCAGCCCTTTATTACTCCTCTAAAGGCTAAACAAACCGGAGACTGACTCCGACGACCTATAGATAGTATGCACTTGGCAAAGAAGCACACAACAATGCAATTAGGAAGTATAACGGACCAACACACAAAACTATGTGTAACATTGAACGTATATCATCTGGTGAATACAGTTTAGGGAGAATTACTCATAAACGCGGATTGCAAAAAAAAAAACAAAAAAAAAACCAACAACAAAAAAAAAATAACAAACAAAGAAAGAAAACAAAAAACAAAACAAAACAATAACAAAGACTGGAGTGACATCAACTTCATTCTATCTTGATAGACAGTTTTAAATACTTATATGAGATGATTTATAAACGCCACTTAGCGCACACTTGAGTTTTAACACGACCAATAAAAGGATCAAATACAGTCAAGTGTCTCACATCGTTATGGGTTCGAGACCAGGCATTCACTATATAATGGTTCGGGAGCAAAAAACTCGTGAAGTTGATTTTTCTACTTTTTGAGATTCTTCATCCACGAGATAAATTGAAATGTAAATTTCATTTTAAGCATCAACTGACAAGAATTTCCCTAGATTTGTGTGAATTTGAAGTTTAGATATATATGATAAATAAAAGACCGAATGAGAAAATATAGGGGAAATAATCTTCAATATCTTAAAATGTGAAAAATGGAGTTACTGAAGTTTCAGAAAACCACTCTTTAATTGTTATACATGTGTGAATAATTAGCGCATCTGAATAAGCACGTTTAACATCCGTTTTGGCTATTCAGAGGGAGGAAGTGGCCGAATGGTTAAGGCATTTAACCGTGTTCTGGAAGGTCCCGCGTTCGAGTCCCGCTTCAGACACTTTGTTTTTTTTCCCTGGGCAAGATTATTAACCCCCGAGGTTATAGCCCAGATCTGAGCGAAGCATAGTTGAGTCCATAAAAAAGAAGGCTCTTTACTCACATTCACTCATCGCAATCAGACATAAAATAACTACCTGGCGGTTAAGAGCGTTGTCTCTGTCGGAAAAAAAATTGTTAATATCGCCTAGCAGGCGTCATGTCTCGTCCTACATGTTAAGTATTGCTGTTGGCTAGGAACCCTTTGTAAAGCGCTTTGAGGACGTTTCGTGGATATTGCTCTTTACCAAAGCTCAATTCACGTTTTTATATTCAAAGGCCTAAATTGAGTACACAGTAAAGCCGATTAGAATTAAGTTACATGTCAGCTCAAAACGGTGTTATGTCTGAATAAACTTGATGTCTGGGAGTCGGGATAGCTCAGTTGGTAGAGCACTCGCCACAAGTAAAGGGACCGAGATCGATCCCGGGTGTAGTCGAGATTTTTTGTTTTTCTAACCCCCCTGTGTCCACCCGGCAGTAATTAGGTATCTAACGTCATATCCAAAAAGCAATAAGCAATTGTTATGGTCCGTTTCACGCTAAAGAAATCGGGATCAACTCCGGCTCCATGGGTATATGGCTCTGAAGGACTAATTTTTTAAAAAAAATTTAACTTGATGTTAAAATTGGTTATTTTATGCTGGAATAAGGTACAAAAGTAGGATGTAAAAAAACTGGATTTAATCCCATTGGAAGTGTAAAGCAACTTTCTATTTGGTGTAAAAGGATGTGTTAACGGTATCTGGAGTGATCTAAGTAGATCTGCAATGACACAATAGCAAACAACTTTCATGTTGTTAAGTGATTCTATAATAGTAATACACTTGATGTGTTTTGCTTTGACTACTTGTGACTATCCATGCTGGTGAGATATTGGAAAACAACATTGCTTCTGTCACATCCTCTGACTGTTTAAGGTAATCTAATTTATTATCCTTTTTACAACAAAATGAAATGTTTCTCACGGCTACAGCCTTGTTTAACCTTCTCCTTACCACCCATTGGAAAATCGTCACATTCGTTACGATCCAACCAGCACTTTTATCATTTCAGATTTATTTTGCAAATCACATGAATTAAAGAACAATGCTTTATTATAGCTATAAAAACGAGATACTGACTTTATTTTGCTGATCAATATTATGCATAGAATGTATTTGGTGCTTTCCTGTTTGAGTAAGTAAATCCATTTTTGTGTTTGGTGGGTGTACAACTTTGGGGAAAATTCTGAAAATGGTTGGTAAGGAAAGGGTTAAGTCGATTTGATTGTGGTGTTAACAATTTAAATTCATTACAAAAGGGAAAAAAGAAGATATATATAATTAAATCGTGAAAATAAAATTGCAAAATAATAATAATAATAACAATAATAATAATAATAATAATAATAATAATAATAATAATAATAATAATAATAATAATAATAATAATAATAATAATAACAATAATAATAATAATAATAATAATAATAATAATAATAATAATAATAATAATAGTAGTAGTAGTAATAATAATAATAATAATGTAATAATAATTCTAATAATAATAATAATAATAATAATAATAATAATAATAATAATAATAATAATAATAATAATGTTATATAAAATGAATAATAATGCATCGTTTACCGTTAACTTACTCATCACGTCCCAAATAAACTCCAGTAACCCAATTCCAACATTTTCATAACCACCCTTCTTAAACGTCATATCTTTTTGCGGTTCATGGAACCATATGTTAACGATGGCTACGGTCAGGCTATATGTTAACGATGGCTACGGTCAGGCTATATTATTGGAATGATATGTTCCTTGAGTATCAAGTAATGGCCACTCATACTCAGTGGTGCAAGATGATCAAAATTAATAACAACTTTTTCATCATTGCAAATCACCAAATCAAGTATGTTACTATTTTTACCAGATCTTTGTCAAATTTGTGTATCTATAAGTTAAAATATAATATGATCTGATATTATGATATGGTACGACATTGTATAATATGATATGATATGATATGATATGATATGTTATGGTGAGGTTTGATGTTGTGTGGTGTGGTGTGATGCTGTGTGATGCGGTGTTTTGTGGTGTGCTGTGGTGTGATGTGGTGTGGTGTGGTGTGGTGTGATCTGGTGTGGTGTTTTGAATTGTGGTGTGGTGTGATGTTGTGTGGTGTGGTGTTTTGTGGTGTGGTGTGGTGTGATCTGGTGTGGTGTGGTGTGGTGTGGTGTGATCAGGTGCGGTGTGGTGTGGTGTGGTGTGATCTGGTGTGGTGTTTTGTATTGTAGTGTAGTGTGATGTTGTGTGGTGTGGTGTTTTCTGGTGTGGTGTGGTGTGATCTGGTGTGGTGTGGTGTGGTGTGTTGTGGTGTGGTGTGGTGTGGTGTGATCTGGTGCGGTGTGGTGTGGTGTGGTGTGGCGTGGTGTGGTGTGATCTGGTGTGGTGTGGTGTGGTGTGATCTGGCGTGGTGTAGTGTGGTGTGGTGTCGTGTGGTGTTTTGTGGTGTGGTGTGTGTTGTGTTTTGTGGTGTGTTGTGGTGCTTTGTGGTGTGGTGTGTGTGGTGTTTTGTGGTGCGGTGTGGTGTGGTGTTTTGTGGTGTGGTGTGCTGTCGTGTGGTGTGGTGTTTTGTATTGTGGTGTGGTGTGATATGGTGTGGTGTTTTGTGGTGTGGTGTGGTGTGGTATGGTGTGGTGTGGTGTGGTGTGATCTGGTGCGGTGTGGTGTGGTGTGTGGGGTGTGGTGTGGTGTGATGGGGTGTGGTGTGGTGTGGTGTGGTGTGTGTGGTGTGGTGTGGTGTGGTGTGGTGTGGTGTGGTGTGGTGTATGTGGTGTGGTGTGGTGTAATCTGGTGTGGTGTTTTGTATTGTGGTGTGGTGTGATGTTTTGTGGTGTGGTGTTTTGTGGTGTGCTGTGGTGTGATGTGGTGTGGTGTGGTGTGGTGTGGTGTGATCTGGTGTGGTGTTTTGTATTGTGGTGTGGTGTGATGTTGTGTGGTGTGGTGTTTTGTGGTGTGGTGTGGTGTGATCTCGTGTGGTGTGGTGTGGTGTGTTGTGGTGTGGTGTGGTGTGGTGTGATCAGGTGCGTTGTGGTGTGGTGTGGTGTGGTGTGGCGTGGTGTGGTGTGGTGTTTTGTGGTGTCGTGTGTGTTGTGTTTTGTGGTGTGGTGTGGTGGTTTGTGGTGTGGTACTTTGTGGTGTGATGTGTGTGGTGTTTTGTGGTGTCGTGTGTGTTGTGTTTTGTGGTGTGGCGTGGTGCTTTGTGGCGTGGTGCTTTGTGGTGTGGTGTGTGTGGTGTTTTGTGGTGTGGTGTGCTGTCGTGTGATGTGGTGTTTTGTATTGTGGTGTGGTGTGATGTGGTGTGGTGTGGTGTTATGTGGTGTGGTGTGGTGTGATGTTGTGTGGTGTGGTGTTTTGTGGTGTGCTCTGGTGTGATGTGGTGTGGTGTGGTGTGGTGTGGTGTTGTGTGGTGTGATCTGGTGTGGTGTTTTGTATTGTCGTGTGGTGTGATGTTGTGTGGTGTGGTGTTTTGTGGTGTGGTGTGGTGTGATCTGGTGTGGTGTGGTGTGGTGTGTTGTGGTGTGGTGTGGTGTGGTGTGGTGTTTTGTGGTGTCGTGTGTGTTGTATTTTGTGGTGTGGTGTGGTGCTTTGTGGTGTGGTACTTTGTGGTGTGATGTGTGTGGTGTTTTGTTGTGTCGTGGGTGTTGTGTTTTGTGGTTTGGTGTGGTGCTTTGTGGTGTGGTGCTTTGTGGTGTGGTGTGTGTGGTGTTTTGTGGTGTGGTGTGCTGTCGTGTGATGTGGTGTTTTGTATTGTGGTGTGGTGTGATGTGGTGTGGTGTGGTGTTTTGTGGTGTGGTGTGGTGTGGCATGGTGTGGTGTCGTGTGATCTGGTGTGGTGTGGTGTGGTGTGGTGTGGTGTGGTGTGGTGTGGTGTGGTGTGGTGTGGTGTGGTGTGGTGTGATGTGATGTAATTTGGTGTCTGATGTGGTGTGGTGTGATTTTGGTATCCGATATGATATAGTGTGATGTGGTGTCTGATGTGCTGTGTGAATCTAATCTTAAATATTATAATCATTGTAGCTTTAATAGTATCTTGTAATTTTGAAATTGTAGAACCAGGTGATTTATAAAAGATGATGTTCATCATCAGCTTATTGCATTCAAGTTATTTTAATGCCTTTCGTTGATAAATAATGTATTGTGAAATTTGTTGTAATATGAGCATATCATTGTAGTAAAAGTTTCGAAATGTGTTTCTTTCATTGAAAGCATTTTCTTGCAGTGAAAATGTTGTGCCGAAACGTCGTGCGACTGCTCATTTTTCTATTACAAATCAATAGATTAGAAAAGAAAGAATAGAGTAAAATAGGGGCATTAACTGTGCTATATGCAATTTGTTGTTGTTGTTGTCATGTTGTTGTTGATGTTGTTGTTGTCGCTAATCCAAAGAAATAGTAATAACCTGCCACCAAAAGTTAAAATTCCCTTTGTTCATCCCATAGGGGAAATTTGTCTTTCGGGTCTATTCTAGGGGAAACTGGAATAACCCAGGCGTTAGCGCAATGCAGCGCCACAACCTGAGCTAGGGCGAGGTGACTTGCTGAAGGCCACACAGTGCAGCGCCACAACCTGAGCTAGGGCGAGGTGACTTGCTGAACGCCACACAGAGCAACGACGGGTGATCGAACTCGGTACCTTTCGGGTTTGAAGCAAAGACCGTACCGCTGAGTCACGCTGCCCCACAATAAGCCCCAAAGCTAGTGAGTACAGTGCAACATCAGGATAACGACATTTTGAATAATGGCGACCGGATATTGACATTGACCTGTGGTCACAATCTTTTTGCTATATATTATTAGTAATATAAACCTCAAATAGTGACATACATTTTGGTCTGTTTTCCAACTTGACACGGCTAGGCATAGGTACGCATTATATTTTATTAAAGCCCAATAGGGACCAAAAGTGTGATGTCGGAATACGGGTTCCAATCTCATTAGAAAAGTAAAACCAGTGTTCCGGAGAACCGGATACATACATTATCCAACCGATCTTCTATTTTCACAGTGCTGGTATGTAAAGCCTGAAGATACACATGCCTCGGTTAACGACTCACACCAACCTGGTAACATGAACTTTTATAGTCGTAATACAGTTGTAGACAATCACAACCGGATGCAACATAACAGCCTATGCGTCATCCATACTATCCTACTGATCAATACTCTCACTCTTTGCTCATATCTATAAGCCTTGAAGGAACAAATTTGACGTTACTCAATTGTTTAAAAAATTTAGCAGCTCACTTAATGATTACTTCTCATTAAATTCTATCAATCAGACTATAAACATTCAAGGTTACACATAGTTTTTTGTGTTGTTACGTTATATCCAGATAGGGGATGTTGTAAGATTTTTTAGCTAAACAAACTGCATCAATACTTTATACTACTAAGATAATTATGCCACCTTTTGATTTGATATTTAACCTATTCATTGTTCACTATTTATTCCGTAGGACTGGTTACACAATTCCAAAGACTTTGGAACAGGAAGTGAGGATGGTTTGATGTCATGACTTTTCTCTCCTATTGTCATTCCAGTTTCACGTCCCTGAGTTTCAATCTTGGGCAATCTAGGGATCAACTGAGGGCAAGAATCGGTTACCTACAACCCCATTCCCCAGCTTGACCTTTTGGAGAGTCAATTTCATCTCGAAACATTTTGTGGATTGATATGCTATGCATTTAGCCACAAAAAAACCAAACTCCTAACATTTGCCAGTCAAAATATATCATATATGTAGATATTTGGTTCCTAGTAATGAATTATTATATTGTAAAGCACATTCAGCATGATGTAAGGAATATATTTCCCTTGTTATTGTAACTAAATCAACAGATGAAGCTCCAGGCATTGTTCATTGCAGAGGTGAGGCTGTGTTCAAAGCAAATCATGGGAAAACCTTTTTCGGCCGTTGGTTGGGTGAATAGTTCTCAACAAATCAACTCATTCAGAGTTTAAAGGTTAATTTTGTCTGTTGATACGATAGATTTGACGAGCAGAATTTATGAGTATTTACTCCGCATATAAAGCACTAAATAGATCATGTTTATTTGTTCATGTAACAGTAAATTGCTTCTCTTGTTATCTGAATCACTTTTACTCAATCAATAGATGCTGGACCTCCAAGTATTGCTTCTTGCTGTAACTGTGGTGGCTACAGTGAATGTCGATAATTCAGACTGTACTGCGTTCAAGGCGAAGTACAAAAAAATGTACAAAAGCCAAGATGAGGATCGTCAAAGACGCGACATATACGAAGACAATATGAAGAAAATCCACGACCACAACATCCTTTTTAAAAAAGGTCTGAAGAGCTTCTCCCTCGGAGAGAATCACTTCACAGATATGACTGATATCGAGTTTAACGACGTGACGGCAGAGTTGAATCCATATGGTTTTCATCAATTTATGAAAGAGCCACTTAAATCTCGAAGCAGCAACTTGTCGTTACCATCCACAGTAAACTGGATTTAAAAGGGTTACGTCACACCAATCAAATATCAAGGCGGATGTTGTCATGTTGGGCCTTTTCAACTACTGGATCTCTGGAAGGAGCTCACGCCAAGCAATCTGGGAAGTTGATCAATTTGTCTGAGCAAAATTTAATAGATTGCACTTTCTCTTACGGTAACCGTGGATGTAATGGTGGGTGGGTACATAAAGCATTTAACTACATCAAGGACAATGGGATCAATACTGCAAAAAGCTACCCGTATGAAGGGATAGAAGGTAGATGTAGATTCAAGAGAAGCAATGTTGGTGCTAGGATGAGCTCATATGTGCATATTCCATCAGGCTCGGAGGAAGATCTTAAAAGAGCTACAGCTGAAGTTGGACCCATTTCTGTTGCTATAAACTCTGGTTTAAATACATTTCATCAATACAGTGGTGGTATTTACGATGATCCCCGGTGTTCCTCAACGATGTTGAACCACGCAGTGCTTGTTGTTGGGTACGGATCTGACAACGGAACAGATTATTGGCTTGTGAAGAACTGCTGGGGAACGGATTGGGGAGACAAGGGTTACATCAAAATGAGGAGGAATTCAAATAATCAGTGCGGTATTGCTTCTTATGCAATCTATCCAATAATATCACCCTGCGACTTATCAACTTCCCCACGATCACCATCAGCAAAGCACTCGTCGATTTTCCATACTTCGGCTTATGACTACTGCCCGAAACCCTAGAATATCAGTAGTTCTTTGGGAAAAGAGAGCGTGCATCAAAACAATGACCTGTCACATATTCAACCTTCGCCTTCGTCAAATTATAGCCTGACACTGACCAAAAATATTAGGTCAAAATAAAAAAGGCGACGAAAATTAAAAGAGAGCTCCAAGGGACATATTATCATCTTATTGGATAGACTATTAAATAAACTCACCTTCTGTTTGGTGCTCTTTACTGTGTATATTTTGGCGTATTTAATTGGTCAGTTGCAGGCTATAATAGGTACCACAATAGACGTCATTTTTGTGGAAGAAAAAAGCCTATATGTTTTGCGTCACGCGTGGAGAAAAGGACTAATTTTAAACCGGGTCATTCAACCATTACCACTTCGGCCATTAAAAAACGTACAGAGATAAATTTGGTATCATCTTAAAGAGGAAGGTTTCAGCTTTCTTCCTATACCACTTCAAAAATAAAATATGGGCATTAAAGTTTACAAAATGCCGTTTTAAAACTTTACAGCAGCGAAAAATTCTGACATATTACTGATATATAATTTGAACCGAGTCAGTCTAAAAGAAAAACATCTTATCTCTATTTCTACTAATTTGTTTTAATCAGGGTTGTTTAATGGCCGAGGTATCGCATTTCAAAAAAAGCCCACCAAATCCTTGTTTTCAGCTTTGAGTGTTGTCGGATTTTTTTTTACACCTTATTGTCCGAGTAGTTTATAACAGCACACAAAATGCCGTGAAAATCAGATCTCAAATTATTGACAAAACGAATAGAGTTCACGAAAACCACATGAATATTGTGTTAAAGTACCTTCATAATGTATGTTATAGATAGTTTAAAACAAAATAAATACGATATATATTGCTATTTCAATTGATAACTCGGGTCGGTAAGTGGGTATGTTTTAATGATGAAACAGCCTAAATAAACTCCTATTTTTTCGGCTTTTATTAACCTGTAATTTTTTTGGATGGATTTCTATCCTTGGTTTTTATTGAACGACGTGTTGTTTTTATCAATTTATACATGTCCTTTTTTTCTTATCTGGTTTGTCTCTCGTGTTTATTTATTGCTAAACTAAAAAAAAAAACAAAAAACAAAAAACAAAAAAAGGACGAATTTATACACACACTCTACACTCATGGCGGCCAGGTTGTTGCTATGACAAAATGATTGTTTGACCTTGTTAGAACTGAAGTATATTTTACGGTCGAAGGTGTGATGTTTTGAAAACAATGGCATATGAAAACCCACTACTTGTAATGTATAAATAGACAAAAGACACACAATGATTCATCCCAATATGTTAGAAATCTGAAGTAGCATTGCTATTGTTTATTTTATTTGGGAAAAGTGGTATTTATAATAGTTATATGATTGGATAAATGAGACTTCGAAGAGCCACTTCGTTCTCTAACAATTTTTCTTTCTAATGCTATCACGATAGTGATAGAGTATGTATAGAAACACTATGAGTTACTAGTGGTTAGAAGCAGTATATCTGTAAAACGTAAATCATTACTCTTTACGCCATTAAAACTGGATCAAAAAGGATAAAAGGATGACGTGTATTTATTTGTTTTGTTTTTTGTTTGTTTGTTTTTGTTTATTTAAAAAAAATGTTTTTGTTTTAAATTGGGAAGACATGTAAATTTAAGACGAGAAAAGAAGCAAATAAAGAGATCTTTTTTCACTTTTGGTTTTGGTGAGATTTGTGATACCTTAGTTCATACAATACTAGCCTCTCAAGCAAGTAGTTAATCATAAATAATTCTGTGGCTAGGTCTTCAGAGTGTGTGTATGAAAGTACTTTATTTAAGACTACCACCCATATCTAAGAGTGTACCCGGGTTATTAAGTCATATAAAATCATTTTTTTGTTGTTTTTTTTAAAACATTTATATATATATATATATATATATATATATTATATATATATATATTTATTTATTTATTTATTTGCTTATATATTTATTTATTATTAAACTACTAATTCCATTTTTAAAAAAATTATTATTATTATTATTATTATTATTATTATTATTATTATTATTATTATTATTATTATTATTATTATTATTATTATTATTGTATTATTATTATTATGATTATTTTTTTAAAAATATTTTTATTTATCTTCTTTTTTAAATCTTTTTTTTTAAAAGGTCAATATCCCTATACCTGTTTATTGTTGTATTTAAAAGACTGAGATAAATCTAAGCTGGCAAAGTGACGACAAACATTCGGTGTCTCCCATTCCTGAGGTTAAAAAAAATTTAAAAAAGACTACCATCCTGTCTAATAGGTAGCGGTTCATTCAGTAACACAGAAATCAGGATACAGTCAGACGTCATAGACCTTAAGGCGCTAAAAGACTTTGGTGTGGTATGAGGTTGAGGGCACAAAAGACAGACCTGCTAGGCACACGCGCATGATTCCGTGTAAGAGCAACTCACTATACAGCCAACGTATATATCGATATCCTCCTAATAGCACACAAAGAGACGATTTACAGTGGAAAAATCATCCCCTATTATAAGAATAATACATTTTGCTGCACCTTTCGGTTAAGTATCCCAGAGAGGGCCAAGGCAAAGCCAAGCAATATAATTACCAGACAAGCCCATCAAGTAGCATGGAAGTGAAAAAGACGTTGCGGAAGTAAAGACATGATGTCTTGGGATTTTATAAGTTTCTTAAATGGTTGATTATTATTTTAGGCTGCTGGTTCGAATATTGTGCTTATCATTCATGATTTCATGTTGAATTTTGAGAAGGAAATATTGATTTTACTAAGAAGTTAAGATGATTTTTGAATTCAGTTTCTAGTTGTTTTTGTTATTTTTCTTCTATCTCCATTTTTTTCGAGAGATATTTAACTTTTATGCCTTTTGCTCAAGATTATAGTTATTTTTCTGCCAACATGCAAAATTGCGTGTTTCCTAATGTTCACTTCTTTATTTTTCAAAGACTATTTGAAGAAAATGTCTGAAAAAATTTGACCTCTTCCCTGAAGTACTTTCTACCCGTTGACGTGAATTACATGTCATTTTGTATGATCATTATGTTAACATGGTATATTCCATAGTATATGGAATATGCTATTTCGTCATGCTGGAGGCCAAAACATTTACTTTCGCGAGTGTTTTGGGGAATTTCAACAGACGGTAAATTTAAGAATTTTTTTTGTCTGTTTCAAATCTTGTTATATTCTATTTGCCTAGTCATTGTGCTTTAAATTGTGTTTCACAAGTATGATAAATCTTTTTGGTGGTAAAAGTAAAAGTTTCTTGCATCAAATGGCAAGCAAAAAAATTCTAAATTCTTGAAAAATGAATTTGCTCTTAATTTCTTATCTATGTATAGATTTTTAAAATTTAAAAAGTGTTTTCCATGACTATCAGAATACTTTATTATAAATTGTCTCTTGTGGTACCTACTATAAGTTTACAAAGGTTCAACAATTAGAGGATTGCAAATTGCAATAAAACCAAATGTTTGAGTTTCGGATTGTTGTCAGCCTTTGAGTATTTAGCCAGATGAACTATAAGATGGGTAATGTGGGCATCATTCGACTATTTGTTATCGCTTTTAGACAGTCGGTTAGGTGAATAGTTCTCAACAAATCAACTCATTCAGAGTTTAAAGGTTAATTTTGTCTGTTGATACGATATATTTGGCGGGCAGGATTTATATGAGTACTAAATATATCATGTTTATTAGTTCATGTAACAGTAAATTGTTTCTCTTGTTATCTGAATCACTTTTACTCAACAGATGCTGAATCTCCAGATATTGCTTCTTGCTGTAACTGTGGTGGCTACAGTGACTGTCGATAATTCAGACTGGACTGTGTTCAAGGCGAAGTACGGAAAAATCTACAAAAGCCAAGATGAGGATCGTCAAAGACGCAACATATACGAAGACAATATGAAGAAAATCCACGACCACAACATCCTTTTTGCAAAAGGACTGAAGAGCTTCTACCTAGGAGAGAATCAGTTCACGGATATGACTAATACCGAGTTTAACAAATTGATGAATAGGTTCAATCCAGATGGTCTCGATCAATTAAGCGAGGAGGGAGGTGGATTTTTGAGAAGCAACAATGTATCCTTACCATCAGCAGTAAACTGGGTCGAGAAAGGTTACGTCACACCGGTCAAAGATCAAGGTCAATGTGGGTCATGTTGGGCTTTTTCAGCTACTGGTTCCCTGGAAGGAGTGCATGCAAAGCAATCTGGCATTTTGGTCAGTTTGTCTGAGCAGAATCTAATAGATTGCTCTGCGTTTCATGATGGATGTGACGGTGGGTTGATGATTGACGCATTCAGTTACATCATCCGTAACAAGGGGATTGACACTGAAATGAGCTACCCGTATGAAGATAAACAAGGCCCTTGCAGATTCAAAAGAAAAGACGTTGGCGCTTTGATGAAGTCATACGTCCGAATCAAACAGGGCTCGGAGAAGCGGCTCCGAAGAGCAACGGCTAAAGCTGGACCCATTTCTGTTGCTATAGACGCCAGCCATTATTCCTTTCAGCTTTACGCCGGGGGTGTTTACGATGAACCTGAGTGCAGTTCGACAAAGGTTACCCATGCTGTGCTCGTTGTTGGTTACGGATCTGAACACGGAGTGGATTATTGGCTTGTGAAGAACAGCTGGGATACTACTTGGGGAACTAAGGGTTACATCAGTATGAGTCGGAATGCAAATAATCAGTGTGGTATTGCGACTTTGGCCAGTTATCCCGTTATCTAATAACCTATATATAATATATCTTATTTATTGTTACTATGCTGCTGTTTTTTTTTTATAATTGTCTTTCGTAATCGCTCATATTTACCGTAATTTTGCTGTTGCTTTATCGTTGTGATTCCTCATATTTACCGTAATTATTAGCATCGTTTTATAGTCAGTTTTTTCACTGGTCATATTTTTTGTCACTATGCTGATATTTTATTATTGTAACTGCTAATGCATGCCCTTGCTTTTGGCAGCAGCTTCCTTTACCTTGTCGTTGGTGGGGGAGCTTGAGGCATATCGGGGGGGCAAAGGGGTTGGAGTCTATACCCCCCCCCCCCCTTTGAACTGATATGTGACTAATGGGGATCCAACCCGGTGCCCAAATGACCTCGGCGATCCCGGGCTCCACACTACTATGGTTATGGTCTAATGATTTCAGGATTTTGGCTAGGAACCCCTTGTAAAGCGTGTTGAGCAAGTTCAGTAGCTATTGCCCTATAACAATGCTCAGGTGTTTTTTTTTTTTGTTTGTTTGTTTTTAGTTTTATTTTTTTTAATTTTTAATTTTTAGAAAAAAAAAAGTTTCACTAACGCATAAAACAAAGTATTCTAAGTCATTCATTGCTGAATATACAATCAAATTTTATCTTGATGTTCTCAACAATCTTTAAAATAAATAATTTAAGTTGTTTTTTTTTGTTTGCTTGTTTGTTTGTTTGTTTTTCAATGACAGAAAGGGCGGTTTGTGTCTAATTATTAGGAAAATCCTTCCTATCCGAAAGCGAGTGTCATAGAAGTCATCAAAAATTACATGGCAAAAACACTTTTTGTTATGTTTCAAATAGAAATATGTGGACAATTTCAAATGGGTGTACTTATATTTGATTTTTAGTTACATATGCTGTGCGGTTTTGTGGTATGAAACGTTAAGTTGATTTTGCTCTATATAAAATCTTACGTCATATATAATATATTATATATATATATATATATATATAGGGTGTCCCAGGGCGCAACATGTAGATATTTTATTAAATTACAAATAAATAAAAATCTTCTTCTTCTTCTTTTTCTTCTTCTTCTTCTTCTTCTTCTTCTTCTTCTTCTTCTTCTTCTTCTTCTTCTTCTTCTTCTTCTTCTTCTTCTTTTTCTTCTTCTTCTTCTCTTTCTTCTTGTTCTTCTTCCTCTTTCAGCTTATCCCGCATTTTGCAGGGTGGCCCTAGAGAATACCACATCTCCAATATGATATTAATAATTAATTTATGATAATATAATAATTTCTTGGGATTTTTTTTTATTGTTCAATTTATAGGTTAAAAACTAATGATACCAAAAAGATTTTAATGGTTTTTTAATGTTTGGGAAAAAAATGGGACAACATACCGAGTCTGTAGCTGAAGAATTTAACCACATATTCATCATGAGAGAGAAAAGTCATTGATCTATAGATAGTATGCAGATGACGTCACTCGGGCCTTTGTTATTGTTTTTGCCATCCGCGTTTGTGAGTTGTTCTCACTAAACTGTATTAACCAGACTATAAAAGTTCATGGTTACACAGAGTTGGTGTGTTGGTCCGTTATACTTCCGGATGGCAATGTTGTGAACTCCTTGGCCAAGCGCATTCTATCTATACTACTGTCTGCCGTTTGATTAAACGTTTCCTTCCAAGAAACGGTTTTATAAAGAGAATTGATGCATGTATCAATGCAGTGGGTGAACAATTGGAGCATCTATTTTGATTATTAACTCACTCAATCCTAGAGTTTTTTGCTACTTTTCAAAATTGGAAAAAATGTACTGAAAACGAGCATGTGCATAGACAGTTTTATTCAAATACATGTAAAAACTTAGAATATTAGCTTTGATGCTACACCTATAATTTGTCTCATAAAAAATCCAATAAATAGGCATAGGGTAAAAGTAACCCGTGTAAACTACGGATATAGTCGGTTTTAGGGTTGAGTGAGTTAATAAAATTGTTATTCACATGTATTATCATAAGAACCTACATGGTGCGCGACTTCTGGGACACCCTGCTTTGTTTTGAACATTCACTTCCTGATGAGAGCGAATGCTCGAAACAGTTATAGTAGAAGTTGATCATAATTATACCCGAAATATTTTACAAATAGCTTCTTTTGTCATAAAGTTGAGAACTATTATTTCATGGTTTTTATTTGTATACTTGTACATTATAATATATATATATATATATATATATATATATATATATATATATATATAAAATGTAAATCTAATAATAGATTATTTATCTACCGCCTTCCCAGATCCCCCCAATAATCCTATTACATGCAGCTGTTGCCACCTCATTCTATTATTTTGATCCCCGTTATCCGACCATGTTAATCTCCCCAATATAAACAATAACGCTATTCTCCCCGTCCCTTCCTACCTCTTCCATCCCATCCGACCGCTCGCCACGGGGCATTTTGGTATTATCATTATTATTTTCATATTGTATAATTCACGGAAAGAAATCTTATGATTTAACCCTTTAAAGGTAGGATCGGATTTCATTCCAATTTGACATCAACTTTGCCCAAATAGTCTTTAAATAAATAAACAATATGAAATTGAATGTAAGCTTCAATTTAATTACAAAAACAGATCAAATGAATGTTTCGGGTTTCACATTTATCAACAAAACAGAATTAATGAAACACTACAGATGAATGAAATAATGTGGTAGTGGCGTAGTTAAGATGATCTGTTTTTGTAATTAGATTAAAGCTTTCATTCAATTTCATATTATTTTTTTCTTCGAGCTTCCAGCAGCAACATTTACATTATAGTCTTTAAACGGTATCAGTAGTAAGGCAGGGTGAGTACTAATCTGCTAGATGATGTGGGTTGTAAAAAGTCATTGACCAAAAAAATAAAATGAAACGGATACAAAGAACAAAATACTATACACGAAACATCTATCTGTCTATCTATCTATCTATCTATCTATCTATCTATCTATCTATCTATCTATCTATCTATTTGTCTATCTATCTATCTATCTATCTATCTATCTATCTATCTATCTATCTATCTATCTATCAATCTATCAATCTATCTATCTATCTATCTATCTATCTATCTATCTATCTATCTATTTGTTTGTCTATCTATCTATCTATTTGTATTTATATCTATCTATCTATCTATCTATTTATCCATCTATCGAAATGAATATGTTTATGTTGTGTATATCGCACGTGTGAAAGAAAGAGAGGAAGAGAGAGAGAGAGAGAGAGAGAGAGAGAGAGAGAGAGAGAGAGAGAGAGAGAGAAAATAAGTAGGAGTGAAATATCTGTTCAATGTTACAGTTATCGTTTAACGTTATAACAAGTGTAACTAAATGACAAATTGTCATATTTATGGACAATAAAGATCTATCTATCTATTTATCTATCTATCTATCTATCTATCTATCTATCTATCTATCTATCTATCTATCTATCTATCTATCTATCTATCTATCTATCTATCTATATAAAAATCTGAACAAATGTGTATGAAAGGTACCAGACAAAGCAAGAAAGAAAAATACAATAAAAAAGAACCATCCCAAAAATCAGTCGACCTCGACTGGGGAATCGAACCTCAGACCTAATTACCGATCAGACGCGCTACCATTACACGTCTCACTGGTACTCAGAAGGTCTTTAGACCATAACGATTTTAAAAACTATAGACCCGTTTCAAATCTGCTCTCTATTTCCAAAATCCTTGGAAAAGCAGTTCTTCACCAATTAACTTTACATTAAAAATTGCATGATATATATGAACCATTACAATCAGCTTATAAGAAAAACCATAGCACTGAGAC
>NC_088372.1:20337333-20382333 GCF_034508935.2 Berghia stephanieae | reverse complement strand
AGAAGAAGAAGAGAAAGAAGAAGAAGAAGAAGAAGAAAGAAGAAGAAGAAGAAGAAGGAAGAAGAAAAGAAGAAGAAGAAGAAGAAGAAGAAGAAGAAGAAGAAGAAGAAGAAGAAGAAGAAGAAGAAGAAGAAGAAGAAGAAGAGAAGAAGAAGAAGAAGAAGAAGAAGAAGAAGAAAGAGAAGAAGAGAAGAAGAAGAAGAAGAAGAAGAAGAAAGAAGAAGAAGGAAGAAGAAGAAGAAGAGAAGAAGAAGAAAGAAGAAGAAGAAGAAGAAAGAAGAAGAAGAAGAAGAAGAAGAAGAAGAAGAAGAAGAAGAAAGAAGAAGAAGAAGAAGAAGAAGAAGAAGAAGAAGAAGAAGAAGAAGAAGAAGAAGAAGAAGAAGAAGAGAAGAAGAAGAAGAAGAAGAAGAAGAAGAAGAAGAAGAAGAAGAAGAAGAAGAAGAAGAAGAAGAAGAAGGAAGAAGAGAAGAAGAAGAAGGAAGAAGAAGAAGAAGAGAAGAAGAAGAAGAAGAGAAGAAGAAGAGAGAAGAAGAAGAAGAAGAAGAAGAAGAAGAAGAAGAAGAAGAAGAAGAAGAAGAAGAAGAAGAAGAAGAAGAAGAAGAAGAAGAAGAAGAAGAAGAACCCATACAAAAATTGGGTTATCAGACCTGTAAATATGTACACGTTGGCTACGAGTTTTCATGTCACAAAAAGAACGAAAAGTTTTTAAGGGACCATGCATGGGACTAACTAGTACGTACCGCAAAGAAGTCGAAGGTCGTACTGTTACTGGGTTCCTGGAATGTGTCCAAGCTCTCCGTACCAACATCAGCAAAAGGATGTTGCGGTGTCGTCAATATGTCCTCTTGCCGCATTTTCTTGTGTCTTTGGGAAAGGCCTTTGACTGAAAGAAAACAAGCAAATGATCATATAAGTATAGACAGCAGAACGAAACTGACTGACGTCACTCAGTTCTTTGTTATTCTTTCCAGCCATCCATTTTTATGAGTAGTTCTTATTGTGTTAATTTGTATTAATTAGACTATAAACTTTTAAGGTTACTCGTAGTTTTGTATGTTGGTACGTTATATCCTGCTGGTGAAATATTGGCCAAACCCAAAGCATCAATAGCACAGGGTTTTGACCCATCGTCTCATAACGTTAATATATCCGGACGCCGAAAAAAATAAATAGAAAATAAATTAAATTAAAATAAAATTCCTTTATTTTCATCCCATATGAGAAATTTGACTCTAGGGTCTATTCCAAGGCAAGACTGGTATAACCCAGGCGTCAGCCGCAGTGCAGCGCCGCAAATTGAGCTTTGGCGAGGTGACTTGCTCAAGGCCACATAGCGCAGCGGCAGGTGATCGAACTTGGTACGTTTTGGGTACGAAGCAAAGACCGTAGCACTGAGCAACGCTGCCCCATAGACATGTAATGGAATACGAACACTATAGCTGTATGCCAATGTATAAAATAATACGTCTCAAAACTATAATATATTATGTGGCCATGCGCCTGTTGCTTCATTCTCAGACTACTTATGACGTATACACTGTTGTCTATGTCTATATTTTAAGTAATTAGAATGAATGAATGCATGACTAGAATGCGGAATGTCTTGTTAAATGTCGATGTTATACAAACTTATAATAATCAATAAAGTATATTTTAACTTATATTTTCTTATCTTACTTCACTTGACTCCAGTTTAGCGGAGAGAAATTAATAATAATAATAATATTAAAAACTCCAAAAAACAAAGCTGAACTTTTTATATAGAGCAATATCTAGTAAACGTGCTCAAAGCGCTTATAAAGGGGTCCCTTGCCAACAGCATCACTTAAGATGTATGAGGTGACATGACGCCTGTTAGGCGATATGATATTTTTTTCAGACAAAGACAACGCTGTTAATAATGAAAATAAATCACAACTTCTCTTTATTCATCCCATAGGAGAACATAAGGTGCAATGCAGCGGCCCAAAATGAGTTAGGGCGAGATGATTTGCTCAATGTATACGAACTCAGTACTTTCAGGTACTATGCAAAGATCGTACCGCTGAGTGACACTGCCCCTGTCAACGATCAGTTACTGATATTACACCCGAGTACCGGGAGAGAATGTGATTAAAGAGCCTTTTCAAAAGACTGAACTATGCGCCGAGCGAGGTTCGAACTCAGGGCTTTCCGACCCGAAAGCGAGTGTTATACCACAAACTTACATAGTCTCAGGAGTTTCATATCTGTGGCTATAAATTTTATTTCTAGTAACTTAGACTTTTTCACTGATTTGTGACTGACCTGTAATAATTATAAGCCGTTTTGATTCACCCATTTTGTCATGGGCTGATTGTTGCATTGGAAAAACCGATTTTAGAATTAAATTCAATTAGTATCTAAGACCTTTATCTCCTAAAATAACACAACACTTTGGAAATGACATAGAGGAGGGTAGTCAGACAAGTTTACAGCGACTTCTGCTTCTTCTCTTCTTTCTTTTAAGTCTGTAACTTCAGATTTTGAAGATTCCTCAAACCATAGTATTTTTCTTTCATAGGAGATGTGAGACTATTCCACTGTCTTAATGTCGATGGTATGAACGAGTACAAGTGTGCATCCACTCTTGTGTGGGGAATCGTGCTCGTCGGAGAAGTATTTCATTAGGGCGTCCGCCATTGTTCCGAAAGTTTAGAACCAATTATTAAGTTACAATACGTCATTACGATGAAGTGACGTCACGAATGATGAAGCCTATTCTGAGTATATTTGTATTCGAGGGCGGAGAGAGTTGTTGAGTGTGGCAGCCATTGTTGGTATTAACCCTCTCCTTACCACTTGCAGCAAAATTGTCACATTTGCTACGACACACGTTTATACATTTTTCTTATTCAGATTTATTCTGTACATCACAAACTTAGAAGAATGATCTTTGTTTAATTAATAAGAACATAATTTTGTTTTGTAGAGACTTTGTTTGAGTTTTAAAAAATCATTTTTTTCTGCTGGGTAAACCTGCCATTTTTGGAAAAAATACTGAAAATGATCGGTAAGGAAAGAGATAAGGCTGAAGATTTTTGATAATCTTCTTTAGATTGTTTATAGATCTGTGTTCACACATGATTCGGGAACAGCGTTCAAGCTTTTGATTGTTCGGTGATATTACCATTTTATTTCCCGACGGGTACAATACTGTTAACGGCCATGATGGTACTCAATTTACACCTGATTAAAGTGGGAGATTGCAAATAAAGTTCCTTTTCCAAGGACTCAACTAAGGGCTGCTCAGGAAAGGAGCCGAAACAAAGACCTATCGATACGAAGGCGGCAAGTGTCGTACCATTATACTACAAAGCCGCACAAGAGAGTTATAACTTTTTGTCTAAATGTTCTGAACGTCACTTCTCTAAAGTATGAAAGAATAATCGTTGTGGTTTGAAAGTAATTTAATTTAATCTCGCTTTCGTCGAAAGGTTAAAGATATTCCCCGTGAAGCAATTACAATATGTTGACTATTTTAACTTGATGGTTGTTTTAGTTTCATTTTTAAAAAGTCAATTCTGATTTCAATTCATTGTTTTGCTAAAATTGTTAAACAGATATCTTATAAATGCTGAAAACACATTAGGACATGTTATTCCAAGAATTGTGTTTTTAAGAACGACGCCTTTTATAACGATACACAGAAAAAGAAATACCACATCATTGAAAATTTTGGCGATAAAAGTCGCTTTCAAATAATGTTGTTCGGTTAAAATGAACCTCATCTTGTAAAAAAAGACCTAAGATTGCAACAATGAAATCTTCAATATGAAGTCTTAGGTTAGTGGTTAAAAGAAAAAAAACCAAAAGACAAGGATCGATATTTGAAAGACGAGTTTTTTTTACCTAAATGTTTTAAAGGATTTTTTTTCTCTTTCAGACCACATACGTGCTCTTATGTTTAAAACCTGTAGTTATAGTGGGACAAATAATGGCATGATTTGGGAATAAGTTAGTCTCGCCACAGGTGAAAAGTTAAAGAATCCTGCGTGAATCGAAACGTAAGTTGATTAATAAAAATGTTTGCTTTATTTTCTTGTTACACAGAATCAATTTTAATTCAATTTTATTCGTAGTTTGCTAGTCGTGATGCCATCCTCTCAAAGATTTCATCTTGTTGTTTGGTCCCAAGTGTTAAACAGAAATCGTAGAAATGCTAAAACACATTCTTACATACCATTTTACATTAATTGTATTTTTGTTTAAATAAATACCGGCCGTTCATCGCCGTACTCTGAAAAAAACCCCTATCTACACAATTTTAGATTGTGGTCATATACACGGTTTTTATTCAAAAATCGATCGATAAAATGACCCCAAAAACTCACAAACCTGTGACTTAAACAAAGAAGTATGCAAGGCAGCCCCAGCTTTGAATATTTTTAACGTGATGAGGGTCATTTAATTTTAATCGACAAATACTCGAAGGGCAAGTTTCATGGCAAAATTTTTAATGTTTTTTTTTTTCAGAGAATGACAATTAAGACGCGTTTTTCATTCAACGACTAGCGATGGATTCGAAGAGGTGTTCGGACAATTCTAGAATGTTCTTGAGAAGATGTGAATGGGGAAGAAAATTGGAATGTCAAAAAAAATCAAAACAAACAGCAACAGAGTTTCCTATCTCATTGGAAGTGTAAAACCACTCTTACGGAAGACTGAATACATAATTTGTGTAAATGATCTCCGATTTCAGAGTGATGGCATCTTATTTTCTAGTCTAAATATAACATGCTGGTCGTCAATAAAGATCACGCATCTTCGCTCTTTACGTCCTCTAATCCTTAGATTCTGCCTATACATCCTGCCACTAAGTTAGTTATACCAACTTATGATTTAATTAATCCACGACATTATAAGATACCGTAGTGATGAGTGGTTGTGTAACACCAAAAGCCCTGTGGCCTGGACCACGAGGTGTTGTATGTAATGGGTGCGTCACTGTCTCAAAGCGCATGAATTAATTAGACTCGCAATCAAAAAACGAAATTTGTGTTTTAAAATCGTATGAATCAAACGAGTACATATCAGCGTGTTTGTCTCATTGAGATATTAAAAATGATATAAAAATCAAGAAAAAAGACCGATAAATAAGCAAGTTGCTAAAAAAAGCTATAATAAACAAATGCAATTTTTAAAATCAAATTTATTCGTAAAACAGTTGGTCTTCAACCGATTTATCTGAAATAAAGACCGATGTTCTTCCTTTATCAAGCTGATTTCAGCAATGTAACTTTCAAATTCCTCACAATTATATTTTATATTTATACTTTTAGATTTTAGCTATTAGGACTACTCCAAAAAGTGTTTGCATAACAGAAGCGTAATATCTTGACGCTCGACCAAGTGGAGAGCCTGTGATTGGTCGAAGACTTTGGGACGCTTGACTCACAATTCTACAAGAATACATGGTGGCGGTAGATCAAAGAGGGTAACATTTACCAAACACTTTTATTAGTGCTTAATAATACAAAGTTTCCATTTCTCTATTACAATAAAATTGATAACACGAATGACAAAATCGGCCCACAAATAAGGGAGTTATACATTATTCACAATAATTTTTTAATCTACAATAATTGCCATCAAAGTCATTTTTCATCACCATAATTGTATTTTTTGTCCGATTTATACCAAACAAAGTGCAATGTCAACGATTTACACCCGAGAATAAAAATTGATCAAATCGCAATTTCTACAACATATTTTATATTTGTCGCAAAATGATTAAAATCAAAGCACGATTATTCTAACCGTATTCACCTTTTAACGTGAAAGGGGGCTCCATCTTCGTTCTGAATTGTTGTGACGAGAGAACGGGAAAACCAATATTATGATCACGAGTGAAAATCGTAAACTTGGTATTTTTATGAGTCTGTCTCATTAAGTCTAGATACTTATTGAGAAAAATCCTTTAAAAAATTAATTTAGAGATTTTGTTGGAAAAGCGATATGTTATTATCTTAGAAATAGTATTATTGAAGTCCACCTTCTCAAAATAGACTACAAAGGCACGAAAACACAGTCAAAAACGATACTTGTAGTAAGAAAAATGTATAAAAAGGAAAGTTACAATTTTTCTATTTTTTCAAGATGCCATCTTTATAGGTGAATGGGATACTATGTCAAATATTTCTCAGAATTTATTAAATGAAATTGTCTGGAAATTTCCTCAGTTATCAAAGAGATAATGAATTATGTCACCATAAAGATATTTTTTTGAAAAGTAAGGTAAGGGTATTTTGAATTATAATCCAAATTATGAATTATGTTTAACATCAATTTTGTCATAACATTATGATTCGCAACTTTGTAATGTTCTTATAAAAATCCCATAAGCCGAACAATCTCTCTGCGATGACACAAAATGCTAAAAGGTCGATAAGATGGAAGAATATGGAGGTTATTCCTTCATTAGATTTTGTAATAAACAACAATGAATATAAAAACTTCAAAAAAGATCAAATTTCCCAATACCGAACGTTTCGGGCTCAAACCCATCTTCAGCCAACAACAACAAAAAACAATAAAGACATAAATACATTACTAAGTTTCAGACTGACGACAGGGAAATTTTGTAGGTCCTCTCTGTTGTAGAAAAATGTTGGAAAGTAAATAACAAAGAGCTTTCGATATGTAACTTAGGAGTTTCAAATTGCGCGGAATTTAAAACAACGCATATAAAATTAGGGAGCGCAAAAGAAAAGGAGAAACGCGGGTAGAACAGAAATAGGTGTAAAATGTATCCACTGCAATACATCCAACTGTTTTATTATGTTCACCTAGTGTAAATGTTGCTGCTCGAAGCTCGAAGAAATAAATATTAACGTGATGTTGGATGTAAGCTTCAATTTAATTACAAAAACAGATCAAATGAACGTTTCGGGTTTCCCCTTTATCAACAAAATATGAAATACCACAGATGAATGAGATGACCATCTCATTCATCTGTGGTGGTTCAATCATCCTGTTTTGTTGATAAAGGGGAAATCCGAAACGTTCATTTGATCTGTTTTTGTAATTAAATTGAAGCTTACATTCAACTTCACGTTATGATTTATGTTCACCTATAGACACAGTGGCAGAAGAATTAATATAAAATAGGATTCAATAGTCTGATGTCACGTCCGCCCAGCAACGAGCAGCTTGGTTCTAAACAAAGAAAATCGATACTTTTTATTCATCATGCTGGCTAGAACTTTTCACTTGTCGTGTGATCAGAATGTATAAAAGTTTAAAAAAATGATCAGATATATAATGTTTTTTTCTCTTCTGGAAACACGTTTATGCTCGTCGGAGTATAAGGGCCTCCGCCATTGTTCCGATAGTTTAGAACCAGTTACTGAGTTACTATGCGTCATTACGAAGGAAGTGACGTCACGACTGTTGAAGCATAGTTTGTGTATGTACGATATTGTAACCATGTACTGCAGTGACTTAGCCAAAAATTTACCTGTTTTAACGCAGCTAGAATTTTGATATTCTGTCAAGTGTCGGTATAACGAGATTTTACTGTAGACTCAAATTCGAAAGAGAAGAGTTGTTTTTTTTAAGTAATCATCATCATCATCATCATCATCATCATCATCATCATCATCATCATCATCATCATTATCATCATCATCATCATCATCATCATCACCATCATCATCATCATCATCATCATCATAATCATCATCATCATCATCATCATCATCATCACCATCACCATCATCATCATCATCATCATCATTGCCTCTTTCACCCTGGGTCAGGGTATAGGCCACAAAAAAAAAAAAACAACAGTTTCCATCCTTCTCTACCTTGAGCTAACTTTTAAAGAAAATGTTGTTCCATGTCTTATCACGAAGAGAGGAAAGATAGATATATAGATAAATACATAGAGAAAGAAAGAAAGAGAGAGAGAGAGAGAGAGAGAGAGAGAGAGAGAGAGAGAGAGAGAGAGAGAGAAGAGTGGGGGGGGAGAGGAGTGGAGGAGAGAGAGGAGGGTGTGTGTGTGTGTGTGGAGAGAGAGAGAGAGAGAGAGAGAGAGGGGAGAGGGTGAAGAGAAGAGAAAGAAGAGAAAGAAAGAAAGAAAGAAGAAGAAGAAAGAAAGAAAGAAGAGATAGACAGACACACACACACACACCCCGACACACACACACACACACACACACAGAGATAGAGAGAGAGAGAGAGAGAGAGAGAGAGAGAGAGAGGGGGGGGGGAGGGAAAGAGGTTTAGAGACCGTTGGATTAAATTCTAATTAGCGCCATGCTGTCTGCTCCCTCTAGGCGATTGAGTTACAATTCTATCTCACCCCATAAACTACATGAGACTAGAAATAAAGCTAATAATATTATTTGACATCAGGTGGCAAATTATTAATATTATTGATTATACTATCATAAATAATGTGATTATTATAAATAACATTATTATTTTCATCTTCATTACATCGCCATCCTCATTTTATTTTTATTATTATTATTATTATTATTATTATTATTATTATTATTATTATTATTATTATTATTATTATTATTATTATTATTATAAGTATCATTACTTTCATAATTACTATCATCATCATCATCATCATCACCATCATCATCATCATCATCATCATCATCATCATCATCATCATCATTATCATCATCGTCATTATAATGTTTCCATTACTTATGAAGAATATAATAGTGCTATTACCATCACTTCTACTATCATCTATCCACAATTGTGCGGCTATGTGGTCTAGTAGTATGACACTCGCTTTCGAATCGAAAGGTCCTGGGTTCGAGCCTCGCTCGGCGCATAGTTGAGTCCTTGGAAAAGACTCTTTTCTTATAATCTCTCACTGTAGTCAGGTGTAATATGAGTATCTGTACGGCAACAGCGTTGTCTCTGTCTGAAAAATTGTAATATCACCTAACAGGCGTCATGTCTCGTTCTACATGTTTCTTGTTGCTGTTGGTCAGGGACCCTTTGTAAAGCGCTTTGAGCACATTTAGTGGATATTGCGCTATATAAAAGCTCTATTTTTTAGTAGTAGTAGAAGTAGTAGTAGTAGTAGTAGTAGTAGTAGTAGTAGTAGTAGTAGTAGTAGTAGTAGTAGTTGTTGTTGTAGTAGTAGTGGTCGTAGTAGTTGCAGTGATGGTAATTGCATTATTATCCTCTCCATAAGTAATGGAAACATTATAATGATGATGTTGAATATGATGATGAATGTTGATGATAGTAATAATAATAATAATAATAATAATAATAATAATAATAATAATAATAATAATAATAATAATAATAATAATAATAATAAAAAAAAAATAATATAATAACATTAATTTTAAAGAAATATTAATAATATATTAATCATCATCATAATCATCTTCATCATCATCATTACCAGCATCGTCATCGTAATAATCATCATGGTTTTCATTACTATTATTGCTATCATATATCCACAAGTAGAGCGAAGTCTCATGAAGTACAACTAACATCTCTTAATGCCAAGATCAATAATAGGTCTATATACATATTGACACTGACTGTACAGACACATCCAAAAGGATGTCTTTAATAAGGCCTATTGTTTGTTATACTGCCAAAATTGGCAAATTACCCGGTGGCAGAATAAGAAAATTTGACTGTAGACGCAAAGAAAACTCAAAACCCTACTATGAGGGCAAAGTCTTGAGAGATTACTGCAAAAAATGTCTTGGAAATTGGAAGCAGCAACTAGGGGATCAAACAGATTTCCATACTCAACTACTATCGAGTTCCTCATTTGGTTTTATGAGTGTTTTTTAAATGACATTCAATAATGTATCTACGGCACGCCACAGGGTTATGTCAACAGTCCACTTTTAAGTGTATTTGTTTATATTAATGTACTGACAAGATGCTTAAGAACTCCATCAGACATTCTTTGATACGGGATTTTACAAATAAAACACACACACATGGTTAACAGAGATATATTTAAATTTTAAATCTCATTTTCGAAGATCTCCACTAATATAAAAAACGCAAAAAAAAAAAAGAAACATAAAAAAGAGAAAAAAAGGCAAAACAACAAAAAAGAAAAGAAAAAAAGAACCAAAAAAAAAAAAACAACATCAAAAAAAACCCAAAAAAAAAAAAAAAAAAAAAAAAAAAAAAAACACCGCTTGCATTTTGAATTAAAAACAAACATTGCTTGCTACTTACAGATGAATCAATGTACCCAACCCACCGTCACAAAATGGTAATAATATGTCTTGGTTAATTTGGTTGTTAAAATTCTTTTTGAAACTTGACTTGAGCTTGTTTTTTTTTTTTAATGTCAGAACAAATGAATTCACTGACGAGAGGGGAGTTCATTATATGAGGAGGTGAGTTTCTATACCTGTTATATTATGTCAACTGCTATTTTTCGTCATTTATTTAGTGAGTCAAAAATTATCGGAATTATATAATGTGAAGTTTTAGTTTCATAGCTTATGCTGCCACTGGTTGGTACTGGAAGCTCGAGGAAATAAATGACAATAATACAATAAATCAGTGTTGCCAGGTTGGAGGTTTTAAAGCCAAATTGGCGGATTTTTATCATCGCTTAGCGGGGAAAAATGGCCTGGCGAATGGCGAATTTTTTTGGCGGATGTCTGATGATTTGTATACCTTTTAAAAATTAAATGTATAGCGCAATCAAGTCTAATTATTTCTTCTCCCCCTCCCCCCAATGTGACTTTTAGGAGTACCTATTACGAGTGTACTGTTGGTTACACAACCTAATTCAGATTAACCGAAGGTAAAAACATATCCGACAGTCTAACTCCCGCTCCAACATAATCGAAACTCCGAATCGCCATACCTTTAAAAAGGAAACAGTTGTAAATAGTTGAGTATAGTTAAGTCACATAATTTTTATTCTGAGAGAATACACTATTGTTGATTTTAAGTGTTTTAAATCAAATGGCGGATTTTTTGGCGGATTTTAGGGAACTGTCGTATGTGAAGTAGGATAAAGTTGGCGGATTTCTGGCATAAAGTTGGCGGGATTTTTGCAAAGGCACCTGGCAACACTGAATGAAATAGAAGCTTCACTTCAATTTAAGGGTGCTCGCGGGTGTAAATTGGGTCAGTTTTGGTAGGAATTTTTAATTTTTGGAAGTTACTGTTTTGTTCAATTTATTCATTCCTTATTTAATTTAATTTCAACCCATATTTATTGCTGAATGAATAGTTTAAAACAGTCCAAAAATTCAATTCAAAACCCCTATCTAACGATATTGGGCTCAAAATCTGATAGATATTGCGTTTTTCTCAAAACTGTTATCTAATCACAATAAACACATTTTCTTAGGATTGATCATTTAAATCAATATTAATGCTAGAGATTTGAAATATTGAACTTAAATAGCTGATAATATGTTACTACAAATAGCTGGCTGATTTGATGTTGTTGTTATTAACTTTTTATTGGGGGGGGGGGGGGGGGGGGGGGGGTAAAAATATTTTTATTAAAATATTGTCAAAATAAAAATGAAGAAATTTTCTTCAAATTTAAAAAAAACCCAGTTGTTAAGTTTTTGAGAGTGCATATTTATAAAATTAATTAGCCAGCTACTTAAAGCTCTTTATAACTTTATATTAAAACTTTAAAAATCAAAATCAAAGAAGAATTGACAAAATGGAGGGTTCCCAAAAACTTATTTATTTTCCATGGCAACGAAGAGAATTTCACTTATCTTTTTAACCAAGTTTTTAACAAGATACCTCATGTATAAACATCATTAGTTTGATCAAATGTTCCGATCAAGGATTTTTGTATTTTTAGAATCGACTCCCCCCCCCCCCCCCCCCCCTTCCACATACACACACACACACTTAAAAGACAAGAGATGGTGTGGGCGTTATTTCGGATTTTCAAATTTTCAAAAAAACAGGAAAAAACGAGGATGTATATCGGGACTTTTATTGCAATAATTATTTGATCTATTTTTATATTTATAATATAGAATAGATTACTGTATGTTTCTGTTACGTTGACAAAGGAGTGGCGGTGGATAACGTCATTCAGACTAGTTATGACGCACACCTAGTTTTAAAAATTCCCTCAAATCTTTATTAAAAAAACAAACAATTTAAGTCCAAAAATAATATTTCAATTTTCACCCAGGAGTATTCTACCAACTGAGCTATCGTAGAGAGCGGCGGGGGGGGGGGGGGGGGGGGGGGGGGGGGGGGGGGGTGCCTAAAGCCTGGGATCGTGAAAATACTAACGAAAGCGTGGTAATGGAGAGGCTTGGGATGGGAACAGTACAGGTTAGTATTTTCAACTGAGCTATTTTGACCCTCACAGACGGTTTTTTTCTCCTCCCTGTGCGGCTCTGTGGTCTTGTGGTATGACACTCGCTTTCGGATTGGAAAGTCCTGGGTTCAAGTCAGCTCGCCCTAGCTCACTTTGCGGCACTGCACTGCGGCTGACGCCTGGGTTATTCCAGTCTTCCCTTGGAATAGACCCTTAAAGACAAATTTCCCCTCGGGGTTGAATAAAGGGGATTTCTTTATTTTATTTAGAAATGAATAAATGGAAATGAATATTTAGATGTAGCCAACATTTTTCTCATTCTAATTTATCTTGTAAATCATAATATTTGAACAAAAATGTTTGCTATAGTTAAAGTATATTAACACTGTGCTGAAGATCTCGTTTAGCTAAAACAATATGTATAGCAAGAACTAACATATTTTGTGTTTGAGTAAAATAAATCTATTTTTTGTATAGGTTGGGTGTGAAGTTTTGGGGACAATCCGGAAAATGGCACTAGTAAGGAGAGAGTTAAAATTGAAAGAAATTATGTAGTTGACCCTGAATTAAGTGTAAGCTAAAGATTTGAGATAATATCCCATATAATGTGTGAATGAAACGATGCCAGACAAAGCAAGAAAAAGAAACATAAAAATCCATCCCAAAAAATCAGCTTGTATCGGTAATCAGGAAGGCTGATTTCTTAACGTGATTTTATTGTTTCTTGTATTGTTCTTTCTTTCTTTGTCCGACACAATTTACCATGCGGATATGTGGTCTAGTGGTATGAGACTCGCGTTCGGATCGGAAGGTCCTGGGTTCGAGCCTCGAGCTCGGCGCATAGTTGAGTCCTTGGAAAAGGCTCTTTACTCACATTCTCTCACCGTACTCAGGTGTAAAATGAGTACCTGGCCGTTAACAGCAGTGTCTTTGTCCGAAAAACTGTATTATCGCTTAACAGGCGGCATGTCCCGCCCTACATGTTAAATGTAGCTGTTCACCAGGGACCCCTTGTAAAGCGCTTTGAGCACATTTTAGTGGATATTGGGCTATATAGTAAGCTCTTTTTTACCATGCATTTTGTGATGCGAAGGGCTTGATGTATTCACAGTGTGTCTTATTGAACCATCTTTCTATTTGATACAATACAAATAATGTGTTAACTCTCTCCGTACCTACCAGCGATTTTCAGGATTTTCACCTAAACTTCACACCCAACTATCACAAAACATTTTTATCACTCAAACACAATAGCAGTAAGTTTTTGTCATACATAATTTCTTTAGCAAAACATGCTCTACAACACACTGTTCATTGTCTTTACATTTTATGATGTACAAAAGAAATTTGACTAAGAAAAATGTTGGTTGTATCGTAACGAATGTGACAATTTTCCTATAGTTGGCAAGGAGAGGGTTAAGCGTTCTTTTTATACCATCAGCAATATTGCAATATTCGTCACTGCATATAGCTAGATATTCATTTACGCCTAAGTCAACTGGGGTAAATGATGTAAATTGCTTTATCCAATGACCCAACGAACGGAACTTTTCCCCTCCAATTTATGAGATTTTCTTTTCACGAGGATATTGAAACGTTAACTTGACTTTAAGCATGAATTGACACAAGACTATCTTGAACTTGAATACTATCACGATATAATAATAGACCCAAAGAAGATTGGAGGAAGTAATCCGAAATATCTAAAATTGGAGAGAAAAATAGAAAAAGAAACAAGAGAAGAAAACAATATTTGGAAAAATGAGTTATCCAGACCAGTCTCGTTCATCGTGTGTTTCATCACAAAGAGTTACCGAGAAGAATTGAGCTTTCATATAGCGCAATATCCACTAAACGTGATCAAAGCGCTTTAAAAGGGGTCGCTGGCCAACAGCTACACTTAACAACTGGGCATGGCATCTGCTAGGCGTTATTACATTGTTTTCGGACAGAGACAATTCTGTTCTCATTTTACACCGGAGTACGGTGAGAGAATGTGAGTAAAGAGCCTTTTTTTTCCAAGGACTCAACTATACGCAGAGCGAGGCTCGAACACAGAACCTTCCGATCCGAAAGCAAGTGTCATACCAAAAGAACACATGGAATTTTTAAAAATGCCATTGTTTCATGAGCGGATTTGTTGTCTTGTGTAGGTGCCGGGTTTGAGGCCCACTCGCAACAACTTAATGTTGAGTCCTTGAAAAAGGCTCTTTACTCGCATTGCTTCACGTTACCTAGATATGTGTCCCTGGGTGTTAACAATATTGTTTCTGTCGAGAAAAAACAAACAAATTAATTGCATATATATTTCATCCTACATGTGAAGTATTGCCCGGGATCGATCTCGGTCCCATTGCGTGTAAAACGAGTGGTCTACCAACTGAGCTATCGGGACCCCGAATGAGTACCATATTCTGGACATGCTCGATCGTGGCATTGGAAGGAACAAGAAAACAAAAGGCAGCCTAAAGACAGCTGGATTCGGAAACTATCTAATTGACTACTTGAAAAAGGCGGGGCTTCACGAGGAAAGAAGCAGATAAGATGGGCAATGAGACGGACAGTTTTGACAGGTTCGACAGGATCTGTCAATGTCATGTGCTCCAGTTGGAGGATACAAAATTAAAGAGTCCTTCAGAGTCATTATTACCCCACGGAGCCGGAGTTTATCCCGGTTTCTATAGCGTGACAGGGACATTTTAGCTGCTGCTGCTGCTGCTGCTGCTGATGATGATGATGATGATGATGATGATGACGATGATGATGATGATGATTATCATTATGACAAAGAAAAAGATGGAAATGGTCTTGTCCATTAAACCATACTTTGAACAAAGACAGCCATTAAACCAAGAACAGTTCTTTGCTACATATTTTCTTTTATTCCAATGTTAATTTTGCTATTCAATATTTATTTTTGCATCAGATTACCCCCCCCCCCCCCATAAATTATACTTTTTATTCTTGTCCAGAACTCGCCTGACCGATTTTATCTCATTATTTTCGGCAATAGGTTGTCGAGCTTGCAAAGAAACAGGAAGAACATTGACCTCAATTAACTCGTAGAACGCCCGTCAGAATATCAAGATGCTAAAGTGATTAGACCATCAGAGACAGACGTACAGCTTGTAAAGACAAGAGTATACATCTCAATAATTATTGCTGGAAATTTGACAGTGAGTGTTACTTAATACTCCCTTTAAGTAGGATGCTGCTCTATCAAAATATATAATTCGCGAGATCAATGGATCCAGTTACCCAGTTACTTTTGGATGCGGTTATGTGGTCTTGTGGTATGGCACTCGCTTTCGGATAGGAAGGTCCTGGGTTCGAGCCTCACTCGGTGCATAGTTGAGTCCTTGGAAAAGACTCTTTAATCGCATTCTCTCACCGTACTCATGTGTAAAATGAGTACCTGGCCTTCAACAACGTTGTTTCTGTTCGAAAAAAATGTAATATCGCCTAAGTGTTGCTGTTGGCCAGGGCCCCTTGTAAAGCGCTTTGGGCACGTTAGTGGATCTTGCGCTATATAAAAGCTCATTTAAAAAGAACATCAATTTAAAAGAAGATGATAAGAATAAAAATAAAAGAAAGAACAGCATTTCTCGGATTCAACGTATATTTTTTTCAGGGGACCCAGTTACTCAATTACTTTTGGTTGAACAGACATCAGTTAAAACAACCCAGAAAGAATAACGCGTATTTAAAAAAAAAAAAATCAAAGGTCTTCAGGGGACAACGGCGTATGGTCTTTGCTTCGTACCAGAAAGATACCGAGTTCAACTACCAGCTGAGGATCTGCAAAAAGAGGAGGCTGGTCTGAGTTGACAAGTCAAAATGCCGAGATGTTTAACGAAATTAGTCCACAAGAGTATAATATCTCAATTGCAATAGCTGTACATTAACAGTAATTCTAGCTTAATATTTAATTGATTGTAAGCTCCAATTTAATTACAAAAAAACAGATAAAATAACCGTTTCGGGTTTCCCCTTTATCAACAAAATAGGATGAATGAAACACTACAGATGATTGAGACAATGTAGTAGTGGCGTTGTTAAGGTGAATAAACAAAACATTGATGGGCAGGAAATAGTATGCCACTTTGTAAGGTAGCACGGATTAAAATAGAACAATATATTTATAAAAGGTGCACAACTAATCAAGTCAAATAGGGGGAGGCGGGGAGGAACTGTGTAATGCAGTATAGAAAGTGAAATGTAAAAACGTGAAGCTTATTGTTGGAAAATAAATACAGTGGAATTTCGAAGAATAAATAACAATGTAGGATGCTACCATCTCTAAATTTATCATTTCTATTGGGTGAACGGACATCAATTAAAACAAAACAAAACAAAAAAAAAAAAACACTTCTCCGATTTAAGACATTTTTGTGATCTTCAGGGGACCTGGTTAACCAATTACTTTATTAGTGAACTTATATATCAGTTAGAAAAATAAAATAAAAGCACGACAAGAAAACAAAATCACTTCTCCGATTCAAGGTCTTTATTCAAGGACTTCAGCGCTCCGGATTTGCAGATGGGGCTGGTCTAATTTGACAGCCATAGACTGGAATCGAGTTGTTTAAACAATTAGACCATCAGAGACGAACGGCTTGTAAAGACAAGAGTATACATCTCAATAATTATTGCTGGAAATTGACAGTAAGTGTTACTTGATACCTACTCCCTTTAAGTATGGTGCTGCTCTATCAAAATATTTCATTCGCGAGATCAATGGATCCAGTTACCCAGTTACTTTTGGGTGAAAGAACATCAATTTAAAAGAAGATAGAGAGAATAAAATTGAAAGAAAGAAAAGCATTTCTCGGATTCAACGTATATTTTTTTCAAGGTCTTCAGGGGACCCAGTTACTCAATTACTTTTGGTTGAATAGACATCAGTTAAAACAACCCAGAAAGAATAACGCCCATTTTAAAAAAAAAAATCAAAGGTCTTTAGGGCGTATGGTCTTTGCTTCGTACCAGAAAGATACCGGTTCAACAACCAGCTGTGGATCTACAAATGGAGGAGGCTGGTCTGAGTTGACGTCAAAATGTTGAGTCCAGAAGACTATAACATCACAATACGCTTCAACAGTCATGACGTCACTTCCCTCGTAATGACGCATAGGAACTTAGCAACTGGCTCTAAAGCATCGGAACAATGCGGACGCCCTTATGCAATATTTATATAGACGAGCCAAAAAAGTGTATCCAGAAGAGAAAAATATTATAAATGTGATGATGTTTTGACTTTTATACATTCTGATCACATTACATATGAAAAGTTCTAGCCTGCATGAAGAATAAAAAGTATCGATTTTATTTGTTTAGAACCACGCTGCTCGCCGTTGCTGGGCGACGTGACATCAGACTATTGAATCCATTTGCAATAGCTGTAAATTAACAGTAACTCTAGTTTAATACCCTTTAAGTAGGATGTTACCATCTCAAAATATAATATACCATCACTAGTGGGTGAACGGACATCAATTTAAAAAAAAAAATAAATAAAAACACTTCTCCGATTTAAGGTGTTTTTTTTTTTCAAGATCTTCAGGGGACTCGGTTACCCAATTACGTTTTGGGTGAACTTATATCAGTTAGAAAAAAAAACGCGACAAGAAATAAAATCGCTTCTCTGAGTCAAGGTCTTTATTCAAGGACTTCAGCTTCCTGTTTTGCAGATGGAGCTGGTCTAATTTGATAGCCATAGACTAGTATCGAGTTATTTAACTCTCTCCTTACCAACCATTTTCAGGATTTTCCCAAAAAACGTCATACCCAAATAACACAAAAATATATATTTTTTTATCACTCAAACACAATAGTAGTAACGGTCGTGCGATACAAAATTTCATTAGCAAAACATGCTCGACAACACTCTGTTCATTTTGTTTAAATTTTATGATGTACCAAATAAATTTGAGTAAGAAAAACGTTAGTTGTATCGCAACGAAAGTGACGATTTACCTATAGTTGGTGAGGAAAGGGTTAAAAAAATAGACCATCAGAGACGAACAACTGGTAAAACACAAGAGTCTATTTCAATGACTATGGCTGTAAATTGACAGGAACCGTTGTTTAATTACCCTCTAGTAGGATGCAACACCATCAAAATAAATGTCTCATTCACTAGTTCTAATGAACCCAGATTGTTACCCAGTTAATTTTGGGTGAACGAACATTGGTTCAATTTATTTTTAAATTTTAAAAAAGACCCATTTATTCGAGTCAAGCGACGTGTACAGATATGCAGGTATGGCATCTGAAACCACTTATGGACTTAGTTTAACATTGTTGTAATTGATAATATTTTTGCGTCATTATTTTTTTCTTTTTTAGATTTCCATTACAACAATAGGCCCATAAGGCATTGGGTTATTAGACCTACAAATAAGTGCACGTCGGATTTAATATATATTTCAGAGGACCTAGTCACCCAAATGCTTTTGAATGAATGGACATCAATCACAAAAAAAAAAAAAGAAAAAAAAGTTTTTAAAAAACACTTCTCCGATTCAATGTTTTCTCTCAAGGTTTTCAGAGTACAGCCTGGCTCTCAGAAGTATGCTCTTTGCGTGGTACCCAAAATATACATAGTTCGACTACCGGCTGCGCTGTGTTGCTTCCAGCTAGTCACTTTGCCCTGGATCACTTTACGGCGCTGCACTGCGGCTGAATCCTGGGTTATTATTTTCTTCTATTGGAATAGACCCAAACGGTAAAATTCCTCTAAGTGATGAATACAGGAAATTTCAAGACCAGATGTGAGATGTATAATCTATCAACTGAGTGGAATTTCCATAAGGGGGAAAGAGAAACGCTGACAAGCCGCCAACCGTATATTTAAAAAACAAAAAACAAAACAAACATAAGTAAAAACACCTCAACAACTTGAGCTTTTATATACTGAAATACTAACTAAACGTGCTCAACGCACTTTACAGAAGGGCCAACAGCAACACGTAATATGTAGGACAAGACATGCCGCCCGTTAGGCGATATTACATTCATTTTTTCCCGACAGGGACAGAACAACGTTATTTACGGCCAGACACTCATTTTACATCTGAGTACAGTGAGATAATGTGAGTTAAGATATTTTTAAAAGTCTCAATGTCCCGATTAGAGCGGGGTAGAAACCCAGGACCTTCCGATCCGAAGGCGAGTTCCATAGCATAAGACCACATAGTCGCAAAATTTATAACATACCAACACAACAAAAAAAAAAACGGTGTGTAACTTTGAACGGTTATGGTGTGATTAAAATAATTTAGTGAGAAATAAACACCAAAATGGCTGTCAAAAGTCAAGAACAAACAGCTGAGTGAAGTCAACCTCGTTCCTTCTATAAATTAATGTGAAAGGTTACCCATAGCTCGTTGTGGTTGTATGATTGTTCAGGCGTGCAGAATTGAGTACCTGTCCGTTAACAGCATTGTCAATGTCCGTAAAGAAAATTGTAATGTTCCGTCCTACATGTTGAGTGTTGCTTTTGGCCAGGGACCCTTTGTAGAGCGTTTTGAACACGCTTAGTGGATATTGCGCTATATAAAGGCTCAAATAAATCAAATAAACTAGTGAGTATTATACTTATACGCATATCATCAATGGGAATAACGTTTAGTTCGCCTAGTTTAGACCCTAACTGCCTTTTTTTTTCATTTTGACGAATGTCCGAGGGGCGTGGTTTATGTTCCCTCCCACTTGGTGTCTATTTGACGTGTACATTGCCTGTTGGCCAGTACAATAAGGTTCAAAAGTCGTGACGTCACTTCCCTCGCAATGGCGCATAGCAACTGGTTCTAAACTATCGGAACAATGGTGGGCGCCATTATCTCCATCATCTCCCTTATGAAATACTTCTCCAACGAGCATAAAAGTGTATCCAGAGGAGAAAAACATTACAAATCTGGTCATGTTTGATTTTTATAAATTCTGATCACATCACATGAAGAAAAAAAAGTACCGATTTGCCATGTTTAAAACCAAGCTACTGGTTGCTGGGCGCACATGACATTAGATTATTGAATCCTATTCATATGGGGAGTATTTTACCGAAACGCATGGCATTAATAATTTAAATCAGTGAGAATACTGAAAGATTGTATAAGTATAAAGCAATATCGTGGTCTAGTGGAATGGCACTCGCTTTCGGATCGGCGCATAGTTGAGTCCTTGGAAAAGGCTCTTTACTCACATTCTCTCACCGTAATCAGGTGTAAAATGAGTACCTGGCCGATAACAGCGTTGTCTCTGTCCGAAAAAATGTAAAATCGCCTAACAGGCGTCATGTCATGTCCTAAATTAATGTTAAGTGTTGCAGTTTGTCAGGGACCCCTTGTAAAGCGCTTTGAGCACCCTATATAAAAGCTCAAGTTTTTAAAAAATAATATCGGGCATATAAAAAAAAGACCACAAAAGACCTTCTGGTTGTGGAAAGAAGTAAGTTTGAGGGAGGTTGAAAACAAAAATTGGGCCCCCCCCCCCCCCCCCCCAAGCCCCCCATCCCCTTAGTCGCCCACAAAAGGGAATTTCTCGTTATCATATCATCGATGGGAATATCGTTTAGTTTATCTAGTTTAGACCCTAACTGCCTTTTTTTTCCATTTTGACGACTGTCCGAGGGGCGTGGTTATGTTCCCTCCCACTTGGTGTCTATTTGATGTGTACATTGCCTGTTGGCCAGAAAAATAAGGTTCAATAGTCGTGACGTCACTTCCCTCGCAATGACGCATAACAACTGGTTCTAAACTATCGGAACTATGGCGGACGCCATTATCTCCATCATCTCCCTTATGAAATACTTCTCCAACGAGCTTAAAAGTGTATCCAGAGGAGAAAAACATTACAAATCTGGTCATGTTTGATTTTTATAAATTCTGATCACATCACATGAAGAAAAAAAAGTACCGATTTGCCATGTTTAAAACCAAGCTACTGGTTGCTGGGCGCACATGACATTAGATTATTGAATCCTATTCATATGGGGAGTATTTTACCGAAACGCATGGCATTAATAATTTAAATCAGTGAGAATACTGAAAGATTGTATAAGCATAAAGCAATATCGTGGTCTAGTTGTATGGCACTCGCTTTCGGATCGGCGCATAGTTGAAAAGGCTCTTTACTCACATTCTCTCACCGTAATCAGGTGTGAAATGAGTACCTGGCCGATAACAGCGTTGTCTCTGTCCGACATTTTTAAAAATCGCCTAACAGGCGTCATGTCATGTCCTAAATTAATGTTAAGTGTTGCAGTTTGTCAGGGACCCCTTGTAAAGCGCTTTGAGCACCCTATATAAAAGCTCAAGTTTTTAAAAAATAATATCGGGCATATAAAAAAAAGACCACAAAAGACCTTCTGGTTGTGGAAAGAAGTAAGTTTGAGGAGGTTGAAAACAAAAATTGAGCCTCCCCCCCCCCCCCAAGCCCCCCATCCCCTTAGTCGCCCACAAAAGGGAATTTCTCGTTATCATATCATCGATGGGAATATCGTTTAGTTTACCTAGTTTAGACCCTAACTGCCTTTCTTTTCCATTTTGACGTCTGTCCGAGGGGCGTGGTTATGTTCCCTCCCACTTGGTGTCTATTTGATGTGTACATTGCTTGTTAGCCCAGTAAAATAAGGTTCAATAGTCGTGACGTCACTTCCCTCGCAATGACGCATAACAACTGGTTCTAAACTATCGGAACTATGGCGGACGCCATTATCTCCATCATCTCCCTTATGAAATACTTCTCCAACGAGCATAAAAGTGTATCCAGGGGAGAAAAACAGTATAAATTAGCAATGACTATCTCACCCAAATACGTGTGCCTCGATTTCGCTCTCGAAGAGTACAAATTCGTGACAAAATATGGGATGCGGCCGTTTCGTATATGCTATTTGGAAAAATTCATTACCACGCTTTTTATCAATAAATATGTCTGAAATTTGGCACACAAATAGTAAAGAGATCAGTTTAGATTATGTCAAGCGTAAAACCCGTGCGATTACTAGAAGGCCGTTAAAAACAGATGTTTGCTCTTTTGAGTGAAATATTTCTAAAACTATCAAGAGCAGAGATTTTGTCTCGAAAAAAGTTATATATGCACATTTATTCATCTATTTATGTTTCAAATTTCATCGGAATATGCAAGTACGTTTCACTTATTATCACAAAACATCAACCCAATTGACGTTTCAATGGGTGAGAAGAGGAGACAGCCATTCTCTCTCTCTCTCTCTCTCTCTCTCTCTCTCTCTCTCTCTCTCTCTCCCCCCCCCCCCCCCCCCCCCCCCCCCCCCCCCCCCCCTCCTATCGTTTGACACGTCTGCGAGGCAGGCAAGACTGCCACATGGCCAGACTTCCACCTGACCAAATTCGATTTAAAAAGTGACTAAATAGATACTCGCATGGTTTTCGCTACTAAGACTCACCCCCTTAAAAACTAACGGAATCTGACAAACATAAAATTGAATAGACTAGGATAAAAGTGTCTGAGACAAAAATAAATAAATACAATTTAATAAAAGAAATATAATTGTATCATTGGCCACACGCGTGGCCATCTGGCACCTCAGCTGCGAAAGTCTTTTTTTTGTTTGTTGGTATTTTGTTTATTATTGTGACGTCATAGGGGTGGTAAGCTTGTCGCTATAGTATTTTGTCTTACTAATCAGTTGATAATTCGACTTTTTAACAATCTTTGACCCCTTTGAAATAGACTCGTCCAATTTCTCTTTTCCTCACAGTAAATAAACACACACAAACACACACACACACACACACACACACACACACACACACACGCTCTCTCTCTCTCTCTCTCTCTCTCTCTCTCTCTCTCTCTCTCTCAGAAATAACATGACATGGTCTCACGGACTATTTTGATTGATAATAATAATTTAGCAGGCATTTTTTACATCATTTGTTTGGGTTGTTAACAAATATATAACCCTTCGGAATTGTTCCAAATGATCAATATTATATATATATATATATATATATATATATTATATATATATATATATATATATATATATATATATATATATTTTAAAACAAAATTACGGTTGACCCTAGCAATATAGCTCTTAAACAATACACGTTAGCGCATTTCTGATGTTTTCATCGTATTTACATACTTACATTCTATCACCCAACTCGGGTGTAAAATGAGTACCTGACGATAACAGAGTTGTCTCTGTTCGAAAAAATTGTAATATCGCCTAATAGGCGTCATGTCATGCCTTACATGATAAGTGTTGCAGTTGGTCAAGACCCCTTGCAAAGCGCTTTGGTACGTTTAGTGGACATTGCGTTATATAAAAGCTCAAGTTTTTTTGAAAAGCAATATCGGGTATATTAAAATAAAATAAAAGAAAAGCCAACGCTCCTAAACCGGGATCAACCACAAATCCCTTTGGTTGTGGAACAGACGTAGGTTTGATGGAGATTGGAAACAAAAATAATTAAAACCCCACTTTTTCGCCCACAAGAGGGAATTTCTCTTCAATTTAGGCCCTTCCTCCATGACATCATAAGATATCGTCGCCTAGACATTCCACGAAGAAGTGCTAACACAAACATACCAACAAAGGAAACTAATGCGCTTAATAGCGGATCGACAACTATCCTTTTTCGGACACATAGTAAGGAAAGATAAGAATGAATACCTGGCAAGTTGTGGAAAAATACCTGGTAAACGCGCCCGGGGAGACAAAGAAAAACACTCATAGACCAACTGAAGGGCTTCACCAACCTAACAATCCAAGAGCTGTTTGAAAAAGCAAGAGACAAGGAGGAATGGAGAGAGATAATTCATGCAGTATCCGAAGCCTGGACCAGGCATGGAACCTAGAAGAAGAAGACATTCCACAAAGAATATAGATAATTCATCAAATAGGATATCTGATGTCAACAGGAATCAGAGGAGAAAATTTGGGGTTAATAATCTTGCCCAAGGAAAAAAAAACAACGAAACCGCCTGAAGTGGGTCTCGATCCCGGGACATTGCGGATCACCATTCGGCCAATTCGCTATTAATTTCTCTTTAGGTTATATTATTGGACACCCACTCACCCAGTCTATCAATCAAAGCCTGGAAACATCCAAGGCGAGTTGACATTCAAGTTTATGCAGGCGACGAGGTATTGAACTCGGAACCATTTGGCATGAAGCAAAGACAGACCCGGTTTTTTATTTTGTGTGGCTATGAGGTCTTGTGGTATGACACTCGCTTTCGGATCAGAGGGTCCCGAGCGGAGCACAGTTTAGTCCTTGGAAAAGGCTGTTTACTCACATTTTCTCACCATACTTAGGAGTAAAATGAGTAGCGATATCGCCTAACAAGGGTCATGTCTCACTCTGCTTGTTACGTCTTGGTGTTGGTCAGGGACCCTACCTTGTAAAGCGCATTGAGGACGTTTAGTTGAAATTGCGCTATATAAGAACTTTAGTTTTTTTTCCCCACGCTGTCAAATTTGGAATAAGAATGAAAGGGGTTTGTATGTGTGTGTGTGTGTGTGTGTGTGTGTGTGTGTGTGTGTTTGTTTAGGGGGGGGGTAGGGGTTCAGGGGGGGGGGGTCGAGAGAGAAACAGAGAACAGAGGCTCGCCTCTGGCTTCGTCTGGTCTGTTTGCACCACACCTAATCTCTCTCACTCTTTCTCTCTTTCTCCATATTTCAATCTCACTTTCATTATCTCTCTATCTCTCTCTCTCCCCATCTCTCTCTCTCACTCTCTCTCTCTCTCTCACACACACACAGATAAAGACAATCGCTCTCTATTTATCTCTTTATCTATCTATCTATCTATCTATCTATCTATCTATCTATCTATCTATCTATCTATCTATCTATCTATCTATCTATCTATTTATCTATCTATTTATTTGTCTATACATCTGCTTCTATATATCCTGCTATCTTTGCCATTCTATCTATCTATCTATCTATCTATCTATCTATCTTTCTATCTATCTATCTATCTATCTATCTATCTATCTATCTATCCATCTATCTATCTATCTATCTATCTATCTATCTATCTATCTATATATCTATCTATCTTTCTATATATCTATTTATCTATCTATCTATCTATCTATCTATCTATCTATCTATCTATCTATCTATCTATCTATCTATTCCATGAGATATTGATCCTCACGAATCTAGAGAGTGCTTGACTATTTAAAGAGCTTGAATAAGATTATAGTCCGTTCCACTACCCGTGGCACGCGTTGACTCGACTATCTCCACAACCACCTTCTGGTGGATTTTATTGAAAATTGGCTCGAACACTAGAATTGTTAGTGACATTAAGTAGATTTTTTTCTCATTGGTTACACTATCATACTTTGGGATTTTTCTTCTTTACGGTATATAAAAAACTAAGGGTCTGGGGTGAGTGAACCTTTGGAGGGTTTACGTTTAACAATATTAGACACAGTGAATTCTGTTGTGATTACGATCACTGGACTCTACACTGGCTTGACAAGGGTTTTACTTTTCACGAGAATTATGTACAATACTCACTAACATTGCCACCCTGGGTTCAGAATGCCACAGCAAGTTGTAAACTTTTTATTTACACACTTGACATAAACAATTGTTACATTTTTATAGTTGAAAGTCAAGGGCGTAGCTGCCTGTTGCGATTTCTACATAAAAATCTGATAACAATACGGATTAAATATGCAAACTTGTTACAATGAGGGATCTTTACAAGTATTTCCCCGGAGAGGCGAAGCGCGGAATTATTTTCTCATGGCATGCGGCGAATAGCAAAACTATTACTAGATTGCCCAGGAACTCAGAGTGGAGAGGTCAAATTAATAATTATGTCATTCTAATTATGTACCTCTTGCGTTTCCTTTAAATGGTTTTTCTATACACAAAACTTACATAGAATCTGGTATTAAAGAAATTTAGATTCAGTACCATTTCACATCATTACAATCAAAGGACCACCCCTCCCCCCCATTGAACACCAATGGGTTTTTGTGACATGTATTGTGCGACCCTTATAAGGTGTCTTGCTCAACAGTTGTTTGGGGATTATCTCTTTGTCAAAGGCATTTCTCCTCTCCCTATCGAAGACGGGCGTAAAAATTAGGAGGACCCTCCCCCCCCCCCCACCCCCTTTTTTGTACATCAATGGCTTGTCCAAAAACGTATAAGCACCTAACGGGTTCTTTGTCTCGTTCAATGGGGGCGATCTTTATTCATATTTTCGTCCAACCCAGTCATCAATCACATGATTTGTTGCTGTCCAACGATTGGATGCTTCTTAACAAATGTAAACACGCTGTTTTGTTTTATGAAAATCGTACACATACCCATGTGTCATTTTGAATAAAATGACCAATCATGATTCTAGATATTTCAAAAGCTGTGAATACTTTTCACTATGTGGGTCATTTTGAGCACACTTTGCAATGTGACCAATGACCTGGAGCACATGGAAAGGTAATATAGATCATGCCCATCTTTTACACGTTCGTAGTCCACCAGGGAAGAGATAAATTCTATACGCTGTGAGCTTTTTTTCAAGACTGTTCAGAACTATTGAAATGATATCTATTTTTACACTATTTGATACAACCCAAGATTATTTGCTAAGCTACGTCACTGAATGAATTTGTTGTGAATATTTTCCCCACAAAGAAGAGAATTGACACACCATTACTGTAAAGATTTTAAAGTTTGAGTTATATTTTATTGTAAACGATGAAAAGATCAAAGGAATTCAGCATTTTGAGAAAATTATTTGGTCTATCACTATCGGTATTCAAAATTCGTAATGTCACTTAAAATGTATGCACGCATGCAAAAAATGACGGGAACACATTTCGTATCTTTGGAGGAATTTGCGACATTCCGTGCACACGGGCTTTGGAACTATAGTATTCTCACCTTTTTTTTTCTTATTACGTCAACAGCATTGCTTAAGAGTAAGAGGTGAGAATAATGACATTATATCTATTCATCTATCACTCAATCAATCAATCAATCAATCATTTAATCTATCTATCTATCTATCTATCTATCTATCTATCTATCTATCTATCTATCTATCTATCTATCTATCTATCTATCTATCTATCTATCTATCTATCTGAATATAATGAATCTGTAGTATCTTGACCAACACTAGATAATACCGGCTTGGAACTTTGGGTCCCTAAATATGGAATTTACAGTCCACCACGAACTACTCTTCTTTGTAAGAATACATTATTATTTGTAATGTTTGTTTGAGTAAATTAAGGAAAAAATCAATTTAAGCTGGCGAATCCGTCTAAGTTCATGTAAGATGGCGACATCCAAAAACTCAATCATTCTAATAGGGCTTAAAACGTAAACCAGAGATCAGAGGCAGTGATCCTTAGATAGGACAAAAGGGAAGCAAAAGTACTAGCTTAGGTGCCGCTGCGAGTACAGCAGCAGCCTCTTATGGGTCCCACACTACTATGTTATGACGATCGACCCAATCAGCAAAGTCCGGTCCGAATTCGTGCACCGTCGCGAATCCGCCCGGTAGCATCGTCACAACCATTAACGTCTATATGGTCACACCACACCGTTCAACTAGATGCTCTGCCGTTTCGGGTTCTTGCTCACATCGGGTACATGTAGGACAGGTGGAAAGTCCCCACTGATGAAGCGCACTTGCTGTCAGGCAGCTCCTCGACTGAAGCCGATTCGCAGCCACCCAATGTCTCCTCTTACTGGTATCAAACCTGGCAACTTCTCATCAAGCTTAGAGGAGTGTATGTCCAAGCCCCCACGAGTGATTGAATTCGTCCAAACCGACTTCCATCTCGTACATGCATCTCTTTCCGTAGTCAGGGAAGCTGCGTACAAGGGTTGCCGGGACTTATTTCGGATCGAAACGGGGGCGCCGTCCATAATGCGCTTCAGAAGGGTATCCCCATTCCCTCTCTCTCGGATCTCATTTAATCAGTTTACTGTAATCGTCTCACTCCGGACATCGGGGGGCTGGATGGCTGCTATTATCGGGCCCCATTCTCTAGGCGTGGTTGCCAGCGTTCCTGACACTATGTGCATCGACTTGCGAAGTTTTACATCAACCTTCTCAACGTTTCTGCTTCTATCCCACACTGGAGCGCGAGTACAGCAAGCAAGCATTCGCTAACCAGTCGATCATGCTACAAGAGTCGAGCAAGTATGAGTTTAACGACCGAGCGAGAAGAACGGATGGCTAGTGAAAATACTTGCGCAACTTGGAGTGCCACCAAAAGCTACTCGCTTTTTGTCTCAGTTAAGGAACACGCCAGAGGATTTTTTAGTGGTAGCAGCACAAATCTGAGAATTTAATAGGGAAATGGTAAATGTCTTAGATACACCTTATACCATCATCATAATCATGTCTTGTTTGGTTTGGATTGTAATCTCATCAAAACCGTTTGTATCAAATAAACAAAAAATATTTGATAAATTATTCGTCTGCAATGTTGGCTACGAGATTATCTTCTTTTAATTAATAAACAAAAATATTTGCTATATTCGTCTGGAATTTTGGATACATTATTGTCTTCTTTACGGTGAAGGAGAAGGGGGGGGGGGGGGGAGTAGTAGGAGTTAGGAGGAGCAGGAGGAGATGATGATGTTAGAGATAAAATGGTAGTAGTAGTGGTAGTAGTAGTAGTAGTAGTAGTAGTAGTAGTAGTAGTAGTAGTAGTAGTAGTAGTAGTAGTAGTAGTAGAAGAAGAAGAAGAAGAAGAAGAAGAAGAAGAAGAAGAAGAAGAAGAAGAAGAAGAAGAAGAAGAAGAAGAAGAAGAAGAAGAAGAAGAATAACAAGACAAAGAAGGAGGAAGTGGAGAAGGTGAGCAAGAATAGGATTAGAAGAGGAGGAAGATATTGCGGAGGAAGGCAACAACGACAGCAACTACAACAAAAATTATTATTATTAACAACAACAGCACCAACAGCGTCACCATCAACAACCCCTAACAGAAATAAGAAAAAACGACAATAAATCCAACAATAGCAAACATGAAGTAACATCAACAACAACGATATTAACAAAAACATCATCATCATCATCATCATCATCATCATCATCATCATCATCATCATCATCACCATCATCATCATCATCATCATCAGCATCATCACCATCATCATCATCATCATCATCATCATCATCATCATCATCATCATCATCATCATCATCATCACCATCATCATCATCACCGTCATCATCCTCAACATCATCATCATCGTCATCATCATCACCACCATTATCATCATCTTCATCGTAATCATCCTCAACATCATCATCATCATCATCATCATCATCATCATCATCATCATCATCATCATCATCATCATCATTATCATCATCATCATTATCATCATCATCATCATCATCATCATCATCATCATCATCATCACATCATCATCATCATCACATCATCATCATCATCATCATCATCATCATCATCATTATCATCATCATCATCATCATCATCATCATCATCATCATCATCATCATCATCATCATCATCATCATCATTCAACAAGAAGAACAATCATAACAATAACAGAGACTGGGAAGTAGAATACATTGACAGGGAAACATGACATCCACTGACAACCTAACAAATGGCTGCCACTCATGTCCCTTTCATACTGGCGCTGATATATATGGGGGTAAAAACAACAAAAACGATTGTATTATTAATATTTGTTCTGTTCTATAGATACAACGAATTTGACGTCACTCAGGTCTTTGTTATTGTTTATTGCTATCACGTTTATGAGTAATTATCAATAAACTGTTTCAATTCAGAATTTTTGCATTTCAATAGACCGCTGTCTCCGACACAACCCCATGTGGTGACTTTGATGATTATTATCGTTTAGACGGGCCAATAATGATAATGATGATGATAATAATAATAATAATGATGATGATGATGATAATAATAATAATAATAATAATGATAATAATAATAATAATTAATAATAATAATAATAATAATAATAATGATAACAATAATGATCATATGAATAATAATAATAATAATAATAATAATAATAATAATAATAATAATAATAATAATAATAATAATAATAATAATAATAATATATAACTACTACTACTACTACTACTACTACTACTACTACTACTACTACTACTACTACTACTACTATAATAATAATAATAATAATAATAATAATAATAATAATATATATTATGATGATAGATGATGATATAGATGATGATGATGATGATGATGATGATGATGATGATGATGATGATGATGATGATGATGATATATAATAATATAATAATAATAATAATAATAATAATAATAATAATAATAATATAATAATAAATAATAATAATAATAATAATAATAATAATAATAATAATAATAATAATAATAATAATAATAATAATAATATAATAATAATAATAATAATAATAATAATAATAATAATAATAATAATAATGACCCGACTGTCGGTCTGAAGACAAAGACAAAAAGTCTTAATCTCCTTAATCTTGTATGAACGTAGTCTTGCAATGAACGTAGCCTTCGTTAACTTATACTTATAGAAAGAACAACATTGACACTAGTCATATCTTTCTTATCGTTTTTAGACTAGACAGCCAATTTAATGAACAGCTCTCACTAAATTCTATCGATCAGACCATTGATGATATGTGTACAGTTAAAAATGATTCATAGCATCCGCCAACCGGATTTAACAAAACAATAATACTTCCACCCCCCTTAGAAAAAAAAAATAAAACAAAAAAACAAAAAACAAAAAAACAATAAACAAAAAAACAATAAACAAACAAACAAACGAAAAAACCCAGGAAGATCCTTGGAATTTTACGCCCATCTTCGATAGAACGAGGAGAAATGCCTTTCACAATGACATAACACTCGACCAACTGTTGAGCAAGGTCGAACTCATGAAGGTCGAACAAGACATGTCACGAAATCCCATAGGTCACCCATCGTGTACGCCATTCTTGAATTGTGTTCACTGGAACGGGAGGAGTGGGGGGGGGGGGGGGGGCGCTTTGAATGTATTAATGTGAAATATCGCTGAATGTAAACTTTTTAAACACCAAATTCCATGTAAGTTTTGTACAGTATAACCTTTCAAAGGAACCACAGTTTTCAAATCCAAGAGATGCATAATGGGCATGATCTATATTACATTTCCATGCGCTCGAGGTCATTGGTCACATTGCAAAGTGTGCTCAAAATGACCTACATAGTGAAAAGTGTTCACAGCTTTTGAAATATTTAGAATCACGATTGGTCATTTTGTTCAGGATGACATACGAGTATGTGTACAATTTTAATAAACAAAACAGCGTGTTTACATTTGTTAAGAAGCATCGTTGGACAACAACAAATCATGTGATTGATGACTTGGTTGGACGTAAACCTGAATATAGATCGCTCCCATTAAGACGACTTAAAAATTATTAATTTTACCTCTCCCTTCTGAGTACCTATTGTGAGCCATATTGCCATTTGTCGCATGCCATGAAAAAGAATTCCGCGCTTCGCGTCTCAGGAGAAATACTTGTAAATTTTCCTCATTGAAACAGATGTGCATGTTTAATCCATAATCTTATCAGCTTTTATGAATGTAGAAATCACAACCTCTGGCTTTCAACTATTAAATTGAAACTATTGTTTATGTCAAGTGTGTACAAAGTGTCCATTTTGCCGTGTCATTTTGAACTCAGATGGTGAGTACGCAACATGAATCTCGTGAAATGTAAATCCCCGGTCACGTCTGTGGGGGAATTGACACTTAGATAACCACCCCTCTCGGACAGTCGTCATAATGAAAACAATGGCAGTGATTGGTAGACACAGCAAACTACACGGGTTTTACTATCGATGGTTTGTGTTTAAGGAAAATACCCCCTGTTTTACCGCTTGATTATTAGAACCAACACAGAAAACTACGTGTAAACTTGGACGTTATAATATAATCGAGAAAACCGTGTGATAACTAGCCATTCATTTGGCGGTATGAAAACAAAACTAAGGATCAGAGAAATTGTCGATTTCATTCACGTTATTGTTTATAAACAACTAATCATGTTTGTCCGAACACGCGTGAAGGTGTGTCACAAATTCCATGTTTTGATTGGTCAAAAATCTACTGATTAATTCAGTGATCGTTATCACAACAGAATTCACTGTGTATAATATTGTATTGTGAAACATCAAAATGTTCACTCATGCCAGACTCTTCGGTTTTTTATATACCGTAAAGAGGAAACACCCTAAAGCATGGTATTGTAACCGATGAAAAAAATGGGCTGAATGTCACTAACAATTTTAGTGTTCGAGCCAATTAACCGGTAGATAACCACACCTCTCGGACAATCGTCATTATGTAAACAATGGTATACACAGCAAACTACACAGGTTTTACTATCGAGGGTATGTGTTAAGTAAAATACCCACTGTTCTACCGCTTGATCAGTAGGATCATCACAGAAAACTATGTGTAATATGATCGAGAAAATCATGTAATAACTAGTCACCCATTTGTCAATATAAAAACAATAACAACAATCAGATGGAGGTCGAATTCATTCACGTCATTGTTTATAAACAACCAACTATGTGTGTCCGAGCACGTGTGAAGGTGTGTCACAAATTCCATGTTTTCATTGGTGAATAATCTACTGGGTAATTGGATTCAATAGTCTGATGTCACCCAGCCAGTTACTAAGTTACCATGCGTCATTACGAGGGAAGTGAGGTTACGCTGTTGAAGCGTATTATCATTAAAATCCATCCGAAGGTTGTGAAGATATCCACGTCAACGCGTGGGCACGGGTTGTGGGACAGACTATAGATAGTTCGAAGATGACGTCAATCAGGTCTTTGTTATTATTTTTTGCCATCCGCGTTTATGAGTAATGCTCACTGAACTGTATTGACCTGACTATAGATAGTATGCAGATGACGTCACGCAAGCCTTTGTTATTGTTTTTGCCATCCGCGTTTGTGAGTTGTTCTCACTAAACTGTATTAACACGACTATAAAAGTTCATGGTTACACAGAGTTTGTGTGTTGGTCCGTTATACTTCCGGATGGTAATGTTGTGAACTCCTTGGCCAAGCGCATTCTATCTATAGATGCTATGCATTTGGCTAAGGAGTTCACAACATTGCCATCCGGAAGTATAACGGACCAACACACAAACTCTGTGTAACCATGAACTTTTATAGTCTGGTTAATACAGTTTAGTGAGAACAACTCACAAACGCGGATGGCAAAAACAATAACAAAGGCCTGAGTGACGTCATCTGCATACTATCTATAAACGATCATGGATACACACAGTTTTGTGTGTTGGTCCGTTATACTTCCGGATGGCAATGTTATGAGCTTCTTCGCCAAGTGCATACTATCTATAGACGTGCTCAAGGAAACAAATGATTCCATTGGTTAACTATTGAACACAACTCACAATTAACTTATTTCTCCGTGATCTTCTTTTATGACGAATGTTTTAGGTTTGTTTCAGGCTTTTAGGTCACGAAGGCTACGGGCTGGCTATGAGGTTACGAAGACTACGGGAATGATCCAAATGACGAAATGTTAATTTGTAACTAGTCGCCTCAAAACGGCAGCGGCGTGGCGTATTGACGGCATATGGTGGTGCCATGATTAGAAAAAAAATTCTAATACAGTGAACACGGTTAAGAGGAGAGAGCACGATATATTAAAAACTCTCTTTTATGGAAGGGTGGGGGAGGGTCGATGGTTTCTACGAGTGGACAAAACTCACAAAAACAAATAATTCATGAAAACAACAAGCCACAACACTGAGATACAAATCCCGTATGAAAAGGTCTTTGTAATTATTCTTTGTCCACCATTTAAAGGATTGGATTTGGTAGATAATGCAATCAATATGTGATAAATGTAAATCAAAAGAGAAAAAAAACAACCAATGACAGAAATTACTTACTTTTAGTACTTGTAAAAAAAATCTGCACTGCGATGTTTCATCTCTGCAAATCTTTTTATAATGTGTTTATTGAAATCTGGAATGGCATCTATTTCAGCTTTGTGAATTGACAGAATCATTAATGAATTTAACCGCTCCTGTTTCATTGAATTTCGCAACAAAAAAATTTCACTCTTTTAAGGGTGCTAAAACAACGTTCAGGAGGTTAAGAAATACGATGGAAGTGGTTAAGGTCACTATAGCCTATAGATGTCCATGATTTGTCAGTGTTTGTTGTATCTGTAAAAAGTAGACAATAAAAACAAAAGACTAAACTAACTGTGAGCCATTCAGGCCTGTCATACCATGTCACTGAAAAAGAGCGTTTTCGAGATTTCCACAACTGTGTTAATTCAAAATCAGTTGGTTGGTGAGGAACTAGTCTTTTTATTTCTAATTTGTCATCTAGTGTCAATCTCCCAAACGGTCGGTGAAGTAAAGAGTCAACTTGATTCATTGCAATTCATTGTTTAACAAAACAAAACTTCAAAGTATATCTCAAATAATGGAAATCAGTGGAATACGATTAATGATTGCACAAATAAAAGGTAGATTCAGATCTTAAAGCATCACAAAGAAAAAATCACTCCACTTAAGTACTTAAAAATCTAATAACACACCAAAAGTATAACTGTTGACAGTCTTCGCTTTCTTTCTCTGAATGACACAAATACACACGCACAAACACACACACACACACACACACACACAAATAAACACTCATACACACGTATCCATCAACTCGGCACTACAAGCAAGAAAAATGTTGGTAAATTCGTCCACAATGCTTCGTTGCAAAGAATTACTTTATTCAATAATCGTGAAAAAGAGGTGGGGGGGGGGGGGGGTTGATATGTCATATTTTAAAGTTTTATGATGTTTTTCTTTGCTGCTTACAAATAAACTTGACAATGATCAGTGTTTTTGACAGTTAATGTAATATTTTGGATGGCCGAAGTTACCCTACATTGGCAATTGCCTAAAATAAACGTTTTTGAACTTTGAACCTAATTTGGCGCATCCCCACAGTCCAACGGTGGAGCTCTCAGATCCTGGCACAAGTCGAGGGGTTTTCCGATATTTGAAGATAGTATAATTCGACCTAGTTTCTCGCTCAATCAGCTGTCGCGATACTAATGGATATAGCATTAATTGGAGCTTGGATTGCTTTGCACCACGGTGTTGACTCTCTCACTACTTCGCGCAGTGATGTCACCAACACACGAGTCGGCGCAGTGCGTGACTCGGAATCTTGAATAGAGTGGAGACTAAAAAGGCAGTATGTTGTTGGCGAGTTGGCGAAAGACAGTGGAGTTAAAATCTCTGTTTTATTTTTAATTAAATTATGCTGTTAATGATTTTTTAAAAGATTGGTGCGGTGCCTGGCACCATTCGATCCAATGGCCCCACGCCACTGCAAAACGGTATTATGTCTGGGTCAACTTAATTCATTCTATAGATAGAACGAAGTTGCCGTCACTCAGGTCTGTATTAGTGGATTTTATTTTGCCATCCACGTTTATGAGTAATTCTCACTAAATTGTACTAACCAGAATAAAAATGTTTAAGGCTACACATTGTTTTGTGTGTTGGTCCGTTACACTTCCGGATGGCAATGTTGTGAACTTTTTAGCCAACCGCATACAATCAAAAGAAGTCACTCAGATCTTTGTAATTGTTTTTAGCCAGCCATGTTTTCAAAATGAATTGTATCAATCAAACTATAGATAGATCGAAGATGACGTCACTCAGGTCTTTGTTATTGCTTTTTGCCATCCACGTTTATGAGTACTTCTCACTAAACTGTATTAGCCAGACTATAAAAGTTCAAGGTTACACATAGTTTTCTGTGTTGGTCCGTTATACTACCGGAAGGCAGTGTTGTGAGCTTCTTAGCCAAGGGCATATTATCTATAATCGCTTAAGTTCGGGCGGCGGATGTTGTGAGCATCTTAACTAAGCGTATTGCTTTAATAGTTTCCGACATTTCGAGAAAAGACCAATGGATGTCTCTCCCGGAAGTGAGAAATGGCTTAAAAACCGTCAAGCATTTCAGTCCATCTACCCAGTTTCGTCATTGAGAGCGGCTGTCGTTCTACCGGAAGCAGTTCTTGCTAGATATCTGTTGAGCGTTTTGTTCGTTCCACCGCAAATCCGATCACATTATAAAATCTTAAAAGTAACCAATGTCCACGATTTTATATCAACAAAATTATTAAAATATTTTATTCGGCAGAAAATTTTTTTTTTACATGCTATGTGCGAGTTCGATGGTCTCGTGGTAAGACTCTCGCCTTTGGATCGGAAAGTCCTGGGTTCGAGGCCTGCTCTGAGCGGCGTATAGTAGTTGAGTCCTTCGATAAAGCTCTATACTCACATTTTCTCACCGTACTTAGGTGTAAAATGAGTACCTGGTCGTTAACAATCTTGTCTCTGTCCGAAAAAAAATGTAATGTCGCCTAACAGGCGTCATGTCTCGTCATACACGTTAAGTGTTGTTTTAGTTAAAAATCCCTTGTAAAGCACTTTGAACAAGTTTTTCGGATATATACAAATAGAGAGAGAGAGAGAGAGAGAGAGAGAGAGAGAGAGAGAGAGAGAGAGAGAGAAAGAGAGAGAGAGAAAGAGAGAGAGAGAGCGTATATATATATATATATATATTATATATATATATAGGGGAGAGAGAGAGGAAGAGATAGAGAGAGCGATATATATATATATATATATATATATATATATATATATATATATAGAGAGAGAGAGAGAGAGATAGATAGAGAGAGAGAGACAGAGACAGAGAGAGAGAGAGAGAGAGACAGAGAGAGAGAGAGAGAGAGAGAGAGAGAGAGAGAATAAGACGTGGTATTTATTTATTATTAGTTACAGTTTCTAGTACAGGCCAAGGAACGCTTGGATCTTTTGCTTTTTCCTCTCTTTGTAAAAAAAAAAAAACTCAAACAAAACAAAACAAACAAAAAAAAAAAAAAAAAAAAACAAACAAAAAACAAAAAACAAAACAAAAACAAAACAAAACAAACAAACAAAACACAAAAAACAAAAAAACAAACAAAAAAAAACAAAAAAACAAGAAAACAACCAGGTCACTACTTGTCTCCAAGAATGTTTAACAGTGATTATTTTATAGGATGGGGGTGGGTGGGGGTGGGGGTGGGGGGGAGCAGCAGTAGATCGATGGCTATAACTATGCTATTGACTTCCCGAGTTTTTGTGCCAGATTGGTAAAAGAAAGGAACACTGAGAACAAAAACAAAAAAAAGCAAAGAAAGAAACCAGAAAAACGGAAACTGAAAGTAAACGGCCCTTTTTTTTTTCAAACCCGTTTCTCATTAATACTTGGATACCAAAAATAACAAACTAACTCCCCCCCCCCCCCCCCCCCCCCCCTTCCCCCACAAAAAAAAAATCTAATAATAATAACAAGAAAAAACAAAGAAACAGAAAAGCACAAAAAACAACAACAAAAAAACACAACAAAACAAACAAAGAACGAAAAACAAAATAAAGCCCTAACAATTTTGGCCAGAAAAGCCGATATTCAACTATCGATGGACAAATTAATGACCTCTATCTTGTCAAAACCTTACAAATCTAGGACTGGTTTGACGCATTATTTGAAGTAGATACTGAATACTGTGATTGAGCGTTTTTGACAAGTTGATCAAAAGTGTGATGTCAAAAAACTAGTTACAATCTCATTAGAAGTGTAAAACCACTCTTCCGTGGGACTGAATACATACCTTGTGAAATTGATCTTCTGGTTTCAGAGTGATGGTATCTGTTTTTTCTAGTCTAAAATAGATAGTATGCAGATGACGTCACTCAGGCATTTGTTATTGTTTTTGCCATCCGCGTTTGTGAGTTGTTCTCACTAAACTGTATTAACCAGACTATAAAAGTTCATGGTTACACAGAGTTTGTGTGTTGGTCCGTTATACTTCCGGATGGCAATGTTGTGAACTCCTTGGCCAAGCGCATTCTATCTATAGTCTGGTTAATACAGTTTAGTGAGAACAACTCACAAACGCGGATGGCAAAAACAATAACAAAGGCCTGAGTGACGTCATGTGCATACTATCTATAGATAGTTCGAAGATGACGTCACATAGGTCTTTGTTATTGTTTTTTGCCATCCGCGTTTATGAGTAATGCTCACTGAACTGTATTAACCCGACTATAAACGTTCATGGATACACATAGTTTTGTGTGTTGGTCCGTTATACTTCCGGATGGCAATGTTATGATCTTCTTAGCCAAGCGCATACTATCTATAGATAGAATGCGCTTGACCAAGGACTTCACAACATTGCCATCCGGAAGTTTAACGGACCAACACACAAACTCTGTGTAACCATGAACTTTTATAGTCTGGTTAATACAGTTTAGTGCGAACAACTCACAAACGCGGATGGCAAAAACAATAACAAAGGCCTGAGTGACGTCATCTGCATACTATCTATAGATAGTTCGAAGATGACGTCACTCAGGTCTTTGTTTTTGTTTTTGCCATCCGCGTTTATGAGTAATTCTCACTAAACTGGATTAACGAGACTATAAACGTTGAACTTTTATTTGTCTGGATAATACAGTTGAGTGAGAATTACTCATACACGTGGATGGCAATAAACAATAACAATGTCCCGAGTGACGTCAACTTCATTTTATTTATACACTCTGTTATTTTAAATAGTGAAAGCCACCTTATGATCTGGCGGACAGAACAGGTGAGTATTTTACCCAAACGCAAAGCATCTATTGATTAACTCACTCAATCCTAGATATTTTTGCTACTTTTCAAAATTGGAAAAAATGTATTCAAAATGAGCATGTACATACATAGTTTTATTCAACTACCATTAATATGTAAAAACTATAAAACATTAGCTTTGATAGTATGCTTATAATTTGTCTTAGAATAAATGTAATAAATAGGCATGGGGTAAAAGTAACCCGGGTAAACTACGGATATAGTCGGTGTTAGGGTTGAGTGAGTCAACAAAACAGCGATGTTGGGTTTAAAAAAAAATAGAAATAAAGAACAGGTATTTTTATCGGAAGTGTGCTATGCATCACGCGATCCTTGTGTACTCCCGGTGGACTCGATGTAAACTTCAACGTTGGACTCGAAGAGTTTCCCATTCAAAGACCAAATGGCACAAAGTCACGAAACAAAACATTTCATCCATTCACTTTTAACCAGCGACATAGATAGTATGCGCTTGGCTAAGAAGCTATAACATTGCCATCCGGAAGTATAACGGACCAACACACAAAACTGTGTGTATCCATGACCGTTTATAGTCGGGTTAATACAGTTCAGTGAGCATTACTCATAAACACGGATGACAAAAAAAAACAGTAACAAAGACATGAGTGACGTCTTCGAACTATCCATAGATAGAATGCGCTTGGCCAAGGAGTTCACAACATTGCCATCCGGAAGTATAACGGACCAACACACAAACTCTGTGTAATCATGAACGTTTATAGTCAGGTTAATACAGTTTAGTGAGAACAACGGACAAACGCGGATGGCAAAAACGATAACAAAGACCCGCGTGACGTTATCTTCGAACTATCTATCGGGTAGTCCTAGCTTTTCACACATTTAACTCTAACACCGACTATATCCGAAGTTTACCCAGGTAACTTTTACTCCCCATGCCTATTTATTACATTTCTCTGAGACAAATTATAGATAGTATGCAGATGACGTCACTCAGGCCCTTGTTATTGTTTTTGCCATCCGCGTTTGTGAGTTGTTCTCACTAAACTGTATTAACAAGACTATAAAAGTTCATGGTTACACAGAGTTTGTGTGTTGGTCTGTTATACTTCCGGATGGCAATGTTGTGAACTCCTTGGCCAAGCGCATTCTATCTATAGATAGTTCTAAGATGACGTCACTCGGGTCTTTGTTATTGTTATTTTGCCATGCGCGTTTATGAGTAATGCTCACTGAACTGTATTAACCCGACTATAGATAGAATGCGCTTGGCCAAGGAGTTCACAACATTGCCATCCGGAAGTATAACGGACCAACACACGAACTCTGTGTAACCATGAACTTTTATAGTCTGGCTAATACAGTTTAGTGAGAACAACTCACAAACGCGGATGGCAAAAACAATAACAAAGGCCTGAGTGACGTCATCTGCATACTATCTATAAACGTTCATGGGTACACACAGTTTTGTGTGTTGGTCCGTTATACTTCCGGATGGCAATGTTATGAGCTTCTTAGCCAAGCGCATACTATCTATAGAAGGAACGAAATTGACGTCCGTCAGCTGTTTGTTATTGTTTTTTGACCGGCCATTTTACTAGTAATTTTCACTAATTTCTATCAATCAGACTAAAAACGTTTAATATTACACATAGTTTTGAGAGTTGGTGCGTTATATCAGGCTGGCAAAATCCTGTGAGCTTTTTGGCTAAACGCATAGCATCTATTTTATGGTGTATTCGTTGCATGTTGACGTCACTCGGGTCTTTGATATTATTTTTTTGCCATTCGCGTTTATGATTAATTCTCACTAAACTGTATTAATCAGACTATAAATGTTTAAGGTTACACATAGTTTGTATGTTGGTCAGTTATATTTCCGGATGGCAATGTTGTGAGCTTCTTAGCCAAGCGCATACTATCTATAAACGTAAACATTTATCATGTGATCGAGAAAATCATGTGATAACTAGTCTCCCATCTGGCGGTATAAAAACAATAACAACGATCAGAGAGAGAGAGAGAGAGAGAGAGAGAGAGAGAGAGAGAGAGAGAGAGAGAGAGAGAGAGAGAGAGGTCAATTTCATCGCAGCCATCGTTAACTTATAGATAGTATGCAGATGACGTCACTCAGGTCTTTGTTATTGTTTTTTGACTCCACGTTTATGAGTAATGCTCACTGATCTGTATTAACCCGACTATAAAAGTTCATGGATACACATAGTTTTGTGTGTTGGTCCGTTTTACTTCCGGATGGCAATGTTATGAGCTTCTTAGGTAAGCGCATACTATCTATAGCCTGACACTGACCAAAAAATGACGTCAAAAGACCAGTCTTTGGCCACAATAGAAAACAGATCGTGAGTTGTATTCAACAGTTCTTCAACCAATGGGACCACTTGTTTCCATGAGCTCTACAAACGACAACTCACTAGGAGGTGCAAAAACCAAATAATGACGTCAAAATGCCAGTGTTTATGGGTTTCAGTGTCAGGCTATAGATAGTATGCAGATGACGTCACTCAGGCCTTTGTTATTGTTTTTGCCATCCGCGTTTGTGAGTTGTTCTCACTAAACTGTATTAACCAGACTATAAAAGTTCATGGTTACACAGAGTTTGTGTGTTGGTCCGTTATACTTCCGGATGGCAATGTTGTGTACTCCTTGGACAAGCGCATTCTATCTATAACTTAACAATGGCTATGGGTTAATACAGTTTAGTGAGAATTACTCATAAACGCGGATGGCAAAAAACAATAGCAAAGACTCAATTGACGTCACTTCATTCTATAGATAGTATGCAGATGACGTCACTCAGGCCTTTGTTATTGTTTTTGCCATCCGCGTTTGTGAGTTGTTCTCACTAAACTGTATTAACCAGACTATAAAAGTTCATGGTTACACATAGTTTGTGTGTTGGTCCGTTATACTTCCGGATGGCAATGTTGTGAACTCCTTGGCCAAGCGCATTCTATCTATTTATATGTTTGTCCGAGCACGTGTGACGGTGTGTCACAAATTCCATGTTTTGATTGGTCAAAAATACACTGGTTTATTTGGCTAAAGCATCTTGGTATATTCAGTTGGGTGATTTCTTCTCACTAAATTCTCTCAGACTATATTTTCAAAAATATATATATATTTGTACGATTGATATAGCGGGAGGAAATTGTGTGTATTTTATTTAAACACATACTATCCATACACAAATGCCATGTTTATCGACTTGGCTTTGAACACCCACATAGGAAGAAGCCTCGAAGTTTCTTGTCTCCATATTTTCAATTTCGTCTCCAGTAATATGTTGATTTTTTTTTGTTTTTGTTTTTAAGAGTTTTACAGCACGTGTCACACATTAATCCTATTAGTGCCAGTAAAAAGGAAGAAAACGGTATAGTAAAAAGTTCTGGAATTACAATGGGAGCGATCTATAGATAGTATGCGCTTGGCTAAGAAGCTCATAACATTGCCATTCGGAAGTATAACGGACTAACACACAGTTCAGTGAGCATTACTCATAAACGCGGATAGCAAAAAGCAATAACAAAGACCTGAGTGACGTCATCTTCGAACTATCTATAGTCATGTTTTCGTCCAAGCGAGTCATCAATCACGTGATTTGTTTTTGTCCAACGATTGGACATTTCTTAACAAGTGTAAACACCCTGCTTTGTTTATGAAAATTGTAAACAAACCAATGTGTCAAGCTGAACACAATGACCAATCGTAATAAAATGTTAGATCAGATAGTTCAAAGTCTGTGAACAATTTTCACTATGTAGGTCACTTTGAGCACATTTTGCAATGTGACCAATGACCTCGAGCACATGGAAAGTTAATATAGATCATGCCCATGAAAGCACCCAAGAAAAGGTAAGACAAAGGGGAATTTGTTCAAATAGGAAAGAGATGTAGATTCCAAGAGCACACTGTCAGAGACAAATAGTAATAGTAGAAACTGAGTTGAAAGTGTGTAGCTACGCATACAATTTGAATTGAAATTGGATTCAGTAGTCTGATGTCACGCGCCCGGCAACGGCGGCCATCTTGGTTCTAAACAAAGAAAATCTTTACTTTTTATTCTTCATGCTGGCGAGAACTTTTCATTCCCTTTTCATATGCCTTGTGATCAGAATGTGTAAAAGTCAAAACATGATCAAATTGATGGGTTTTTTTTTTCCTCTGGATACGCTTTTAAGCTCGCCGGAGAAATATTTCATACGGCGTCCGCCATTGTTCCGATGGTTTAGAGCCAGTGTTACTAAGTTACCATACGTCATTAGGAAGGAAGTGACGCTACGACTATTGAATCCTATTGAAATGGTCCATTGGGAAGAACGGGTCACGTTTATTTGGGTTTTTAAAAAAAACATGTAAACTAGATAATCTAAGTCTCAAATTTTATAACTTTAACTTTTGGTAACAAATGGCAATACAGAGCTAAAAGAAAAATGAACGCAGTATCCATAAAACGTGCTCAAAACGCTTTGTACCTAGCTAGTAGCTTAACATGAAGGACGAGACATTATGTCTGTTAGGCAATATTATAATTTGTTTGGGACAAATAGAACGCTGTTAATGACCAGGTAATTATTTTACACCTGAGTACCGTAAAAGAATGTGAGTAAAGAACCTTTTTTCCAAGGACTCATCTATGTCCCACTCAGAGCGGGGCTCGAACCCCTATACCTTCCTGTCCAAAGGCGAGTGTCATACCACTCGATCACATAATATCGGCAACACTTTTTACAATCAATTTTTTTTCAAACTTGGTTCTCCCCAACGTAATACCAGATAAAGACGGTAGGTCACAAATATCCCTACCGTAACCAGGTCGGTGGTTTAATTTTTAAGTGGCCCGGGGCTGTAATAGTTCACCGAGATGCATTCTATGGCTCTTTCCTAACTTGTTTTAAAACCTGAAGTGAGTGGAGGCTGGATGGATGAGAACGCTTTAGTTTTTAAGGGTTTTTTTTTTTTAGAAAAAAGGTTTTTACTTGTTTTTAGTCTTTTAACCAGTTAATTGCCTTACTAATGACAAACACGTATTTAAAATGTTGGCCAGAAAACTCGTCCTTCAAATATCGGTCAATCTTAATTACCCTCGTCTTGGCAAAAAAAAAAAAAACAATTCTCAAACCCAGGACCTGGCGAAGTCCCAGATTTGAGATTTATTTTCAAGATGAGGGTTGTTTAAATCGATCGATATTTGAAGGACGAGTTTACTGGCCAAATTCTTAAATATGTTTTTTTTTTCAGAGAAAGGTAGTTAGTGGTATTTTTTTAAAAAGTGGAAGTTATAACACACGTTCTAAAACCAGATGAAAGTGACTTAAAAATGTTCTTCCCATTCCCCTGGGTGTTTGGGGGTTCTACAATATTAACGTGTTATAATTACAGTGATATTATAAGAAGGTTGTAGTGCCATTAAGATATTACACTACTTTACTTTTAAAGGCGAGATTCAGTGTGTTTGTATGTGTGTGTGTATATGTGTGTGTGTGTGTTTTATGCCTGCGTGTGTGTAAGTGTGAAGGTGAGAAATAGATAATATTGAGTGAATAAAAGAGATAGAGTGAAAGGGGAAACAATAGAGATAAATTCTATGTAGGCCTATATCCATACGCCTCTATGTATCGGACGATGGATTTATGAGAGAAAGTAAGATGAAGTGAGCAAGAGAGAGAGAGAGAGAGAGAGAGAGAGAGAGAGAGAGAGAGAGAGAGATAGAGAGCACAAAAGAGAGTGAGAAAATAGAGAAGAGAAGCAGAGAGAGAAGAGAGAAAGGGAAGAGAGAGAGAGAGAAAGAGAGAGAAAGGGAGAGAGAGAGAAGAGAGAACAGAGAGAGAGAGAGAGAGAAAGAGAGAGAGCGAGAGAAAGAGAGAGATCGAGAGAAAGAGAGAGAGCACAAAAGAGAGAGTGAG
>NC_088372.1:20304833-20329833 GCF_034508935.2 Berghia stephanieae | reverse complement strand
AACATCACAATAAATCAGTAGGTTTCAGGTTCCATCCCAAGTTGAAGAAAGGATGTTTTTTTCTTCCTGTTTATGTCTATCTGATTTCCATGGTACTGTTTCATGCAAACCTTTTTCAAAAAAATAATGCAAGACAAATCAACCCAAAAAAAAAAAAAAAAACCCAGCCCGGACTGTTAATCTTAAGGTATGAGATTCACTTCCATTCTTCCGGTTTTTACTTACCTACTTATCCGAACCAGCAACCACCTGAGCTCTAGCCCTTTAGTCTTGTGCCATGACGTAGAAGTTAGACGTCTTTTGTAGTTCTTCCAGGTGACCATAAAGTGCGTTACTGATGCTTGGATTTGATGGGAGGAATGTGCATCTCAGGTCTTCCTGTTCAAATCACATTAGAAGTGTGTAACTAGTTTTCCGGAGGACTAACAGTGAATAGGTTCCATATTGAATCCATATTGAATCGTACGATGGCGGCAGCTTCTAATGGTGCTCACACTACCATGTTAGGACGATCAATCCAGGATGCAAATTCCGTACCGCATTCGTGCATCGTCGCAAAGCCGCCTGGAAGCTTCGTCACAACTCATCGTTCAACTCGATGCTCTGCGGTTTCAGGCTAGTTACCACAACTGGTACATGTTGGACAGGTGGCAAGCCCCCACTGATATAGTGAGCGTGCTGTTAAGCAAGATCTCGATCGAAGCCGATTGCCTGCCACCCAATGTCTCCTCTTTCTGGTGGAAAATCCTGGCAACTTCTCCCCCAGTTTCGAGGAGTCGATGTCACCGGCCCTTCCAGGGAGCGAGTTTTTTTTTTTTTTGCACCAGGTTGGGCCATTTTGTGACGTCATTTGAGAATAACCCTCTTCGCCAACCAGCCTGCACTATTTTTAGCATCGCCACAATGGGAAAGCCGTGACAGAGGTCGGACAAGGCCATAGGTCAGCGCGCGGGTTGTTCAAGGTTCAAAGGGTGTGCAGTTGGCTAGCCTACACTACACACTACACAATGTATGCCTTCCGTATTTTTGATTGTTAAGAAGCAGAAGAATGAGAAGAAGATAACATACTTTTTAAAAATGTTTGATATAATACTATAATACTGTAGTTGAAGTTTGAAATATAAGTTAGCAATAGAAATTAGACCACACTATTGTTGTCTTGAGTTGTGTCTGCAGTGGTAGCTAGTGTGGATAGATGCAGAAAAAGTACGTTACACAAATCAAGTGCATTGTAGGGTCCATCTCTGTAGGTCTATTACTATATTTAGGTGATAAATTATTGCACAACTGTGATTGGTAAATTTATAACTGCTGCAAAAATACAACAACAATTTTTTTTTTAAAACGTAGTGTTTTTATGCACCTCCGTTGACGGTATATCTTTTATGCACCTCCGTCACGATGCGCATTCCACCCAATTTCATCAGCGATATTGTGTTTCTGTATTCGGACATGGCAAAAGTTATATTGTGACATATGTAGGATGTTTTTGTAAATAAATTTATACAAAAATAACAATAAACTAAAAAATCGAAATATAGAACCAGAAAATAGAAGTTGCATTGAAGGTAAAATAATGTCTTAGAAAGACCTTATTAAATGTGATGGACAGTTAGGTGGCTCCGTAGCGCAGTGGACAAGCTGTCAGACTTTTTAACCTTGAAAGTACTGGGTTCGATTCCCATTGTAAACATATATTTTTTTCAAAAGTTTACTTTATTGAGAAAGACATCTTTTTTCATTTTTTTTTTCAAAAACTTTTTATCGTGTTTAAAAAAAATTCTTTATTTATTTAAGATCAGTTTTTGTGTGCCATGTCTCTTTTTACCTTTGATTTTTTAAATTATTGTGAATATTCTTTAATTTATTATCATTGTATAAACGTACACTGGTAATCACTAAGCAGCGTGCTAAACTACAATCTAAAATTATTTAAACCTCATGGTCGTATGCAGTAACATTTTATTAATTAACCATCACCGCCAACGGAGGTGCATAAAAACGGTGCGTTGTACTAGTAGTAGTATGAACAGTAGTAGTAGTAGTAGTAATAGTAGTAGTAGTAGTAGTAGTAGTAGCAGTAGCAGCAGCAGCAGCAGCAGCAGCAGCAGTAGCAGTAGTAGTAGTAGTAGTAGTAATATTAGTAGTAGTAGTAGTAGTAGTAGTTGTAGTAGTAATATTAGTAGTAGCAGTATTAGTAGTAGTGGTAGTAGTAGTAGTAGTAGTAGTAGTAGTAGTAGTAGTAGTAGTAGTAGTAGTAGTAGTAGTAGTAGTAGTAGCAGTAGTAGTATTAGTAGTAGTAATGATAGTAGTGATAGTAGTAGTGGTGGTGGTGGTAGTAGTAGTAGTAGTAGTAGTAGTAGTAGTAGTAGTAGTAGTAGTAGTAGTAGTAGTAGCAGTAGTAGTATTAGTAGTAGTAATGATAGTAGTGATAGTAGTAGTGGTGGTGGTGGTGGTAGTAGTAGTATAGTAGTAGTAGTAGTAGTAGTAGTAGTAGTAGTAGTAGTAGTAGTAGTAGTAGTAGTAGTAGTAGTAGCTGTAGTGGCAGTTGTTGCAAGTGGAGGTTAGTGGTGGTCAATCCTAGTGTTGAGTCCGCGTGGAGTCAGCGTTCCCAACAACTTGATCAGGTGAGTTTCCCTACGGTTCATATAAACCGCTTGCGTGTTAAAACGACACGTAAAAATAGTACTGTCACGTGATTATTTTTCTCCACGAATCAGCATCAGCGTGAGACGGTAGACATGGAGGAACCTCCCTGACCCATTTTTAAACCTGCCTGTTCCCAACCTGGTGCAAAAAAAAAAAAACAAACTCGCTTCCAGGGACTTAATTCGTCCAAACGCTGGCACAATTATTTTAGTACCTGGAGGTCGATTCTTATGATTACAGTGCAGGGTAAATCAAATGTTGTTTCTTGAAGCTCGAAGAAATAAGCAACAATGTAAAATTGAATGTAAGCTTCAATTTATTATACGAAAATAGATAAAATGGACGTTTCGGGTTTCCCCTTTATCAACAAAATAGGATGAATGAAACACTACAGACGAATGAAATAATGTATGTAGTGGCGGTGTTAAGATGCGTAGAATTCATTTTATGGGAAAAAGGGATTGGCATTATCATAATCGAAACAATAGAGTGAAATAGGAGAACTTAACAGATCGAACCAAACGTATAGAAGGAACGAAACTGACGTCAATCTTCATCATCATCATCATCATCATCATCATCGTCGTCATCATTATCATCATCATCATCATCATCATCATCATCATCATCATCATCATCATCATCTTTCTTTAAAATTATTATTGATATTATTATTGACACTACTAAAACAATAATAACAATTAATGACCCTCACATCAACAGAACAGCCCCCCCCCCCCCCCCCCCACACACACACACACCCTTAACCTCCCCCGGCCTGCATGATAAATCGAAAATTCAGTCAAGATCGCTAGGGGCTAATGACTCGAGACGGAAGATTTATCGGACAGCGCATGCGTAGAAGGAAGTAAATGAGCTTGGGTGAGTCTTCAGTTTCCGCTCTTTTTGGGTCCCCCTTTTCCGCTTCTTGCACAGTAAATCAAGTCAAATCAATCATGAATAGGAACCATACACATAAATAATACACGTGTTGCCGTATGAAGGATAACGATCTGAGCAAGTGTGTATGAAAGGTGTCAGACCGAAATAAGAAAGAAAAATACAAGAAAAAAGATCATCCCAAAAATTCAATCTACCACCCCAGTCGAGGCTCATACAGCCGGAGTTTATCCCGGTTTCTACAGCGTGAAACAAACAATAGCAAATGCTTGCTATCATATGACGCTAGTCTATCGCAAAGTACTTTCCTACAAATCTAACAGACTCAGGTACCCATTCACTACTGGGTAGACAGTGGGGTCAGAAAAAAGTCTCTACTGCACCCGGAATCGATCTAAGTCCCTTTGCGTGTGAAGCGAGCGCTCTACCAACTGAGATATCGGACCCCCCCCCCCCCCCACCATTTGAAAATGTATATTTAATATTCAACAACAACAACAACAACAACAACAACAACAACAACAACAACAACAACAACAACAACAACAACAACAACTTTGTAATGATGTTTTGGTTTTTTGTTCATCCAGCCATTACGTTTGTTTGACGCTGCGGTTAAGTATAGACAGTATGCGCTTGGCTAAGAAGCTCACAACATTGCCATCCGGAAGTATAACGGACCAAGATACAAATCTATGTGTAACCTTGAATGTTTATAGTCTGGTTAAAACAGTTAAGTGAGAATTACTCATAAACGTGGGTTGCAAAAAACAATAACAAAGGCCTGATTGAGGTCATCTTTGTTCTATCTATATATTTGTATATATATTTAAACAGAATTTGGTATGAAATAAAAGACACTCCAAAACAATTAGGGCGAATCAATGTTTACTTTACTTCTCTCCCTTCCATCAAATTGCATTAGATATAAGATTACAAGAATGTATTAGTTGTTGTTTGACGTTAAGTGCATCTTATTATGAAAACGGCGGGAGTTTTACAACTCACGCAATCGAATACTGGACTCACACGCAAATGATGTATACGATGCGATTAGGTAAAATACTCACGACATCCGCCAACTAACAAATAATTTGCTCCAAGAAACTGTGGAGCACTCTACATGATTCCAGCTAATTCCCCTCAATCATATATATATATATATATATATATATATATATATATATATATATATATATATATATATATATATATTTATATATATATATATATATATATATATACTTGAGGTCAAGCAATGACCAATCAATCCTTGTCAAACCTAAGCAATTGCGTAAAATAGGTGAACAGTCTTTTCAATTTTCGGCCCCCCATTTTTGGAACTGTCTCCCGTCACACGTGAGATGCTCGGATTCGTTGACAACGTTCAAATCTCGCTTAAAGTTTTATCTTTTTACGTCATAATGTTGCAATATTATTTCCATATTTTGTTGTTGTTAAATTGAATTCGTATCACGTTTCCTTCACACTTGTCTCACTGTAATATGTTTTGTTTATATCACTGTAAAGCGCTTAGAGCCTGTGACAACGGGGTAAAGCGCTATATAAATGCCATTTATTATTATTATTATTATTATAATATATATATATATATATATATATATATATATATATATATATATATATATGAGTGTTGGTGGGTACTCGTAGGTACGAAAGTGCTCGATAATAATGGTTAGAGCTAATATAAAATATAAATTGTCACTCACATTATATGGCCAAGACGTTCGTTTCTGTGGCTTTTGTCCACTTCTTCAGTCGGCATAATGTCCGAAGAAAAAAAAGGATTCCGTTTGAGGTTCTTGTCCTTGCTTCCGTTGTGTAGTCTACACAACGGAAGCAAGGACAAGCACCTCAAACGGAATACATTTTTTCTTCGGACATTATGCCGACTGAAGAAGCGGACAAAAGCCACAGAAACGAACGTCTTGGCCATATAATGTGAGTGACAATTTATATATTATATTATATATATATATATATATATATATATATATATATATATATATATATATAATATATATATATACATACACACACACACACACGCACACACACGATTTCTCAGACTTAATCTGGTTGAGCACAGTTAGGATTAGTTGATTTTTAAATGTTTTAGTCTTGTGCAAGATCATAATATTTTTAAAATGTAGTGATAACTCGGGGGCTCTATGGCTCAGTTGTTAGAGCATCGACCTGTCATGCCAACAACCTGAGTTTGAATCCTAGCAGTGTTAATTTCTAATCTGTGGCGCGACAGCTCAGTCGGTATTGCGTTTCGTCTGAGATGACGTTAAAGCTCGAGTGAGCGTGCTCAGTCAATAAATGGGTGACAAAGAGGGAATGCTTCCCTGTCTTGATCGGGCGTTTAATACTTGAGTTAGACACTTTACACACATTTATCCACTCGACTCAGGCGTGGATGAGTACCTGGGTTTAGGTACAGACGAATATAGTCAGATTGCTAGTACTGCATCCCCTGACAGGCAGCTGGTACAGAGTGTAATGTAAATAAGGTTCCATATGGCCTGCTGGGGGTGGGGGTGGAGGGGGGGGGGGGGAGAAATATAACATTGTAAAGCAAATTGAGCCGGTTTGAGAACCGGGAAATGCACTATATAACTTTTATGATTTATTTATTTATTTATTCTGGTCTTCCTATCCACGTACAAATTTTGTTTATCCACACTTCGAATGCGGAAAAAACTAATTCTTTTGACCATTTAGCTACGTGCCTGTTTTGTTTTGTTTTCTGTAGCAAGAGCAACTGCCACGGCGGTTACTGCGTCAATATCACACAGCTTATCTCACCGGGTTGCAAGGCCAAAATATGCATGGTTCACGCTATTGAAAGGTCAACCATATTTTGCTTATAGTGATTCGAATCCACACATACCTTTTCTCACGGTCCAAACAGCATAATTGTATATCACTGCATACATTATCTACAACAAAGGGCGGACAATTTGCCAGACCCACTCAGAATTATCATGTCTTCGCCGCCAGCGGTTGACTGTTACTGTTATATATATATATATATATATATATATATATATATATATATATATATATATATATATATATATATATATATATATATATATATAAATATATATATATATATATATATATATATATATATGTATATATATATATATATATATATATATATATATATATATATATATATATATATATATATATATATATCCAAAAAGCTCCCTAACAAACAGTAACATGAAACACGTAGAACGAGACATGACTCCTATTAGGCAAAATAATATTTTATTTTCCAACAGAGACAACGCTTTTAGCGGACAGGCATTCATTTTACACCAGAGTACGGTGAGAGAATGTTAGTAAAGAGACTTTTCAAAGGACTAAACTATTCGCCGAAGGAGGGTAGAACCCAGGACCTGTCAATCCAAAAGCGAGTGCCATACCAAAAGCCCACAATATAGCCACATAAAAAAAAAAGAAATTAAGTGTGTTTTGTAGGAGCACGTTTGTCATCATGGCCCCCAACAGCGTGTCAACCACCCATCCATAATCCTTTTGTCATCTTCCATCAATAAACACGTCGCATTGGGGTTCTCGCAACTCAATATCACCCCCCCCCCACACACACACCCCCAGCAACCACACACCCACTATCTTATCGGTGAAATTTTTATGAGCTCTCACGTGCATGGGGGAACAAAGCACAGGGTGCCAGCCAGGTTTTGTGTAGATAGTATACGCTTGGCTAAGAAGCTCACAACATTGCCATCCGGAGGTATAACGGACCATCACACAAAACTCGCTTTCTCTCCAATGGAGTCCCGATAACTCTCAGTTGGTAGAGCACTCACTTCACACGCAAAGGGACCAAGATCGACCCCGGCTGCAGTCAAGATTTATTTCTGACCCCCCCCCCCCCCTGTCCACCCAGCATCGAATGGGTAGCAGGGTCTGTTAGATCTGGCGGAGAGTACTTTGCGATAGACTAGACTATCTGTAGATAGTATGCGCTTGGCCAAGGAGTTAACAACATTGCCATCCGGAAGTATAAAGGACCAACACACAAAACATTTTGTATCCATGAACGTTTATAGGCAGGTTAATACAGTTCAGTGAGCATTACTCATAAACGCGGATGGCAAAAAACAATAACAAAGACCCGAGTGACGTCGACTTCGAACTATCTATAGATAGTATGCAGATGACGTCACTCAGGCCTTTGTTATTGTTTTTGCCATCCGCGTTTGTGAGTTGTTCTCACTAAACTGTATTAACCAGACTATAAAAGTTCATGGTTACACAGAGTTTGTGTGTTGGTCCTTTATACTTCTGGATGGCAATGTTGTGAACTCCTTGGCCAAGCGCATTCTATCTATACCCCCAGGCGGTACTTTTACAGGGCTCAAAGTTAATTGCTTTTTTTGAAGTATCAACCAATATAGATAGTATGCAGATGACGTCACTCATGCCTTTGTTATTGTTTTTGCCATCCGCGTTGTGAGTTGTTCTCACTAAACTGTATTAACCAGACTATAAAAGTTCATGGTTACACAGAGTTTGTGTGTTGGTCCGTTATACTTCCGTTGTGAACTCCTTGGCCAAGCGCATTCTATCTATAGATAGTATGCAGATGACGTCACTCAGGCCTTTGTTATTGTTTTTGCCATCCGCGTTTGTGAGTTGTTCTCACTAAACTGTATTAACCAGACTATAAAAGTTCATGGTTACACAGAGTTTGTGTGTTGGTCCGTTATACTTCCGGATGGCAATGTTGTGAACTCCTTTGCCAAGCGCATTCTATCTATACAGTATCTGCTGTTCTAGACACGTGAACTCATCTTGATGGTCGATATGAAATTGACAAAAAGAAGAACAAAAATCAATGAGAATGGTTTGCAGATAGAACAAAGTTGACGTCACTCAGGTCTTTGTTATTGCTTCTTGCCATCCGCGTTTATGAGTAATACTCAATGAAAGTGTATTAACCAGACTATAAATGTTCAAGGTTACACATATTTTGTGTGTTTGTCCGTTAATATTCCGGATGGCAATGTTGTGAGCTTCTTAGCAAAACGCATTCTATCTATAGAAAGTATGCGCTTGGCCAAGACGCTCAAAACAAAACTATGTGTAACCTTTAACGTTTATCGTCTGTTAAATCAGTTTAGTGAGAATTATTCATAAACGAGGATGGCAAGAAGCAATAACAAAGACCTGAGTGACGTCAACTTCATTATATCAATAGCATTTTTTTTCTAACCAAAACATCCATCACAATTTCTCATTGTCTTTTGCAATGAATGAAGCTAAAGTCACTAAGCTCTGTTTCCCCTTTATCAACAAAACACAACTACATTATCTCATTCGTCTGTTTTGTTTCATTCATTCTGATTTATTGATAAAGGGGAAACACGTCCATTTTTATCTGTTTTTGTATATTAACTTGAAGCTGACATTCAATTTCAAACTACAAAATATAGAAATCCTATCAAGTTTCTGATTTGTGGCTATGAATCCAATTCCAAGCGACTTCTTCATTCTATTACAGACCTTCCTATAGTTTCGAATAATTCGTAGATTTACGACATTTTGGCTTCAACTTCATAACATTTTGAGAAGTTTCATGTCATTAAAACTTATTGTTAATGAATTTTGATGCTAGACTAAAATTTTTAAAAGGATTTTGAAGTGTTATTTAATCCTTGTGAGGGCAAATTGTTGATTTTTAAAGTCAACTATAGCGATTTGCAATGTTTATCTCCCTAAGAATTACACATTAAAATGATTTTAAGTTGGCTGGACTTTTAGCACAATAACGCGTTGAGACTACAGGCGGAGCCATCGAAAACTTATAGCCTGACACTAGAACCGTGACCTTTGTAAAGTCATGGCCTGACACCGTAGCCATCGTTATGTTATAGCCTGACACTGAAATCCAAAAGGACTGGCATTTTGACGTCAATATTTGGTTTTTGCACCGCCTGATGAGTTGCCGTTAGTAGAGCTCATGGAAACAAGTTATTTCATTGGTTGAACTATTGAATACAAATTACGATTTGTTTTCTTTTGTGACAAAAAGACTGGCATTTTGACGTCATTTTTTGGTCGGTGTCAGGTCATAACTTTACTAAGGCCACGCTGACCAAAAAATGACGTCAGTATGCCAGTCTTTTGTCACAAAAGAAAACAATCGTGAGTTGTATTCAATAGTTTAACCAATGAAATAGTTTGTTTCCTTGAACACTACTAACAACAACTCACTAGGCGGTGCAAAAACCAATGATGTCAAACTGCCAGTCTTTTGGGGGTTCAATGTCAGGCTATAGATAGTTCGAAGATGATGTCACTCGGGCCTTTATTATTGTTTTTGCCATCCGCGTTTGTGAGTTGTTCTCACTAAACTGTATTAACCAGACTATAAAAGTTCATGGTTACACAGAGTTTGTGTGTTGGTCCGTAATACTTCCGGATGGCAATGTTGTGAACTCCTTGGCCAAGCGCATTATATCTATAACATAACATAAGATGGCTCTTGTGTTGCGTCTAGTGAGTTGTCGTTAGTAGAGCTCAAGGAATCAACTGATGCCATTGGTTGAACTATTGAATACAACTCACGATTTGTATTCTTTTGAGGTCCAAGACTTGTCATTTGACGTCAATTTTACCATCCATAGGAAAATCGTCACATTCGTTACGATACCACCGACATTTTCCACATTCTGATTTCTTTTGTACATTACTAATTTTTTTATTATTTATTTAATATAAACACGAATATGATTTCCTCGAAATTCATCGGACTCATTAAAAAATCTCGATTTTTTAATCTTTATTTCTCTTTGTATACGGTTTTCTCAAACTATGGTTTCCTCGAGCTGTTTTGAATGTCCTCAGGAGTTTGATGAAACCGTACTCCAGTCTACCTATTAAAAAACTTGACACTAAGAGCTCATTTTGCTTAACAACATCATACAAAAGATGTACATGTTGATTTTTCTACCGAGTAAGATCATTGGCTGGATGTGAAGTTCAAGGGCTATTCTGAGCATGGTTTGAGTTAAAAAGTGCCACAGTATTGTTTCCTCAATAGCCATACAGAGAAGATGATTAAAACTCTGATCAACATCCCCCTACTCAATGACGACCTTACGAGCATAACGGCGGAAGATGTGATCAAAAGACGGCCACTTAGATTGATGACTTTGATAGGGAATAATAAATACTGTTCACTGAGAAAAGCGAGCACTTAGGCGAGATGGATATTCAGGCCGCTATCAATCTCGTAAAAACCTGTGTGAAACTCTTGACATAATATAGGATTCTTTTATGGCTTTCGCTCTATGAAATGATTAATTTGAGCTCTTTCATAGAGAGCAAAATCCACTTAACACGCTCAAAGCGCTTTACAAAAAGTCCCTGCCAACAGTAAGACTTAACATATAGGACATGACATGACGCCTTTAAGTTATATTACATTTTTATTTCGGACAGAGACAACGCTGGTAACAGCCAGGTACTCATTTTACACCTGCGTACGGTGAGAAATACTAATAAAGAGTCTTTTCCAATGACTCAAGTATGGCTCGAACGCAGGACCTTCCGATCCGAAAGCTAGTGTCATACCAAAAGACCACATAGCCACACAGAGATATTGTTGAGCAAAACCTCGGGTTTGTGAGTGACTGTTAATGTCCGGCGATAAGAACGAATAGTAATGAATCCACCCTAAGCACGGCAATAATGTGTTCTTGTGATAAGACACTCGCTTTCAGATCGGAAGGTTCAAGCTTCCCTCGGTGCATAGTTGAGTCCTTGGAAAAGGCTCTTTACTCACATTCTCTCACCGTACTCAGGTGTAAAATGAGTACGTGGCCGCTAATAGCGTTGTCTCTGACAGAAATACAAATGCATTATCGCGTCACGGGCGTCATGTCTCGTTCCTCATGTTACGTGTTGCTGTTGGTCAGGGACCCTTTGTTAGGCGCTTTGACCAATTTTAGTGGCTATTTCGTTATATAAAAGTTCGAGTTTAAAAAAGATAAACAAACAAAAAAGAAGAAGTTTCTAAATACATTGTTTTGCAAAGAAGTCGAGTCGTCAGCGGTTATCATTTAAGAAAATAGTTGGTCCCTCATCGAAACATGTCAGAAGGCACATGTCGCACACTTGGAATCACCGGGTTTGTTTTTGTTTTTTTTTGTTTTTTTTTTTTTTGTCGTAATAATCATACTGAGCAGGTAACGGGGGAACTGAAGACTTTTTGGGGCATTCAGTTGAGATCATCGTAATTTCGAAAGAGCTGCGCGCAGTTTTCTGAACTCCTACACAGAATAATACTCATTTGTTTGGTGTTCCTCCAAATCAATTTGATAATCATAATCTTGAAGGATGATGCGCTTTTATGACCTGTGTTTTTATGTGGGGTGGAGTGGAAGGGGGTATGTGGGGGAGAGATGCGGCAGTTTACTAAACCGTTGATTCGCCATTCTTCGTATGCATAACAAAAATGACAACGTGACCTAACCAATCGACGGGTTTGTATTTATATTCTCTAAAAGATTGCGGCTGTACACAAATGCGGCTATGTGGTCTAGTGGTATGACACTCGCCGTCGGATCGGAAGGTCCTGGGTTTGAGCCTCGCTCGGCCCATAGTTGAGTACTTGGAAAAGGCTCTTTACTCACATTCTCTCACCATACTCAGGTGTAAAATGAGTACCTGGCCGTTAACAGCGTTGTTTCCTTCCAAAAAAATTGTAATATCGCCTAACTATATGTTAAGTGTTGCTGTTGGCCAAGGATCCCTTGTAAAGCGCTTTGAGCACGTTAAGTGGATATTGCGCTATATAAAAGCTCATTTAAAAGATTCTTTTAGAAGGCCAATCTGCCGTCTCCTCAACCTTATTGGTGTAATGAAAATACTTTCAATATCAGGTGCATACATTTGCAGGTCTGCTATCCGAACGCAATTATAACTATGGGCCTTATTTTTTGTTCTGCCTCGGTTTGAGAGTATTTTCATTAAAACAATGAGACTATAACAATTTGGGTTATCAGACCTGCAAATATGTACACGTCGTCTCAAACCAATACCACATCTTTTCCATTACATCATTTTTCTATTTAAAATTATTTATTTTTTCTTTTTGTCTTTTTGTTTTTTAAAAGAACTCGACAAAACCCCTCGTAGCCAAGATTCTCGTATTAGCAGGTCTTACGGCCAAACGCAAGTATGGGCTGACTTTAACTTTGTGATGCAGCTATATGGTTTAGTTGTATGACTCTCGCCTACGGACCAGATGGTCATGGGTTCGAGACCCGCTCTTTGCGTCACACGGTTGAATCCGTTGAAAATGCACTTTATTCACATTCTCTGACCGTACTCGGTTAATAAGTGAGTACCTGGTCGTTAAAAGCGTTGTCTTTGTGTAAAAAAAAAGTAATATCCTCTAACAGGCGTCATGTGTCGTCCTACATGTTACGTGCTGCTATAGATAGAATGCGCTTGGCCAAGGAGTTCACAACATTGCCATCCGGAAGTATAATGGACCAACACGCAAACTCTGTGTAACCATGAACTTTTATGGTCTGGTTAATACAATTTAGTGAGAACAACTCACAAACGCGGATGGCAAAAACAATAACAAAGGCCTGAGTGGCGTCATCTGCATACTATCTATTGGCTAGAGGCCCTTTGTGAAGCGATTTGGGTACGCTTAATAGTTATTGATTGGATTATATAAATGTTCCAGAAATCAGTAATGGACATTATGTTATGCTGGTTTATCAGACCCGTTGATAAGTACACATCGGTCTAACATGACTGTAGCCTTCAATTCAAATTAACAAAAAAAGACAACAACAACAACAATGATAATAATAATAATTATTATAATAATAATAATAATAATAATAATAATAATAATAATAATAATAATATAATACTAATAATAATAATAATAATAATCATCATCATCATCATCATCATACATCATCATATAATAAATAATAATAATATAATAATAATATAATAATAATATAATAATAATATAATAATAATAATAATAATAATAATAATAATAATAATAATAATATAATAATAATAATAATATATAATAATAATATAATAATAATAATAATATAATAATAATAATAATAATAATAATAGGGGCAGAGTGGCTCAGTGGTACGGTCTTTTCTTCCTACCCGAAAGGTACCGGGTTCAATCACCCGCCGCTGCGTTGTGTGGCCTTGAGCAAGTCACCTCGCCCTAGCTCACTTGGCGGCGCTGCTTTGCGGCCGACGCCTGGGTTATTCCAGTCTTCCCTTGGAATAGACCCTAAAGACAAATTTCCCCTTGGGGATGAATAAAGGGAATTTTATTTTATTTTTTTATTTTAATTTTAATAATAATGATAATAATAATAATGATAATAATAATAATAATAATAATAATAATAATAATAATAATAATAATAATAATAATAATAATAATAATAATAATAATAATAATAATAATAATAATAATAATAATAATAATAATAATAATAATAAGAAGAAGAATAATAAGAATAATAATAATATATGGTTTTTATATAGTGCCTTACCCGTGCCTTACCACAAGCTTAAATGTTTCAGTGCTCTACTTTAAACCACGTTTTTTTTAAGTTAAAAAAATCTTTCTTTTCTCCCAATTTGCTTGAAATATTCGGCAACTCTGATTTATAGCTAGAAAATATAATCTTATGAGTGAAGACAGAATCCCCTATAACAAGTTCATTGCCGTAATTTGGAAAAGAAATATGCATCAAAAATTTGGCCAGAAAACTCGTCCTTGTAATATCAATCGATTTAAATGAAATTTATCTTTGGCAACAGCACTTAAATTTTGAGCTTTTTGAGCTTTTTTTTTAATATAGCGCAGCAATATCCACAAATGTGCTCAAAGCGCTTTACAAGGGGTCCCTGGTCGACAGCAACATTTAACATGTAGGACGGGACATGCCGCCTGTTAGGCGATATAACAATTTTTCGGACAAAGATAACGCTGTTAACGACCAGGTACTCATTTTACACCTGAGTACGGTGAGAGAAAGTGAATAAAGAGCCTTCTCCAAGGACTCAACTAGGCGCCGAGCGCGAGGCTCGAACTCATGACCTTCCGATCCGAAAGCGAGTGCCATACCACTAGACCACATAGCCGCACTATTGCCACATAGCCGCAAATTTGAGGCTTCCCAAAGTCCAAGGTTTGAGCGATTTATTTAAATCGATCAATATTTGATGGACCAGATTTCTGGCCAAATTTTTTAATGCATTTTTTGTTTTCAAAATTACGCCAAAAATGGTTAGAATATTAAGATCATGATAAGAAGAAAAAAAGCTAAGCGTTTCGTGAAGATTTGATTTGTACACTGAAAAGCAAAAGCTATACCAATATGCAATCGGATCATTATCATTTTCCAAGATACTGAAAAAAAATGTGATACTAATACATTATCTTGGATAAATCTATTCGTTTTTATTTAGCGCAGTTTTACGGTTTTACAGTGCACAGTGCGCTTTAAAATTTTTCAATCATCCCACCCCTCTACATTCTAAAAATAAAAACACCAAATTCCCATTTCACAAATCACGAGGCAGCATTTAGGCTTCTATTATGGAATGATATTCATCATTGCCCATAGCCAGGTACTGATTAGCACCTGAGTCGAGTAGGACAGTGTGTATGAAAAGGATTACCTAAATACACATAATTCCAGGGCTAGAAGGTTGTATTTGTAATGTTGACTTCATCATGAGTGTCACCCGTTTTGTCACTGACCATATTCAATATACCTCTATAACATGGGGAGACAACGCACCGCTCGGTCATTCACTGAACCCAATAATCCACTATGAAAGTTGTTTTCTTTCAACCTTGTGCAGCTATGTGGTCTTGTGGTATGATACTCGCTTTCGGATCGGAAGGTCCTGGGTTTGAACCTCTCTCGGTGCATAGTTGAGTCCTTGGAAAAGACTCTTTACTCACATTCTCTCACAGTACTCAGGTGTAAAATTGTCTCTGTGCTAAAAAAAATGCAATATCGCCTAACAGGCGTCATGTCTCGTTGTACACATTAACTGTTGCTGTTGGCTAGGGACCCCTTGTAAAGCACTTTGAGCACGTTTAGTGGATATTGCGCTATATAAAAGCTCAAGTTATAAATCTCAAGCTACCTTTATTTCATTTTAAATCGATTATAGATAGATGAATGATAATCGATACCTACATTATTATCTACGTAGGGTGTATCCTGAAACTTGCGATGATCTTAGAGTTTTAATGATCCATGATGAAAGTGAAAACTACTCACATTGAGAGAGATAAGGATAATCACGTATCTTGCATCAATCAATCCCGAGAACTAAAGATTGTTTGTGGCTAGCTGTAGGAAATGACACTTTTTCGATACCAGCCACCACGTTCCCTCGCGTCAACTTTTGTGAGCGTGAGTACTACGACAGAGCTCATTCTACGCTGCCAATTTACTCTCTTTCTCTCTGTCTCTGTCTCTCTCTCTCTCTCTCTTTCTTTATATATCTCACTCTCTCTCACTCTATCTCTCTCTCTCTCTCTCTCTCTCTCTCTCTCTCTCTTTTTTTTTTCCTCTCGCTGTCCCTCTCTGTATTTCGTCCTCCATTCTCCCACCTCTCTCTCTTTCTCTCTCTCTCTCTTTATCTTTATCTATGCCCGTTCTCTCTCCCCCCCCTCTCTCTCTCTCATCTCTCTCTCTCTCTTACTCTCTCTCTCTCTCTCTCACTCTCTCTCTCTCATATTCAGACATAATCTCCGTATTCGTCTCCCTTATTCGCTCTTGGTCTTCCTCCTATTCTCTATACCTCCTACTCCTGACTCTCTTTCTCTCTCTCTCTCTCTCTCTCTCTCTCTCTCTCTCTCTCTCTCTCTCTCTCTCTCTCTCTCTCTCTCTCTCTCTCGCTCTCTCACACACACACACACACACGCACTACCTGTCATTCAAGAAGTCACTCACCAACTATCATTCCCTATCACTTCCTCTCTCTACCCCCCCCCCCCCCCCCCCACACACACACCCCTCAATCACATATGCACTCTCTCTATTCTCCTCTCTTTTACACACACTCTCTCTCACACACAGACACGCGAACTCTCTCTCTCTCTCTCTCTCTCACACACACACACACACACATACATACAAAAACACATAACATGCATACACATCGGCATTGCATAGGCCTGTTGGATTTGAATAGGTATACGTGTGTGGTTATCTGTGTGTGTGGGCATGTATTTGTGTGTGAAATCGTAGCCATCGTTAAGTTATCGACAGTTCAAAGATGACGTCACTCTGGTCTTTGTTATTGTTTTTTGCCATCCGCGTTTATGAATATGCTCACTGAACTGTATTAACCTGACTATAAACGTTCATGGATACACACAGTTTTGTGTGTTGGTCCCTTATACTTCCGGATGGCAATGTTATGAGCTTCTTAGCCAAGCGCATACTACCTATAAACGCTCATGGATACACACAGTTTTGTGTGTTGGTCCGTTATACTTCCGGATGGCAATGTTATGAGCTTCTTAGCCAAGCGCATACTATCTATAACCAACATACAGAACGATGTTTAATTTCAAACGTTTATAATATGATCGAGAAAATCGTGTGATAACTAATCACTCATCTGGTGGTATAAAAACAATGGCAATAATCAGGAGAGAGGTTGATTTCATTCACGTCACTGTTTATAGATAGTATGCAGATGACGTCACTCAGGCCTTTGTTATTGTTTTTGCCATCCGCGTTTGTGAGTTGTTCTCACTAAACTGTATTAACCATACTATAAAAGTTCATGGTTACACAGAGTTGTGTGTTGGTCCGTTATACTTCCGGATGGCAATGTTGTGAACTCCTTGGCCAAGCGCATTCTATCTATAAACAACCAACCATGTTTCCGAGCACATTGGAGGTGTGTCACAAATTCCATGTCTTGATTGGTTAAAAATCTACCGGTTTCTTGACGACTTTCATGTCTTTTTTATTGTTTTTCGCCGCCAGCCATTTTTATGAGTAGTTATCACTAAATTATATTAATCAGACTTTAAACGATTGCGGTTACACATAGTTTTGTTTGTTGATACGTTATTTCCTGCTGGCGAATGTTGTGGGCTTTTTGACACAGCGCAAATCATCAATTAACACAATGTTAGACACGTGACTTAGAGGTTATAGATAGTTCGAAGATGACGTCACTCAGGTCTTTGTTATTGTTTTTTGCCATCCGCGTTTATGAATAAATCTCACTGAACTGTATTAACCTGACTACAAACGTTCATGGATACACAGAGTTTTGTGTGTTGGTCCGTTATACTTCCGGATGGCAATGTTATGAGCTTCTTTGCCAAGCGCATACTATCTATAAGAATTTTCTTCAAAATGCACACTTCACCCATGAGTGATGTGCACAATCAAATTTGGACACTGCTCTGTAGCGGGTAAATTGCTACTCACTAATGAATAGAAGGAACAAAATAGGATTCAATAGTCCGAAGTCACGTGCGCCCAGCAACGAGCGGCTTGGTTCTAAAAAAAAGAAAATCGGTACTTTTTATTCTTCATGCTGGCTATAACTTTTTCACATGTCATGTGATCATAATGTATAAAAGTCAAAACATGATCAGATTTATAATGTTTTTCCCCTCGGGATATACTTTTATGCTCGTCGGAGAAGTGTATTTCATAAGGGCGTCCGTCGTTGTTCCGATAGTTTAGAACCAGTTACTATGTTACTATGCGTCATTACGAGGGAAGTGACGTCACAAATGTTGAAGCCTATTTATATCGAAGGTCAAGGTAAGCAGTCATTTACCGACAAATTTAATGACTGCTGGCCTTCCCTTGGCCCTGCAACGAACTGAACTTGTATTAAACTGCATACGTCATTTCGATAATGCAAACAAAGGGGGGTGATGCGAAACAATGGAATTTTATTTTGTGGCTGACATCTTGGATGAAACTAGAATATCGACTAACCCCGTTTTATCGTCAAGATGATATTATCTACTATTTTATATGTTTGGCATATTTTGACTAAGACAATCATTTTTATAGTGAACTCTACGACTGGGGTGTCATAATACAGTTTTTGACCAATATTGAACATTATTGCTCAAACAGCGCTTTGAGATTTCGACGAAATGCTTCTTCTTCTTCTTCTTCTTCTTCTTCTTCTTCTTCTTCTTCTAATTATTATTATTATTATTATTATTATTATTATTATTATTATTATTATTATTATTATTATTATTATTATTATTATTATTATTATTATTATTATTATTATTATTATTATTATTATTATCATTATTATTATTATTATCATTATTATTTAGAAACTACGAAGAAACCCTCGCAAGCCCCTCGGTCCGAATATCCAATAAAGTTCAAAAACTGTAAATTAACAATTATTTGTCCTACTCAGTAGGTACCTCCCGTGGACCGAAGTCGATTGTCCGTGTGAGTAAGAGTAAGAGACACAAACTCAAATCTAATTTAAGATGACAACGGTTAAAATTACGAGGTTTGCGAATGAAATCATTTGAGAAGGTACATTCACATGATCTCAATTATAAATTGTATAATAAGAATCATCATCATAAAAATAACATCAATTTCTTTAGTAAAACATGCTCTACAACATACTGTTCATTGTCAATTCTATGATGTACAAAAGAAATTTAATTAAGAAAAATGTTGCTTCTATCGTAACGAATGTGACGAATTTCCTATAGTTGGTAAGGAGATGGTTAATAATGGGAGGAATTGAGGTAAAAGTAATTAGGAATCCCCATAGTACGAGAAAATTAATAGATTGCATTGAGATATACAGCCGCGTAGATGCAATGTCTCCCAAAGGTATTGGGCCCCCTATCGTAAAAACTAACGTTGCACAGACCGTCATCAAATATTGATTAAAACAGATAACATGGATTTGAAAACACCAATGTATTAAAATATTTTATACTCTATACTGCTCGTATCATTGAGAATTTTGTCATGCCATTCTTCCTTTAAACATTTACTGTATTTTCCATTAAAAAATATAAAAAAAAACAAACGCAAAATAATTTTAAAATGCAAATAAACAAAAAACAAAAACAAAAGAAAACAAAAAAAAAACAAAAAAATAAAAAAACAACCAACAACCCAAAACAAAAAAAACAAAACAAAAACAAAACAAAAACAGCAGCAAAAAGAAAAAAAGAAGAAATAAACAAAAAAAAAAAAAAAATTCAGCCTCTATGTTGAGCAATATCCACTAAACGTGATCAAACGGTTTTCACAAAGGGTCCCGAGCCAACAACAATACAACGTGTAAGAAGGACATGATGCCTGTTAAACGATTTTGCATTTTATTTCGGCCAGGTACTCATTTTACACCTGAGTACGGTGAGATAAGATAATAATATACTTGATTGATCCTAAATGCAAATTATATTTTTGTATCAAATCGATATGTCACGTGACATTTCCACAATCTGGTTACGGCTAGGCAACAACAACGCTTTTATGTCACGTTGACTGTTTACTTGTGGTAAATTGCAGGGGGTTGCTTTTTTAACTCTGGGGGGGGGGGGGGGGGGGGGGGGGGGGTTAGGAAAATATTAAAGGCGGGTGGTTTTAATTAATTTTTGTTTGAGTAGATTTTTACGGTGTTCAGACTGAAGTGGTTCATGAAAATAATCATGTTTTTTGTGACATCTGGTTGCCATGGGCGAGAAAAGTCGTGACATTACACTTTCTAATCTTCCTGTTCCAAATTCCTTGGAAGTGTGCATGTAACCAGTCCTTCGGACGAATAATGGTTAGTTGAAATATTAAATCATAAAATGGCATAACTATTTTAGTAGAGGAAAGTATCGGTAGATTTTTAATATTACGGGATGTAAAATATCAAGGGTATCTTTATTGGCAATCGGTATATATTAAGACTAGAAAAAAAGATGCCACTATACTGAAACTAGCAGATCAATTACACGAGGCAAGTATTTACTCGTCCGGAAGAGAAGTTGTACACTTCCATGAGATTGAAACGCACTTTTATGACAAAATACTTTCACTACCTATTACATAAAACATAACACCGATAGGTCAAGATATTTCCTTTTTAAAACATTCATTATTAAATATGATTATTTGCATGTTTTATTTTAACCTGTTTTTATTTTCTCATGAAGAAGAAGAGATTAAGTAATAAGGACATTGTACCGTAAAACAGGCAGCATTTTTTTCCCACAGAAACAACGCTGTTTACGGCCAGGTACTCAATTTACACCTGAGTACTGTGAGAGAATGTGAGCAAAGAGCATTTTCCAATGACTCAACTATGCGTCGAGCGAGGCTCCAACCCAGGACCGTCCGATCCGAAAGCGAGTTTCATACCACTAGACCACATAGCCGCACAAACATATCATCAAAACAAAAAAAGTAATTATACTCGTATATTTATTTTGAAATGCAGCATAAAACTGTTTGTCTATATTGTTATTGATACCATTATTTTTTTTTCTCTTGAAGATTAAAAAATATTTTACTTCAAATTTCGATTATATGATATACTCGAACTGTTTTAACCTTTTTGTTATCCACTGATTACGAAACTTGTAGGGATGTAAGCGCTTTGAGGTTTCGACGAAAGGCGCTATATATATATATATATATATATATATATATATATATATATATATATATATATATATCCTTATTATTATTATTATTATTATTATTATTATTATTATTATTATTTATTATTATTATTATAATTATTATTATTATTATTATCATGATGATGATGATGATGTCTTCCTCGACTCCTTTCAACAACAAAAAATATAATAGAACGTACATTTTTATTATTTATTCCAAGATCCATTGACAGTTCCAAGACTTAATGTAGAGGCTATATTATGTGGTCTAATGGTATGATTCGCGCCTTTCGACAGGAAGGTCCAAGGTTTGAATCCTGCTCTGAGCGCGCATGATAGAGTCCCTGGTAAAGACACTTTACTTACATTCTCTCACCTTACTCAAGTGTGAAGAGCGCGGTCTCTGTCCGAAAAAAAGTTGTAGTGTCGCCTGACAGGCATCATGTCTTTTCCTGCATCTTAAGTGTTGCTGTTGGTTTGGGATTCCTTGTAAAGCGCATCGAGCACGTTTATTGTGGATATTGTGTTCAATAAATGATCAAGTATAGAGACACATGGTTGTTGGTTGGTCCCATTGAAGCCGGCGCTTCAGTTAGAAATATCAACTGAGCTATCGGACCATGTTAGTCAGTATTTTGTAAACAACCCGCGATTGGTTGACAAGGAAAACGTCTGCTTTCTTCTCATCAGGTATGGAGTGAGCAGTTAAAAATGTATTAAAACGTTGCCAGTAGTATCTACATATCTCAAAGGCAGGGTCGAAGGCGATAAAGCTCGGAATTGCTGGAGGTTATGGTATTTCCATCTGCTTTTCTTGTCGTTCAACGACTTGATTCATTTGCTCTTGTTGTTGTTCAATCTGTTGTTGTAATATGGTGATGAGCTCTATATTTGACATGATGACAGTATATTATGTACAATAAGGGTACGAAGATGCGACGCAAGGGAAGGGTAGAAACTTATCAAGCGTCCGGCTGCTTGGTTGTATGAAGACGACGTACCGTTTTGTTTTCTTTCGTGACGTCACAGTTGACCTCAGTGCCCACGAGCTGTGGCGGGCAAAAAGGCGGGAAGGCTTCTTACCACGTGATGGGCGGCTGTCCACGAAGAGGGCGTCTTACCACACTGCAGGCAGAAAAGGCACTTACTCTGGTTTTCTCGGCTGGTAGATTTCCGTCCGTGGTGTGTTGACTTTTCGACTGACGTAACGAAACGCTCCGATAGGCAGATGCGCAGGATAAATGTGAAAAATCCTCGTCGTTAATGTTGTGTTTTTGACGTGACGCCAGATTAATATTGTGGAATCACTCAACTCAGAAGCGTTAAGTGATTAAATGTGGGAGAAGTTTTATTATTGAGTATAAGTCAGAGTATTTACAAATATATCTCAACAACATTATAAGGAGGAAAAACAGTATAAATAACTCAAATATGGAAAGTAAGGAATAAAGAGTGCATCCTTCTCTAGGGCAAGTCACTCCGATATTTATAAGCACAAATAATATTTTAAACAATGGACTTAATTAATAATGACTAATTAAGCTGTAACTAAAATCAATTAGCCAATAACAAAGGGGAGCAACTCTTTCCTAGCGTAACTCGATGTATAGGTCCATAACAATAGCCATTTTCTGGAACTGGGAGTCCCAATAGCTCAGTTTGTAGAGCACTCGCTTCACACTCAAAGGGATGAAGATCGATCCCGGGTGCAGTCGAGGTTTTTTTTTTTTCTGAACCACATTTTTCCACCCAGCAGTGAATGGGTAGCTGAGTCTGTTAGACTTGGCGGAAAGTAAATTACGATAGACAAGCGTCCTATCCAAAAGATAGCAAGCAATTGCTATTGTCCATTTCACGCTATGAGAAACCGGGATAAAATCTGGCTACGTGGGCAAAACGGCTCTGAAGGTCCTCTGTTTTCTGGAAGTGTTCTGTTTAATTCTGCACAATACTTTTTTCACCCCACATCTTCTAACGTCTTTCTTTCACTTTGACAACATAATATTATCCGTCTGCAGTGTTTCATTCATCCTGTTTTGTTGATAAACGTGAAACCCGAAACGTCCATTTTATCAATTTTTGTATATTAAATTGAAGCTTACATTCAATTTCACACTGTTATTTACCTTTTTGATAGAACGTTAGTGTGTTGCAAAATTCTCTCCGCTAGACATTAAATACCTAATCGTCTAATGACAAAAAATGTGATAAATTTTATATGAAATTAAAAATTGAGCATTTATATAGGGCAATATCCACTAAATGTGTTCAAAGCGCTTTACAAGGGGCCCCTGGCCAGCAGCAACAGCTAACATTTAGGACGGGACATGACGCCTGTTAGGCGATGATACAATTTTTTTCGGACAGAGACAAAGCTGTTAACGGCCAGGAACTCATTTTACACCTGAGTACGGTGAGAAAATGTGAGTAAAGAGCCTTTTCCAAGGACTCAACTATGCGCCGAGCGAGGCTCGAACCCAGGACCTTAATATCCGAAAGCGAATGTCATACCACTAGACCACATAGCCGCACATATGAAATGGAGCACGACAAGAAGGAAAGAAAAATACAAGAAAAATTCATACCCAAAAAAAACAACCTTCCTTCATTGAGGTTCGAACAGTAAATTATGATTCACTATGAAACCTATTCATTACTAGTCCTCCGAATGATGTAAGATACACATATTCATGTCTTAAGGAACCGGAAAGAGTAGAAGGCATGACGTCACGACTTTTCGACCCAATTGACTTAGACCTGAGAAGCGTGAAAAAAATGAAGATTTCCATCCAAGACGCACATCCAATTTGAAACACTGACCGATCATTGAAGAAATGATCAAGCTGGTGATAGAACGTAGATACTAATCAAGAAACAGATTTGATTTCATTTGCCCGGCCGGACATGCTAATTAATTCCAATTAAATCCAATGTGAGGTGTTATCGGGCGTGTAAATGATATGCTTTACTTGATGTCATCATGAGGAAATCGATCTCAAATTATCATTGACTGCTTATTATTATTATTATTATACGATTCTTTCATTTCCAAAAAAAAAATATTTATGAAGTCAGTTATTTTTATCGTGACAGATAACACTACAAGCTTGTCAGCATGAGTTATTTATTGCACGATAAAAATGATGTTTATTCCAAAACTCCAAGTAGGATTATTAAATATTTCGTGACCAATACATTGTACAGTCGTTCCTTCCCTTACCGACCATTGAATGACTTTAGTTGTAATGACCCGATTACATCATCAACAAAGATTGCTTCCGCCACTACAAACTGTCATAATAGCAAATTGTAGCAAAAACTCACTCAAATTGACAACTTTTGTTCGTGTAAGATGAAAATGTTTCTTTTCTTACGGGTTACACGTCGTCTGACCGACAAGGCTCTTAGCAGACGGAACGACTCTATGTCGATTCCCCTTCATTTGTGTTTTTTTTCCATCTGCTTGAATGATAATTTGACCAAAAAAATAAAACATTGGATTTGTATTCATGCGCATCAAAAGATTATTCTTAATTGCCAATCAGCTATCTTTTACACCTTAATTAAAGCCCATAAGATGAGTGCGAGAATTATGCAATCGTTGAATACATATGATTATAATTCAACAATTACGAATTCATTTTGGTAGAATTAGTTATTTAGGTTAAAATCATTAGTACTAAAGCAATTTTTATGTAATTTG
>NC_088372.1:20292310-20299733 GCF_034508935.2 Berghia stephanieae | reverse complement strand
GCCATTTTAATATTGGGGAAATCACTCAACTCGAAGCTTTTAAGTGATTAAAGGGGGGAAAAAGTTTTTATTATTGAGTAAGTCAAGTATTTAAAATTTTAATCCAACAACATTTAAGAGAAAAACATTTTTAAAAAAACTCAAATTGGGAAAAAGGAATAAAAAAGGGCATCCTTCCGGGAAAGTCCTCCGATTTTATAACAAAATAAATTTTAAACAATGGACTTAATTAAAAAGATAATTAACTTTTAAACTAAAAAAAAATTTAGCCAATAAAAAGGGGGGACAAACTCTTTTCCTAGCGTAACTCGATTATGGTCCATAACAAAAGCCATTTTCGGGAACTGGGAGTCCAATAGCTCATTTTGTAGAGCATCGTTCACACTCAAAAGGATGAAAACGATCCCGGGTTGCAGTCGGGTTTTTTTTTTTTTTTTTTTGCCCCAAATTTTTTCCCCCCACAGTGAATGGGGACGATCTGTTAACTTGGGCCCCGGGAAAATACATTTCGATTAGCAAGCTCCATCCAAAAGATAGCAAGCAATTGCTATTGTCCATTCCGCTATGAAAACCAGGTAAAAACGGCACGGGGCAAAACGGCTCTGAAGGTCCTCTGTTTTCTGGAAGTGTTTTGTTTAATTTTGCACAAACTTTTTTTACCCCCCATCTTCTAACGTCTTTTTTTTTCACTTTGACAACATTTAAATTTCCGCTGCAGGTTTTCATTCACCTGTTTTGTGAAAAAACGGAAACCCGAAACGTCCATTTTTTCAATTTTTGATATTAAATTTAAGCTTACATTAATTTTACACTGTTATTTACCTTTTTTTTATAAAAAAAGTTAGTTGTTGCAAAATTCCTCCGCAACATTAAAAACCTAATGTCTAAGACAAAAAAAATTTATAAATTTTATTGAAATTAAAAATTGGCATTTTTATGGGGAATATCCCCTAAATGTGTTCAAAGCCTTTACAAGGGGCCCTGGCCGCACAACACTAACATTTAGGACGGGACATGACGCCTGTTAGGCGATGATACATTTTTTTGGACAGAGACAAAGCGTTAACGGCCAGGAACTCATTTTACACCTGAGTACGGTGAGAAAATGTGAGTAAAGAGCCTTTTCCAAGGACTCAACTATGCGCCGAGCGAGGCTCGAACCCAGGACCTTAATATCCGAAAGCGAATGTCATACCACTAGCCCACATAGCCGCACATATGAAAATTTAAAGCACGACAAGAAGGAAAGAAAAATAAAAAGAAAAATTCATCCCCAAAAAAAAAACAACCTTTCCTTCATTGAGGTTCGAACAGAAAAATTATGATTCACTAGGAAACCTATTCATTACTATCCTCCGAATGATGTAAGATACACATATTCATTGCCCTTAAGGAACCGGGAAAGAGTAAAAGGGCATGACTCACGACTTTTCGAACCCAATTTTGACTTAGACCTGAGAAGCGTGGAAAAAATGAAGATTTCCATCCAAGACGCACATCCAATTTGAAACACTGACCGATCATTGAAGAATTGATCAAGCTGGCGATAGAACGTAGACACTAATCAAGAAACAGATTTGATTTCATTTGCCCGGCCGGACATGCTAATTAATTCCAATTAAATCCAATGTGAGGTGTTATCGGGGCGTGTAAATGATATGCTTTACTTGTTTGTCATCATGGGGAAATCGACCCTCAAATTATCATTGACTGCTCATTATTATTATTATTATTATTATTATACGATTCTTTCTTTTCCCAAAAAAAAAAAAAAAAATTTATGAAGTCAGTTATTTTTATCGTGACAGATAACACTACAAGCTTTTTCAGCATGAGTTATTTATTGCACGATAAAAATGATGTTTATTCCAAAACTCCAAGTAGGATTATTAAATATTTCGTGACCAATACATTGTACAGTCGTTCCTTCCCTTACCGACCATTTCCCCGACCGACCAAATAGACAACACACGAGAGTTTTGTTTTGTTACGTCTTTAATTGAATGACTTTAGTTGTAATGACCCGATTACATCATCAACAAAGATTGCTTCCGCCACTACAAACTTTCAAAATAGCAAATTGTAGCAAAAACTCACTCAAATTGACAACTTTTGTTCGTGTAAGATTAAAATGTTTCTTTTCTTACGGGTTACACGTCGTCTGTCCTGACCGACAAGGCTCTTAGCAGACGGAACGACTCTATGTCGATTCCCCTTAATTTGTGTTTTTTTCCATCTGCTTGAATGATAATTTGACCAAAAAAATAAAACATTGGATTTGTATTCATGCGCATCAAAAGATTATTCTTAATTGCCAATCAGCTATCTTTTACACCTTAATTAAAGCCCATAAGATGAGTGCGAGAATTAGCAATCGTTGAATAACATATGATTATAATTCAACAATTACGAATTCATTTTGGTAAGAATTAGTTATTTAGGTTAAAATCATTAGTACTAAAGCAATTTTTATGTAATTTGGCATGTAATATAAGAATGAACTGAAAGTATGATAATAACTTTATTTTCATAAAATATGCAAATTATGTAATTCAGGGTGGCCGCTGGGTTTACTAATATAATAGAAATTTTGATGTAGGCCTGTAACATCATATTTTGATCAATTTTTTTAACATTCGGCATATATATAGCTAATAAGCCGTTCTATGGTCTGTAGCAAATGCTGAATCCTTTTTGAAAACTGCATTAAAAAAAAAAAGTGAAATTTGAATTGTGAAAGAGTTTTTTTCAATGGGAGGGGAAGAATAATACCTTTACTTTCAAATGATAGTATTTAAGGCTAACGTGCATCTAAATGGTCGAAGGTTCAAATCTTTTGTAAATTTTTCACAACATCCCTTCTGTGTATAACAATGAAGTAATCTATTTCGTAGAAAAAGCTAGAAACTTAGGTACATACTTTCAAAATGACTTATCCACGTAAAAACACAATAACTACCTTTGTAAGTATTGCATTCGAACTTAGAAGATTTTAAAATGATCAAAGATTTTAAATAGTACTGCCCTATAAACTCTTGTTTAATCATTTATATTTTCTAGGAAAGATTACTGTAAATCGCTCCTCCAAAACGTTCCTCATTATCTCCTTCACAAATTGCAGCGCATCCAAAATCATTCTAAGAAAACGGACAAGTGTTCATATTACATCCACGTTATTGTTACTTCACTGGCTACCTGTGAATAAGACTCAAATACAAAATGGCTGTTCTTTGCTTAAAGTGTATCAACAAAACTGCTGTTTCATATTTATACAGCCTTATTTCATTCTACTCTCCTTCCAGAACTTTAATATTTAATTTTCCCCAAAATCGGCTACAACAGGTTTTCTGATATCAGGTCTTTTTCTCGTGTCGCCCCTTTTATTTGGAACTCTCTTCCAATTTCCTAATTAAGAAAATGCAATGCAGAATCTACTTTTAAGACAAATATTTAGCCTTTTTTATTAGGAAATATTTGATAGATTAAAACCTGTTTCCGCTTTTGGATTATTTTTCATGATTTGAATGTCTTAAGGATGTTTTGTCGTCTAGGACCTGTTATTGTAGCTTTGATGTTTGTATTGAAAAGGCGCCTAGAGCTGTTTGTATGGAAAAGGCCCGGTATAAATGATGATGATGATGATGATGATGATGATGATTATTATGATGATTATGATGATGATGATGATGATTATGATGATGATGATGATGATGATGATTATGATGATGATGATGATGATGATGATGATGATGATTATATTATTATTATTATTATTATTATTATTATTAATTATTATTATATTATTATTATTTTTATTATTTCTATTATTTTTATTAAATTTGAGAGGTCGCTTGCTCGTTTTCTTTTTGTTTTTTGTTTGTTTGTGTCTTTTCAAATATTTATTGGCGCTTAAAACACACATGGGTCATTTTAGCGCCAGTCGAGATTGTTTGTCTTGACCCCTGCCCTCTTTTGTCCACGAAGAAGTGATAGAGTTTGTAGATCTATTTGATATGGCGGAATGTACTTTGCGATATATTGGCGTCCTAACCAAAAGGGAGTAAACAATTGCTTGTGTCCTTTAACGCTATAGAAACATGCATGAACTGCGGCTCCATGAGCATTATAATGGCTATGAATGTCCTTTTACCTCGACATGTGCGGCTATGTTGTCTAGTGGAATGAAACGAGTTCGAATCCCGCTATGAGAGCCTCATCTTATAAGTGGGTCAAATATTAACTCTCTCCTCACCGATCCTTTTTCAGTATTATCCCTAAATGGCAGGCTTACCCAGCACAAAAATTGCTTTTTAAAACTCAAACAATCTCTCTACAAAACAACTTTATGATCTAATTTTATTTTTAAAAAGATCATTGTGATGTGCAAAATAAATCTGAATAAGATCTTATATTGTGTCGTAACAAATGTGACGATTTTGATATAGGTGGTAAGGAGAGGGTGAACTGCAGTGCAACGTCTCAAATTTAGCCTTATAAAATAATTTTCCTCCTGAGGATTGATATTTATGCATCTAATATGTTTATTCCTGTTTCTCTGGTTTTAAAACAGATAGAAGTGATTACTTATGCCTACCATTAAAAGTGACAAATTAAAGAGCAGGCACTGGTCTAAGATAAAAAAAAAAAACAAAACTTTGCCTGGAACTGTTGCATGCCATTATTTTTTTTATTTACACTGTTTTTAAATGAGGTTAGTCTACGTCATAGTGATCCTTGCCTTTTTGAAACGAACCCAGCGATCCAACATCTGATCAATGACGTGCTGATATGGGAGGATAGATCAGAAATACGCACTGCGGATCGATATTGGTTTTGTGGCTTATTATTTGTTGTTTTGTATTTTCCTCTTTAACTCACCAAAAAGGAACCAAAAAATTGCACATTTCTCGGAATAATTAATAACCAAAAAGCAACCAAAAACTGGCACATTTCTCAGAATAATTAATAACCAAAAAGGAACCAAACATTTGCACATTTCTCAGAATAATTAATAACCAAAAAGGAACCAAACATTTGCACATTTCTCAGAATAATTAATAACCAAAAAGGAATTTTTAAAATGCACATTTCTCAGAATAATTAATAACCAAAAAGGAATTTAAAAATAGCAAATTTCTCAGAATTAATTTTTAAGCGATTCAGCTAAACTGTTAAAATCTACTCTTCAAATATATAACGAAGCTCTACAGTTGAGTCATCGAGACCCCCAAACTGATCAATTTAGGGTACTTGTTTGCTTTCTTTACAAAAAGGAAAAAGCCAAGATCAAACCCAAGACCTCTGGCGGTCCAAGGTTTTATCGTCTACGTCTTCAAACCTCCTAAATATTGAGATTGTAATTATACCAACATTTCTTTCGTTTCTAAAATAAAAATAAGAAGTTTTGTATAATTGTATAATTGTATAAGCCATTGCGTAAAATAGGTGAACAGTCTTTTCAATTTTCAGCCCCCCCCCCCCCCCCCCCCCCCCCCCCCCCCCCCCCCCCCCCCCCCCCCATTTTTGGAACTCTCTCCCATCACACGTGAGATGCTCGGATTCGTTGACAACGTTCAAATCTCGCTTAAAGTTTTATCTTTTTACGTCATAATGTTGCAATATTATATTCATATTTTGTTGTTGTTAAATTGAATTCGTATCACGTTTCCTTCACACTTGTCTCACTATAATATGTTTTGTTTTATATCACTGTAAAGCGCTTAGAGCCTGTGACAAAGGGGTAAAGCGCTATATAAATGCCATTTATTATTATTATTATTATTATTATTATTATTATTATTATTATTATTATTATTATTATTATTATAATATTCCGACACAAACATATCTTTTATATTCTTTTGATTTGTCCATCGTAAACAGTTGTTTGTTTGATTATTCCCTGCTTTTAAGGTCCTTGTTTACATTGGAAAAATGGAAACTATTTTGACTATCCAAGGAATAAAATAAAATAAATAGAATAAACATATAATCCCCGTCCGATGAGTACAAAGTAGAATGTTTTTCAAAGAAAATAAATCTTCAGATATTTGAACATTTAAATGAGAATATTGTGAGGAAAACAATTTTTTTAAAATATATATATTTTTTTTAAAATCACTGTTGAAGAGGCGGGCTTTGGGATGTGTCGTGTATGTTGTATAATCGTTATGACGACGACGATGATCATGGTGATGATGATGATGATGATGATGATGATGATGATGATGATGATGATGATGATGATGATGATGAGGATGATGATGATGATGATGATGATGATGGTGATGATGATGATGATGATGATGATGATGATGATTATGATGATGATGATGATGATGATGATGATGATGATGATGATGATGATGATGATGATGATGATATGATGATGATGATGATGATGATGATAATGATCATGATGGTGATATTGATTATGATGATAATGATGATGATGATGATGATGATGATGATGATGATGATGATGATGATGATGATGATGATGATGCTGATATTGATGATGTTGATGGTGATGATGATGGTGATGATGATGATGATGATGATGATAATGATGATGATGATGATGATGATGATGATGCTGATGATGATTGTGGTAGTGGTGGTGGTTGTGGGTGGTGGTGGTGGTTGTATACCAGTAAGAGGTTTACTACTATCTAACAGTTGTGCGGCTATCTGGTCTTGTAGTATGTCACTCACTTTCTGATCGGAAGTCCCGGGTTCGAGCCTCGCTCGGCGCATAGTTGAGTGTTTGGAAAAGGCTATTTACTCACATTCTCTCACAGCACACAGGTGTCAAATGAGTACCTGGCCCTTAATAGCGTTGTGTCTGCCCGAAAAAATGTAATATCGCCTAACAGGCGTCATGTTCCGTCCAACATGTTAAATGTTGCTTTTGGCCAGGGACCCCTTGTAAAGTGCTTTGAGCACGTTTAGTGGATATTGCGCTATATAAAAGATCAATTTTTTTAAAACAGTTGTTGAATATTGTTTTATTAAAAAATACCAAGCCCGTCGAAATCTTTTAAACCTTATCATTATCCATTATAGAGATCGAGAACATCTCATATTTTCTGATTTATAACCTCACTTTTTTCACAATTCATTTCACACCGCTATGCCGACTGTAGATCTAATGTTTGTATGCGTAATTCAACAATTATTCGTTTTCCTCAGTTCGCAACCTTATTCATTATCTGTAAAGCTCTTTGAGATGATTGGTTCATGGAGAGCGCTCAACATTCGTCATGTGTTATTCTTATTAAATCAAATTAAATTAAATTGAGCTTTATATAGCGCAATATCCACTAAATGTGCTCAAAGCGCTTCACAAGGGGTCCCTGGTCAACAGCAACATTTAACATGTAGGACGGGACATGACGCCTGTTAGGCGATATTATAATTTTTC
>NC_088372.1:20283015-20292213 GCF_034508935.2 Berghia stephanieae | reverse complement strand
CCTTCTCCAATCGATCGAGAAAACATCAACATGTTCACTTGTACGTCTTCGTCCGGCTTGTAATTACAAAATACCGTACGCTATCATCGGGCCTTCTTGCCCATAACAAACCCCCTAAAATGTGTGACTCACTCACTCACTCATGTAGTTCCATATCTGAAGCAGACGTCGGAGGTCATCTTCCGCCAATCTGATCTATCTCTTGCCAATTCTATTAAAGCAGCGCCACCTTTCTCAGCTTCATCTGTCCAAGTTCTTATCCCTTTCAAATAAGTTATTCTTTGTCTTCCTCTTATTCTGTTTCCATTCAGCTTTCCAGTCAAGGCGAGTACTTCCAAACCAGGGTGGCGGATAATGTGTCCTAAAAATTCCATTTGGCGTTTGATGATTTTTGTTATCAGTGATCTTTTTCTGTTTGCCATTTCTAAAATTTCTTCATTTCTTTTCCTTTCCACCCATGACACCCTCATCATTCTTCTGTAAAACCACATTTCCGCTGCCTCCAGTCTTTTAACCATGGTCTTTGTTTATGGTCCAGCTCTCAAAACCATATAGCAGCACAGACAGTACATAGCAGTCCAGGACTTTGATTTTTGTTTTCATGCTAATATTCCTGTTTTTCATAATTGTATGAAGCTGGTTGAATGCATGTGTGACACAACCCCTAAAGACGGTAGTATTATGTAATGGTGATCCAGACAAGGTTCTGAGTCAATATGGATTGAGTTGGTATGTTTTATTGACGAATAAGTTGTTGCTTGAAGCACGAAGGAAAAAAAATTAACGATAAGTAAAGAATGAAATTCATCGTGTTTTGTTGATAAAAGGGAAACCCGAAACTTCCACAGTATCTGTCATCGTTTCATAAATTGGAGCTTACAGTTCAATACTTATCGTTATGTTTTATTGAAGACACTTGATATAGAAGAAATGAAATTGACGTTACTCAGTTCTTTGTTATAGTTCTTGGACAGCCATTTTGTCGATTAAGTTAGTTATCACTAAATTATATCCATCAGACTATAAACGTTCAAGGTTGCAGGTAGTTTTGTGTATTGATACAGTTCATCTGGCTGGTAGATTTTGTGAATATTTTATCTAAATTAATTGGTTTCTAATATCAAGGTAATATTTAGGTCACGTCTATTGTTTTCTAGCAACTAGTACTTATTTTTAGGTTTGATGACCCAAATTGTTTTGGCCTCATTGTTGTAATGGAAATACTCTCAGACCAACGCAAAATATTCTCCATTACAACACAGGTTTAACAGGATTTTACACAAAACTTCACACCCAACTAACACAAAAATAGATCTTTTTTAATCACTCAGACATAATATAATACCAGTAAAGCTCTTGCAGTAAATAACTTCTTTAGAAAAACATACTCTTCAACACACTGTTCCTTTTACTTAAATTTTATGATGTACAAGAAAAAATTGAATAAGAAAAATGTTGGTTGCATCGTAAAGAATGTGTCGATTTTCCTATATGTGACCCTACGCCTCGAAGAGGTATTAAGTCGGGATTTGGAAAACGAAGAAAACCGGTTTTAAAGTGGAAATGGTCAAAATGATCAAATTTCAGTGTTTGGTTGTTTCATAAACTACAAATATTTTTCTTCATAAAAACATAATTATTCAACATAATTATTGACGATAAGTTATATATATTTAAAGTTTAAAAAAGCAACTATCAGGGAAACATTCAAAACAAGAGTTGACTTTCTCTCAGAGAGCCACCAAGGCTGCACTAATAACAAATACTTTGACCTCAAACTTTAGCCTCGTTGGTTTTTAAAGTTCGTGTTGCTCTACTTATCACTTGATGCACATTTAGCACTCTCTCTCTCTCTCTCTCTCTCTCTCTCTCTCTCTCTCTCTCTCTCTCTCTCTCTCTCAAACACACACACACACATACACACACACACACACACTACAACCACCACCACCGCATCTTCATCACGACCACTACTACTACAATCACCACCACCACCACATCATCACTGCCACTACTACTTCAACCAACACCACCACATCATTATCACTACTACTACAACCACCACCACCACCACCACATCATCATCACTACCACTACTACTACAACCACCACCACCACATCGTCATTATTACTACAACCACTACCACCACATCATCACTACTATTACAACCACCCACACCACATCATCACTACTACTACAACCACTGCCACTACTTCAACGACAGTCACCAACACCACCACCACCATATCATCATCACTACCACTACTACTACTACAACAGCCATTATGACATCATCATCATCATCATCACTACTACTACTACTACTACTACTACTACTACTACTACTACTACTACTACTACTACTACTACTACTACTACTACTACTACTACTACTACTACTACTACTACTACTACTACTACTACTACTACATTACTACTACTACTACTACTACTACCACCAACACAACATCATCCTCACTACCATCATTATGTTTTGGAGCTTTTCTTCACTTGAAATAAGGAAACTTTTGGGTTGTATTTGGCAATGTGTTCATATATCATTCCCTTTTTGTGTGTGCGGAAATTCCTCTTTCGGCATTGAAATTCCTCCGAGTGGTGTCTGAAAATCCTGTGAGTCAAATTGAAAATTGGCGTCTCTGCAAATTTTACTATTCTCGTCAATGTTTCAATGCCCGTATCTGAGGAGTTATCTTTGCCCATTGATTTGATTATGTGTGAAAACGGTGCCTCACTTCAAAGTCGATTTTCTCAAAACTTGGTTTTCACACTCTCCCTACTTCAAACGGTCATAGTTGGGCAATGAATAATCAGAATTTTATAAAATTGGTATCAACATTTTAAGCATAATATAAGCTATAATTGGATACCAAAACCCAAAATTGAAAAATCCGACTTAATACCGTTTCGAGGCGGAGGGTCACATATTTGGTAAGGAGAGGGTTAAGCAAGCCTCTGAATTTATTCAGTTATCAAACCGGCAAGTATGCCCACGTCGTTTCCGGCCAAAATATTTTTTAGAAAATACCATTTTTTAGGATTTGGTCAAGTAACTGTTACTTTTTAGTCACTAAAGTTTAGATAGAATGAAGTTGACGTCACTCGGGTCTTTGTTATTGTTCTTTTGCAATCCGCGTTTATGAGTAATTCTCACTAAACTGTACAAACCAGACTATAAACGTTTAAGGTTACACAATTGTTGTGTGTGTGTTGGTCCGTTATACTTCCGGATGGCAATGTTGTGAGCTTCTTAGCCAAGCGCATACTATCTATTGCCCAAGAATAAATCTAGATTTCAAACAACCGACGCCCAATCAAAGTCCAGCATAACTAGATCATCAAATCTCATTAGAGGGCGTAATTAGTTAGGGGAGGAGATTGGGGCGGAAACGGTATCAACGTACTTCCGGTCAGCGACCCCATCCTGTCATGGTTGCTGTCATAGGGATAGTAAAATTAGTGATGTGATTGATCTGGTTGGAGCGTAACATACGTCGTTGGTACGTTGAACATTTGGATGGAGTAAGACATTTGTCCTATGTGAGTGTGAGACTATGTGGTCAAGTGGTATGGCACTCGCATTAGGATCGGGAGATTCTGCATTCCAGTCACGAGCGGCGCACAGTTGAGTTCTTGGAAATGGCTCTTTTTTACATTCTCTCACTCCACTCAGGTGTAAAACGAGTTCATGGCCTTTAAGAGCGTTGTCTTTGTCCAGAAAACAAAATTTAATATCGCCTAATAAACGTTAAGTTTTATCAGATTATGACCTTTGTTGAACAGTACGAATGAGAATCCTATGTCCTTTTTGACCACCTGAGTTTTTTTTCTAATAGCTTCAAACTTTTAGAAAAGTGAGTGGATCAGGCACTTATGTTGATAACTAGAAAGAATGAAGTCAGTAGAAAAGTCCGAGAAGACAGGTTCTCATAAAAGTTTTTTTAGATCAGCGAAAAAAAGAAATGAAATTGACATCGCTCAGATGTTTGTTATTGCTAATGAGATCACCAGTTAAATGAGTAATTCTCACTAAAAATGTCAACCGACTGTAACCGTTTTAAGTTAGAAATATCCGGCTATTAATGTTATGTTATAGATGGAACGGAATTGACGTCTCCAAGCTCTTTGATATTGGTTTTATACTGACATTATAGTGATTAGTTCTCAGAAAATGATATCAAGCAAACTATAAACGTTGAAGGTTAAATACAGTTTTGTGTCTTGTTTACCAAATTTGGCCGGTTGATATTATCAATATTTTGCCAAAGACATGGATAAGTTGACGATGAAGTGTTTTTGGTGTCGAAATGTCGAGTATTTTACTCTCAATTGAATCTTCTAGAATTTGTTTGTAGAATCTTTTGTTTCTAGACATCCAATTAGGTGATTAGTTCTCACTAAATCATATCAATCAGATTCCAAGCATTCAAGGTTACACTTAGTCTTGTGCGTTGGTGTGTTTTATCCAACTGGCGGATGTTGTGAGTATTTTACTTAAACGCATAGCATCAATATGTTGCGAAAGACACGAGACAAGTTGACGACGAAGTGTGTGGGATGTGGAAATGTCGAATAATAATCTACTCTCTATTGAATCTGCCAGAATAATATTATTTGTGTCAGCATTTTTATGGAAAGTCGTTCACGAATTTGCTATTTATTGATCACTATTATTGTTATTTTTACATTATGTAAATAAAGGATAAAATGCTCCAAGCAAAACACTTGTGGCAAATTCCATCATATCTTGAGTAGTATTCAATAATAAGGTGGATTGAGACCGGAATTCAAGCTGTGGATTGCATCCATGTTTACAATAGAACAAAAACTATATTTACTCCTACCCGAATTCACCAGTCGATTTTTGACCAATCAAAACATGGGATTTGTAACACCCCATCACACGTGCTCGGACAAGCATAGTTGGTTGTTTAAAAACGGCTGCCTCTATTCTCATTCCCCCCCCCCCCCCCCCCCCCCCCCCCGGCCGATTGGATTACCGAATAAAACGTCGCCGGCTTTTTGAGATTTGAATTTGATTGATTTTTTTTTTATTGTACAACTTGTGACAAGAAACTTAACAAATTACTGCATTACAACCTTTGGATTAAACATACAACAATTAGGACTACTATTATGGAGACTAGCATCCTTGACTAGGGGGATGAGAATAGTCACTTCGTTTAAAAACAGTAACGTGGGTGAAATTGACCTCTCTCGGATCGTTGTTATTGTCTTTATAGATAGTTCGAAGATGACGTCACTAAGGCCTTTGTTATTGTTTTTGCCATCCGCGTTTGTGAGTTGTTCTCACTAAACTGTATTAACCAGACTATAAAAGTTCATGGTTACGCAGAGTTTGTGTGTTGGTCCGTTATACTTCCGGATGGCAATGTTGTGAACTCCTTGGCCAAGCGCATTCTATCTATAGATAGTTCGAAGATGACGTCACTCAGGCCTTTGTTATTGTTTTTGCCATCCGCGTTTGTGAGTTGTTCTCACTAAACTGTATTAACCAGACTATAAAAGTTCATGGTTACACAGAATTTGTGTGTTGGTCCGTTATACTTCCGGATGGCAATGTTGTGAACTCCTTGGCCAAGCGCATTCTATCTATATCTCCAAATGGGTGACTAGTTATCACACGATTTTCTTGATCAGATAATGAACGTTAACATTTACATAGAGTTTTCTGTGTTAGTTCTATAGATAGTATGCGCTTGGCAAAGAAGCTCATAACATTGCCACACGGAAGTATAACGGACCAACACACAAAACTGTGTGTATCCATGAACGTTTATAGTCGGGTTAATACAGTTCAGTGAGCATTATTCATAAACGCGGATGGCAAAAAACAATAACAAAGACCTGAGTGACGTCATCTTCGAACTATCTATAGATAGTATGCAGATGACGTCACTCAGGCCTTTGTTATTGTTTTTGCCATCCGCATTTGTGAGTTGTTCTCACTAAACTGTATTAACCAGACTATAAAACTTCATGGTTACACAGAGTTTGTGTGTTGGTCCGTTATACTTCCGGATGGCAATGTTGTGAACTCCTTGGCCAAGCGCATTCTATCTATACCTGCCAAGCGAGTGACACGGATGTCTTTTAAAACTATTATCGTATAGATAGTATGCGCTTTGCAAAGATGTTCACAACATTGCCATCCGGAAGTATAATGGACCAACACACAAAACTATGTGTAACCTTAACCGTTTATAGTCTGGTTTATCCAGTTTAGTGAGAATTATTCATAAACGCGAATGGCAAAAAACAATAACAAAGGCCGGACTGACGTCAACTTCGATCTATCTATAGAATTAGAATTAGTGCCGCGCTGAGGACCGGTCTTGGACCGGTCCCACGGTCTTTTAGCTGTGAACCGGGGATCGGTCCCATAGTGAAGACCGGCGGCGGTCCTCACTTCTTATCACCTTTCAACTAGTGCCGCGCTGAAGACCGGTCTGATCACCTTCGGTCTCGCGCCATAGCCTACTACTTCCCCAGCGATTCGTTGCCTTCGGTTGCCTATCTTCCACCAATCACCACCCATCCCACTTAATTAATCGCACCCACCCCCCTTTGCCATACACTAAACGACACAGACGACCATACAGGCAGACGACCACCAACCTCCACTCCGCAAACCGCCCTTTCGTGTGTGAGATGGGGGGAACAGGAGGCGCACGCCTTGGACGATTCCATTATACGGGGTAAATTTCAAAATTTACTACACCATAATGATCGCAATGACAATGATCTATGGTGAAGGCATGACCCCTCTTCTCTAATGGGTTATTGTTTGAAATGTATGTGACTACTAAAGATGTGTGTGTTTGTGTGTGTGTGTGTGTGTGTGTGTGTGTCGAACCTAGCAAGTAGCAAATCCGATTTTTTGTTTTCTTTTGTCCATCTCTTGTCACCACTCCTTTCTATCGCAGTGTTGTCATTTAAAATAATACAATAATATTAAAATTTCGTTTGGTGTTTTTACTAATCAAATAATATGAGTTTCATTAGTTTCTTCCTTCCAAAAAACCCAGTTATAACGTCTGAATTTTAAAAAAGTCCAATAGAATATTTGGGGACCCCGATAGCTCAGTTGATAGAGCACTCTCTTTATACGCAAAGGGCCAGAGATCGATCCCGGGTGCAGTCGAGTTTTTTCTGAATCCCTGTCTACTCAGCAATGAATGGGTAGCTGAGTTTGTTAGATCTGGCGAAAAGTCACCATCGACCCCTCTTATTACCTCATCCACCCCCTCTTATTATAACTTCACGTCTCTCTCTTACTCTTCAATGCTCGCTGCCCTCTAATGTGTGTGTGTGTGGGGGGGGGGGGTAGGAGTTGCGTGTGTGTATCAACGCCACGAACAACTCGATCAACGCCTTGGGCGATGCCATTATCTCCGTTAATGGGGATAAATTTCAAATTTTATTAAATTATCGAAGTAACAATGAAGTACGGTGAGCAAATAAAGAAGGCATCACCCCTCTTCTCTAATTAGGTTACAATTTGAAATGAGTGTGACTACTCCATGTGTTTTACTCCTGTAGACCACGGTTTTCATCGTGTAGCGGTCTTTAACGGTTCAAGAATGAACGATCCCACGGTCTCAAAGGTCAAACCGGTTCGAATTTCCAACAGTCTCTCAGGAATGTTCAATGTCGAAAAGGACCGGTCCTAGGACCGGTCCTTGCGGTCTTCATTTCCCAAGGACCGTAGGACCGTGGTCCTTAAGCTTGCCAAGGACCGCCCCGCACTAATTAGAATAAGCCTCGAGTTATTCAAACACCATACAGTGCATATACTGTTGTATTAAATCTAATCCAATAAACATTTCAGTGGTTTTATTTTAACTCTAAAATTTGAATTAAAGTATAGATAGTTCGAAGACGACGTCACTCAGGACTTTGTTATTGTTTTTTGCCATCCGCGTTTATGAGTAATGCTCACTGAACTGTATTAACCCGACTATAAACGTACATGGATACACACAGTTTTGTGTGTTGGTCCGTTATACTTCCGGATGGCAATGTTATGAGCTTCTTAGCCAAGCGCAAACTATCTATATTTTGTCCCTGAAATCAACCAATGACCATGATCCGAAGACCTATTGATAGAATGAAGTTGACGTCACTTGGGTCTTTGTTATTGTTTTTTGTTATCCGTGTTTATGAGTATCTAATTCTCACTAAACTGTATTAACCAGACTATAAACGTTCATAAACACACAGTTTTGTGTGTTGGTCCGTTATACTCCCGAATGGCAATGTTATGAGCTTCTTAGCCAAGCGCATACTATCTATACTGACTGATTTCAACTTTACTTTTTACCCAACAACCGAACCGATCTTATCATTTTTATCATAAGAAGGAATACAATTAACGTCACTCAACCCTTTGTTGTTGTTTTTAGACAGCCATTTTAATGATTAGTTGTCACTAAATTTTATAAATCAGAAAATTTATATTCAAGGCTGCACATAGTTTTGTGTGCTGGTACATTAAATCCGGCTGGTTGATGTTGTGAGTATTTGACCAACACGTATTACATCATTAGAGCAGTGATGCGACACTGGTTTTCAATGAAGTCCGATTCGCATTGCTTGTAAAACGATTAGATTCGCATTAATACAGCGTGTACTTATTTGCAGGTCTGATAACATGGTTGGTAAGGAGAGGGTTAAGGAGAAATTCGAAATTTCTTGATTTACCTAATCCTGATCTTTTTCACCCCGACTCACTTTTACTTACTTTAACCTTAACCCTCCCCCTTTAAAACCCTTTAGAAAATTTGTCACAATTTGGTTTCAATTTCAACTATCAATTTTTCCCCCATTCTTATTTTTTTTTTAAATTTAGCTTTATATTTGCGCAATATTCAGTAAACTTTTTTTCAAAAAAAACGCTTTACAAGGGATCCCTGGGAACAACAACAACAATTTTAAAATGCGGGCGAAACATGAAAAGCCTGTTAGGCGATAATACTTTTTATTTCGGACAGAGACAACACTGTTAACGGTCAGATACTCATTTTAAAAAAACTGAGTAAATGAGACAAAAAGAGAGTAAAGAGAAACCTTTTTCCAAGGGGGCTCAACTATGGCGCCGATCCGAAAGTGAGTGTCCATACCTCAAGACCACAAAAGGCCGCAGGATAAATTTTTTT
>NC_088372.1:20268980-20282915 GCF_034508935.2 Berghia stephanieae | reverse complement strand
CCACTAGACGACATAGCCGCACATATATTTATCTATTTATTTGAGTTTCTCTCATTTAATAGGATTCAATAGTCTGATATCTCTTACGCACAGCAACGAGCTGCTTGTTTCTAAACAAAGAAAATCGGCCATTATTCCGATAGTTTAGAACCAGTTACTAAGATACTATGCGTCATTACGAGGGAGGCTGAACCCTATTGTTACAGTGTTGGACGAAACTCAGGGCCACAAACGTAACAAACGCATACCTACCCCTTGTAATGTAAACAAGTCATGTACTTTCCTCTTTAACTCATAAAAATAAAAAAGAACCAAAGCATTGCAGTTTTCTCAGAATCATTTTAAAGCGATTCATCAAAGTTGTATAGTCTACTCTTCAAATATATAACCCAGGGAAATATGATCGAGAGAAAAAATTCAGTTAGTGATTTATATTTTACTGCTATTATATCAGCATGGACGATGTCTCCAGTCCTTGTAAGTCTTCATGTTGTTTTTGTATTGGTCTGATTGATGGAACCAGAATCCAGTTGATATAATATAACGTTTTTGGTGACGAATAAAAACAAAATGGTCCCCTTGAGCCTGATAATAAAGATGATGATGATGCTGCTGTTGATGATGATAATAATAATAATAATAATGGTAAAAATGATAATATTATGATTATAATAATAGTAATAATAATAATAATAATAATAATAATAATAATAATAATAATAATAATAATAATAATAATAATAATAATAATAGTAATAATAATAATAATGATAATATTATGATTATAATAATAGTAATAATAAAAATAATAGTAATAATAATAAAAATAATAATAATAATAATAATAATAATAATAATAATAATAATAATAATAATAATAATAATAATAATAATAATAATAATAGTCATTATTATTATCATTATTATTATTATTTTCATTATTATCATCATCATTATTATTATTATTATTATTATTATTATTATTATTATTATTATTATTATTATTATTATTATTATTATTATTATTATTATTATTTTTATTATTATTAATATAATTATTATTATTATTATTATTATTATTATTATTATTATTATTATTATTATTATTATTATTATTATTATTACTATAATTTATGTTCCAGCCTTTAAATCATAACCGTTCTCCAACCGATGCAGAAAACATCAACTTGTTCACTTGTACGTCTTCGTCCAGATTAAATTACAAAATACCGTACACTATCATCAGGTCTACTTGCCCATAACAAACACCCTAAAATATGTGGCACAACCCCTAAAGACGGTAGTATTATGTAATGGTGATCCAGACAAGGTTCTGAGTCAATATGGATTGAGTTGGTATGTTTTATTGACGAATAAGTTGTCGCTTGAAGCGCGAAGGAAAAAAAATTAACGATAAGTAAAGAATGAAATTCATCGTGTTTTGTTGATAAAGGGGAAACCCGAAACTACCACAGTATCTGTCATCGCTTCATAAATTGGAGCTTACAGTTCAATACTAATCGTTATGTTTTATTGAAGACAATTGATATAGAAGGAATGAAATTGACGTCACTCAGTTCTTTGTTATAGTTCTTGGGCAGCCATTTTGCCGATCAAGTTACTTATCACTAAATTATATCCATCAGACTATAATAAACGTTCAAGGTTACAGGTAGTTTTGTGTGTTGATACGGTACATCTGGCTAGTAGATTTTGTGAATATTTTATCTAAATTAATTGGTTTCCAATATCAAGGTAATAATTAGGTCATGCCTATTGTTTTCTAGCAACTAGTACTTATTTTTAGGTTTGATGACCCAAATTGTTTTGGCCTCATTATTGTAATGGAAATACTCTCAGACCAACGCAAAATATTCTCCATTACAACACAGGTTTAACAGGATTTTACACAAAACTTCACACCCAACTAACACAAAAATAGATCTTTTTAATCACTCAGACATAATATAATACCAGTAAAGCTCTTGCAGTAAATAACTTCTTTAGAAAAACATACTCTTCAACACACTGTTCCTTTTACTTAAATTTTATGATGTACAAGAAAAAATTGAATAAGAAAAATGTTGGTTGCATCGTAAAGAATGTGTCGATTTTCCTATATGTGACCCTACGCCTCGAAGCGGTATTAAGTCGGGATTTGGAAAACGATCACCACCACCACATCATTATCACTACTACTACAACCACCACCACCACCACATCATCATCACTACCACTACTACTACAACCACCACCACCACATCGTCATTACTACTACAACCACTACCACCACATCATCACTACTATTACAACCACCCACACCACATCATCACTACTACTACAACCACTGCCACTACTTCAACGACAGTCACCACCACCACCACCACCACCACCACCACATCATCACCACTACCACTACTACTACTACAACAGCCATTATGACATCATCATCATCATCACTACTACTACTACTACTACTACTACTACTACTACTACTACTACTACTACTACTACTACTACTACAACCACCAACACAACATCATCCTCACTACCATCATTATGTTTTGGAGCTTTTCTTCACTTGTAATAAGGAAACTTTGGGGTTGTATTTGGCAATGTGTTCATATATCAGAAACCCCAATTCCCTTTTTGTGTGTGCGGAAATTCCTCTTTCGGCATTGAAATTCCTCCGAGTGGTGTCTAAAAATCCTGTGAGTCAAATTGAAAATTGGCGTCTCTGCAAATTTTACTATTCTCGTCAAAGTTTCAACGCCCGTATCTGAGGAGTTATCTTTGCCCATTGATTTGATTATGTGTGAAAACGGTGCCTCACTTCAAAGTCGATTTTCTCAAAACTTGGTTTTTACACTCTCCCTACTTCAAACGGTCATAGTTGGGCAATGAATAATCAGAATTTTATAAATTCGGTGTCAAAATTTTAAGCATAATATAAGCTATGATTGGGTACCAAAACCCAAAATTGAAAAATCCGACTTAATACCGTTTCGAGGCGGAGGGTCACATATTGGGTAAGGAGAGGGTGAAACAAGCCTCTAAATTTATTCAGTTATCAAACCGGCAAGTATGCCCACGTCGTTTCCGGCCAAAATATTTTTTAGAAAATACCATTTTGTAGGATTTGGTCAAGTAACTGTTACTTTTTAGTCACTAAAGTTTAGATAGAATGAAGTTGACGTCACTCGGGTCTTTGTTATTGTTCTTTTGCAATCCGCGTTTATGAGTAATTCTCACTAAACTGTACAAACCAGACTATAAACGTTTAAGATTACACAATTGTTGTGTGTGTGTGTTGGTCCGTTATACTTCCGGATGTCAATGTTGTGAGATTCTTAGCCAAGCGCATACTATCTATTGCCCAAGAATAAATCTAGATTTCAAACAACCGACGCCCAATCAAAGTCCAGCATAACTAGATCATCAAACCTCATTAGAGGGCGTAATTAGTTAGGGGAGGAGATTGGGGCGGAGATGGTATCAACGTACTTCCGGTCAGCGACCCCATCCTGTCATGGTTGCTGTCATAGGGATAGTAAAATTAGTGATGTGATTGATCTGGTTGGAGCGTAACATACGTCATGGGTACGTTGAACATTTGGATGGATGTAAGACATTTGTCCTATGTGAGTGTGAGACTATGTGGTCAAGTGGTATGGCACTCGCATTCGGATCGGGAGATTCTAGTCCCGAGCGACGCACAGTTGAGTTCCTGGAAATGGCTCTTTTTCACATTCTCTCACCCCACTCAGGTGTAAAGCGAGTTCATGACCTTTAAGAGCGTTGTCTCTGTCCAGAAAACAAAATTTAATATCGCCTAATAAGCGTCATGTCTCGTTCTGCATGCTAAGTGTTGTTGTTGGCTAGAGACCTTTTATAAAGCGCTTTGAGCATGTGAAGTGAATATTGCTCTCCACAAATGCTCGATTTTTGATGCTCGATAAGTCGTTGGTAGGTTAAATATTTCGATTTATGCAGGATTTTTAGTCAAGTGAAAGCCACAGAGAGTGTCTGTATTCAGGTACTACATGAGTATTGTACGTAAACTACTTTACCCAAGGACACAACTTCGGGACTACAACTTTCAACGATCTTTGTCACCAATCCGGATAAAGATCATGCTTAGCATTGTTTGACATGTGATGAGACGCTTAAACACCAAATCACACTTTAGATTTTGGTTCTGTCCCGTTATTACGCAACATTTAAGGCAACGGGAATGAGCTCAAACTTTGAATATAACAAAGAATGAAATGAGTAGAAAATAAATACATATCTTGGGCCACAACCCCCCCCCCCCCCAACCCTCCCCCCCCCAAACACACACTCACACGCAGACCCACAATAGGATTCAATAGTTTGATGTCACGTCCGCCCAGCAACGAACAGCTTGGTTCTAAACAAAGAAAATCGGTACTTTTTATTCTTCACGCTGGCTAGAACTGTTTCAAATGTCATGTGATCAGAATGTATAAAATTCAAAACATGATCAGATTTATAATGTTTTTTTTCTTTCTGGATACACTTTTATGCTCGCCGGAGAAATATTTCATAAGGACCTCCGCCATTGTTCCGATAGTTTAGAGCCAGTGTTACTAAGTTACCATGCGTCATTAGGAAGGAAGTGACGTTATGACTGTTGAAGCCTATTGAATATTCACACATAGGGCTATAACCATAAAGTATGTCTCAGATTAAAAATAGGCAGGCAGACCCGAATAGCAACTGTTTTAGTTTCGATTTAAAAGAATTAATAGTTGGTTGTTCCCTGGTGGTTCTGGGGATATAATTCCGTACACAGTTTCCCATGACAGGAAAAGATCGCCGGCTAAAACAATTGTATTTTTTAAAAAAAAGAGTAACTAAACGTTTAGTTTTATCAGATGATGACCTTTGTTGAACAGTACGAATGAGAATCGTATGTCCTTTTTGACCACCTGAGTTTTTTTCTAATAGCTTCAAACTTTTAGAAAGTGAGTGGAGCAGGCACTTATGTTGAAAACTACAAAGAATGAAGTGAGTAGAAAAGTGCAAAAAGACAGGTTCTCATAAAAGTTTATTTTTAGATCAGCGAAAAAAAGAAATGAAATTGACATCGCTCAGATGTTTGTTATTGCTAATGAGATCACCAGTTACACGATTAGTTCACACTAAAAATGTCAACCGACTGTAACCGTTTTAAGTTAGAAATATCCAGCTATTAATGTTATGTTATAGATGGAACGGAATTGACGTCTCTAAGCTCTTTGATATTGATTTTAGACTGACATTATAGTGATTAGTTCTCAGAAAATGATATCAAGCAAACTATAAACGTTGAAGGTTAAATACAGTTTTGTGTCTTGTTTACCAAATTTGGCCGTTTGATATTATCAATATTTTGCCAAAGACATGGATAAGTTGACGATGAAGTGTTTTGGGTGTCGAAATGTCGAGTATTTTACTATCAATTGAATCTTCTAGAATTTGTTTGTAGAATCTTTTGTTTCTAGACATCCAATTAGGTGATTAGTTCTCACTAAATCATATCAATCAGATTCCAAGCATTCAAGGTTACACTTAGTCTTGTGCGTTGGTGTGTTTTATCCAACTGGCGGATGTTGTGAGTATTTTACTCAAACGCATAGCATCAATATGTTGCGAAAGACACGAGACAAGTTGACGACGAAGTGTGTGGGATGTGGAAATGTCGAATAATAATCTACTCTCTATTGAATCTGCCAGAATAATATTATTTGTGTCAGCATTTTTATGGAAAGTCGTTCACGAATTTGCTATTTATCGATCACTACTATTGTTATTTTTACATTATGTAAATAAAGGATAAAATGCTCCAAGCAAAACACTTGTGGCAAATTCCATCATATCTTGAGTAGTATTCAATAATGAGGTGGATTGAGACCGGAATTCAAGCTGTGGATTTCATCCATGTTTACACTAGAACAAAAACTATATTTACTCCTACCCGAATTCACCAGTCGATTTTTGACCAATCAAAACATGGGATTTGTAACACCCCATCACACGTGCTCGGACAAGCATAGTTGGTTGTTTAAAAACAGTCACGTGGGTGAAATTGACCTCTCTCGGATTGTTGTTTTTGTCTTTATAGATAGTTCGAAGATGACGTCACTCAGGCCTTTGTTATAGATAGTTCGAAGATGACGTCACTCAGGTCTTTGTTATAGATAGTTCGAAGATGACGTCACTCAGGTCTTTGTTATTGTTTTTTGCCATCCGCGTTTATGAGTAATGCTCACTGAAGTGTATCAACCTTCATGGATACACACAGTTTTGTGTGTTGGTCCGTTATACTTCCGGATGGCAATGTTATGAACTCCTTGGCCAAGCGCATACTATCTATATCTCCAAATGGGTGACTAGTTATCACACGATTTTCTTGATCAGATAATGAACGTTAACATTTACACACAGTTTTCGGTGTTAGTTCTATAGATAGTATGCGCTTGGCAAAGAAGCTCATAACATTGCCATCCGGAAGTATAACGGACCAACACACAAAACTGTGTGTATCCATGAACGTTTCTAGTCGGGTTAATACAGTTCAGTGAGCATTACTCATAAACGCGGATGGCAAAAAACAATAACAAAGACCTGAGTGACGTCATCTTCGAACTATCTATTCCTATCAAGCTAGTGACACGGATGTCTTTTAAAACTATTATCGTATAGATATTATGCGCTTTGCTAAGATGTTCACAACATTGCCATCCGGAAGTATAATGGACAAACACACAAAACTATGTGTAACCTTAACCGTTTATATTCTGGTTTATACAGTTTGGTGAGAATTATTCATAAACGCGGATGGCAAAAAACAATAACAAAGGCCGGACTGACGTCAACTTCGATCTATCTATAGAATTAGAATAAGCCTCGAGTTATTCAAACACCATACAGTGCATATACTGTTGTAATAAATCTAATCCAATAAACATTTCAGTGGTTTTATTTTACTCTAAAATTTGAATTAAAGTATAGATAGTTCGAAGATGACGTCACTCAGGACTTTGTTATTGTTTTTTGCCATCCGCGTTTATGAGTAATGCTCACTGAACTGTATTAACCCGACTATAAACGTACATGGATACACACAGTTTTGTGTCTTGGTCCGTTATACTTCCGGATGGCAATGTTATGAGCTTCTTAGCCAAGCGCACACTATGTATAGCCACATAAAATACTTGCCTTTTACGCAGAGCAAACAACCCACAGATCATGAGCATTACTCACAAATTTAACACAGATGATTGAAAAAAAAATAACACGCAGCGTTGTCAAACACTGTGATGCTATTTTCCTTCATCATGTGTCCCAATAGATAGTTCGAAGATGACGTCACTCAAGCCTTTGTTGTTATATTTTGCCATCCGCGTTTGTGAGTTATTCTCACTGAACTGTATTAACCAGACTATAAAAGTTCATCGTTACACACAGTTTTGTGTGTTCGTCCGTTATATTTCCGGATGGCAATGTTATGAGCTTCTTAGCCAAGCGCATACTATCTATAATGTGAGAAATACTCACTGGGCCCGACCTATTTGTGCGTTTGGTACATACTGAGGGAAGCTCAGGCCCTTTCGTTAACAGGGGAAAAAATAGTCAAGGGGGTGGAACCGTAGGCATCGTCATGTTAGAGATAGAATGCGCTTGGCCAAGGAGTTCACAACATTGCCATCCGGAAGTATACGGACCAACACACAAAACTGTGTGTTTCCATGAACGTTTATAGTCGGGTTAATACAGTTCAGTGAGCATTACTTATAAACGCGGATGGCAAAAAACAATAACAAAGACCTGAGTGACGTCATCTTCGAACTATCTATAGCCTGTTACTGAAATTCAAAAGGACTGGCAGTTTGACGTCATTATTTGGTTTTTGCACCGCCTAGTGAGTTGTCGTTAGTAGTGCTCATGAAAACAAGTGGTCCCATTGGTTGAACTATTGAATACAACTCACGATTTGTTTTCTTTTGTGGCAAAAGATTGGCATTTTGACGTCATTTTTTGCTCAGTATCAGGCCATAACTTTACGAAGGCCACGGTAGAACGGGGTAAATGGTAGGAAATCGTCTGATTGTTTAATGCGAAGATACGAACGAACTATAGATAGAATGCGCTTGTCCAAGGAGTTCAAACATTGCCATCCGGAAGTATAACGGACCAACACACAAAACTATGTGTAACCATGAACTTTTATAGTCTGGTGAATACAGTTTAGTGAGAACAACTCACAAACGCGGATGGCAAAAACAATAACAAAGGCCTGAGTGACGTCATCTGCATACTATCTATAAATTCTGTAGATACTATGCGCTTGGCTAAGAAGTTCACAACATTGCCATCCGGAAGTATAACGGACCAACACACAAAACTATGTGTAACCATGATTGTTTATAGTCAAGTTAATAATGCAGTTTAGTGATAATAACAAAGACATGAGTTTCTTGAACTTCGAACTATCTATACTGACTGATTTCAACTTTACTTTTTACCCAACAACCGAACCGATCTTTTCATTGTTATCATAAGAAGGAATACAATTAACGTCACTCAACCCTTTGTTGTTGTTTTAGACAGCCATGTTAATGATTAGTTGTCACTAAATTTTATAAATTAGAAAATTTATATTCAAGGCTGCACATAGTTTTGTGTGCTGGTAAGTTAAATCCGGTTGGTGGATGTTGTGAGTATTTGACCAAAACGCATTACATCATTAGAGCAGTGATGCGACCCTGGTTTTCAATGAAGTCCGATTCGCATCGCTTGTAAAACGATTAGATTCGCATTAATACAGCGTGTACTTATTTGCAGGTCTGATAACATGGTTGGTAAGGAGAGGGTTAAGGAGAAATTCGAAATTTCTTGATTTACCTAATCCTGATCTTTTTCACCTGACTCACTTTGACTTACTTGACTTAACCCTCTCCTTAATAGCCATCAGAAAATCGTCACATTGGTTACAATGCAACTATCAATTTTCTCATTCTTATTTTTTTTTTAAATTGAGCTTGTGTATAGCGCAATATTCAGTAAACTTTCTCAAAGGGATCCCTGGTAACAAAAACAACATTTAACATGTCGGACGAAACATGACGCCTGTTAGGCGATAATACATTTTTATTTCGGACAGAGACAACACTGTTAACGGTCAGATACTAATTTTACAACTGAGTATGATGAGACAACGAGAGTAAAGAGACCTTTTCCAAGGACTCAACTATGCGCCGATCCGAAAGTGAGTGTCATACCTCAAGACCACATGGCCGCAGGATAATTCTTTTGCGCATCACAAAATTTTAGATATGTATTTATTGTAGGTTTAAATACAAAGCACGGACAAAACTCAGGAGAACAACTGGAAGCATGAAAAAGTGGGGGCTGGCTGAGCCTAGCTTGTGTACATGTGGATGCCCAGAATAGACGATGGAGCAAATCCTTTGAGAATGGCAGGACGGGCCCAGCTCCACTGACCATGTCCTAAGAGTGCTCTCCAGGATTGGGTTCGGTGTTGGAGCGACAGGATATGATGATGATATGTTTAAAAATTTGACCTGCTTTTAATGAACGATATTATCGACACAACTTAATTCTTGCTTTTTCTTTGAGTAAGAAAAATATTTTTTGTGTGTTGAGTCTGCGTGAAGTTTTAAGGACAGGTCTGTAGCCCCATGCATAAACTTCATAACCCACATGGAACTCAAACTTAGAAACTCAGGTTCAGACTGAGATCAAGTTAAAGTCAAGACAGTGGACGGAATTGCATTATTTTTGTTTTAAAAGATGGAGCACGTTGAAAAATATTTGTGGATTGTTTTACATCTCAAACCCGAATTCAAGAAAAGTTAGTTAAGTATCTTTAAAATAATATTTGCTAAGTCGAAGAAGCCTTTTCCGTGCATAAACCTGATATCCCAAATATCAGGTTTATGCATGGAAAAGATGTGATATTTTATGTGCATAAATCTGAAATTCCAAATATCAGGTTTATGCATGGAAAAGATGTGACATGTTATGTTCATAACCCTGATATCCCACATATCAGGTTTATACACGCATACATGTTTCAATTCACTATTATTATAAATATTAAACAAACTTTTTTGGAAAACAATATAGATAGAATGCGCTTGGCCAAGGAGTTCACAACATTGCCATCCGGAAGTATAACGGACCAACACACAAACTCTGTGTAACCATGAACTTTTATAGTCTGGTTAATACAGTTTAGTGAGAACAACTCACAAACGCGGATGGCAAAAACAATAACAAAGGCCTGAGTTACGTCATCTGCATACTATCTATATCTACCGCATTGAAATCAACATTGGGCATCTTCTTGTAATGCATATGATCTATGCCATTTATATGACATAAATTTTAAATGGCAAGTTAGGTAGCAATATAATGATTTGAAAGTCCAAAACAAAAAGTATAACGTAAACATGGATGGACAGACATTAATAACACGATATTATGATAGAATAACATCAAGCAACGATATGGTTTGATATTAAGATTAATAAACTAATGAATACCCTATCTGTCTTAATCATCATTTAAATAAACTGATGAATAGCATCACTGTCTTCATCATCATCATCATCATTATCATCATCATCATCATCATTATCATCATCATCATCATCATCATCATCATCATTATCATCATTATTATCGTCATTTATCTATAATTTTTCTGAAATAGACTGGTAAGGAGACAGGTAATCATCTTGGCTCCTAATGGAATATGGGGCCTTTCCGAGTGCGCCCCACCTGGTAATAAAAGCTCAAGTTTCAAGTTTAAGTTTCTGTCCTTGGCTATCATCTTGGTAACAATTTTTTAAATTATAATGTGTGACCCTTCGCCTCAAAACGGTATTAAGTCGGGTTGGTCAAGATGTTGAAAATATAATTTATAGCCAGAAATATCATACATGTGTTGAGTTTGTTTGTTTTATTGAGAAGAATGGATACCATATTTTAGGGTGCTAATGCCAACAATTTATATTTTTGACCAGTTTAACATTTAATTCGGCTTTTAACCATATGGTTCGTTCTGACATAATACCGTTTTGAGACGATGGGTCACATTTTGAAAATATGTTGTTTGAGACGTTTTGCTGAAAAAGATTAGGAAAAAATGTATCCTTTTGACTTAGAGTTTATTTTTAAAATATCATTATTATGGATTTAGTATGGATGGGTACAACGTTTTAGGAGGGAAGGCGAAATGACGGAATGGTTAACCCTCTCCTTACCAGCCATTTTCAAAAAACTTTCCCAAAACAAAAACACATTTCTTACTCAAACAGAAAAGCAACAAGTACATTCTGTACATAGTATTGTTCGACAATATGAACTCTATTACAGAATGTCAAGTTTTTATAGCTATAGCAAAAAAAAATGACATCTGGATGAGAGCAGTGACAAATGTGACAATTTTCCAATGGGTTGTAAGGAGAGGGTTAAGGCATTGCGCTGTTACCCGGACGATACGTGGTTTGATCCCGCTTCAGGCACTTTGTTTGATCAATGTTGACAACACGGGTGATTCTTGTTGACATAATACGTCTGTATGGTGGATCATCTTTATTCCTTCATGGAATACTTAGGCTACAGTATATCACGAAGCCGCTCGGATGGGGGTATTTTTTAAAATGATGTTTTAGGGAAACATCCGAAAAATGACAGATGAAGAGAGAAGCAATATTTTTTTTTTTTTAAAGCGGACAGTTTTTTTAGAACTAGCAACATCATGTGTCCGATACAAATAAAATCACAGTAAAATACAGTCATATAAAAAAAAACATTGAAATGAACACCACGGAGAAAATCCCATCCCATCGATACATAGATAAATAAATACCCAGGAATCGGAGACCATAATTGAATTTACATATTTGAAGAGGTTTGCAGCGTGGAATTGAGAAACTACCAACTGTTGTCACTCACATATCAGACATAACAGATGGACAGACACAATTAAACGAATACGACAGCAGCTACTAATAGAGCTCACACGACTATGTTATGACGATCGACCCAATCAGCATATTCTTTACCGCACTCGTGCACCTAGGCAAATCCGCCCGGAATCTTCGTCACAACACACCGTTCAACTAGATGCTTTGCGGTTTCGGGTTCGTTCCCACATCGGATACAAATTGGACAGGTGGAAAGTCACCACTGATGAAGCGATTTTGCCGTTAGGCAGGTTCTCGACCGAAGTCGATTCGCTACCACCATTGTCTACTGATAGTACATAAGAAGTCACTGGCTACCACCCAATGCCTCCTCTTTGTTGGTGGAGAAGCCTGGCAACTTCTCCCCCAGTTTCGAGGAGTTTATGTCCCCGTCCCCTCAAGGGATTGCATTCTTCCAAACCGATTTCCATCTCGTATAATACGGGGGATAGGTTTTGGCAGCAAATCACTATACATGCCTACTTGAAATTTTTTTTAATTCGTAACTTTAAGGAGATGAAAACTGTAGTCGCTGTAATTAACTCAACAATTTACCCTCATATTGATTTTAAAAAGGAAAACACACTTCAAAATCCTTAAAAGGATGTGGTCTTGCATCAATTTTGAATTTCAATAAATTTTAAGGACTCAAAAATGCTCATGAACTTCCCAGATAAAATTGGAAGATAAATTTCGTATAGATGCGATTCCTTAGCAATAGTAGGCAGTTATTATAGTAAGAAAAAGGTCTGAACAAGTGTGTATGAAAGGTGCCAGACAAAGCAAAAAAGAAAAAAGATTAAGAAAATAAAACATCCCAACAAACAGTATACCTCGACTGGGGATCAACCTCATACCTTCTGATTACCAATCAGACGTGCTACCATTAATGTATTTTTATCTCGTGATTTGTTTGGCATCTTTAATACACACTTGGTCAGATCTTTATCTTAAATCGGTGCCTGTTCCCTAGTTACTTAGTTGTAATGGCACCCTCTTGGGTTCGAGCCTCGCTCGGCGCATAGTTGAGACCTTGGAAAAGGCTCGTCATTCACATTCTCACAACATTGCCATCCGGAAGTATAACGGACCAACACACAAAACTCTGTGTAACCATGAACTTTTATAGTCTGGGTAGTCCAGTAAAGTGAGAATTACTCATAAACGTTGATGGCAAAAAAAAAAAAAAAGCAATAACAAAGACCCGAGTGACGTCAACTTCATTCTATTTATACCCTTAGCCATCTTTAGTGCCTATCGCCCGGAGCAAGCAGCCAACGGAATCCTGAGCATCACTCACAATATTAACACAGATGATTGAAAAAAATGCATCGTGTCGTCAAGTTTTGCGATTCAATTCCTTTATCAGGGTGTCAAAATATTGTGAGAAATACTCACTTACTGGTTCTGACCAAAGCCTTCGGTAACATATAGATAGTTCAAAGATGACGTCACTCAGGCCTTTGTTATTGTTTTTGCCATCCGCGTTTGTGAGTTGTTCTCACTAAACTGTATTAACCAGACTATAAAACTTCATGGTTACACAGAGTTTGTGTGTTGGTCCGTTATACTTCCGGATGGACATGTTGTGAACTCCTTGGCCAAGCGCATTCTATCTATAGCCTGACACTTGAACCCTCAAGGACTTACAGTTTACGTCATTTTTTAGGATTTGCAGCGTCTAGTGAGTTGTCGTTAGTAGAGCTCAGGGAAGCAAGTGATCCCATTGGTTGAATTATTGAATACAACTCACGATTTGTTTTCTTTTGTGGCCAAAGACTGGTATTTTGACGTCATGTTTTAAATCAGTGTCAGGCTATAAGTTAACGATGGCTTCGGTCTGACCTATTTGTGTGTTTGGATATACTGAGGGTATCTCATGCCTTTTCATATAGATAGTATGCAGATGACGTCACCCAGGCCTTTGTTATTG
>NC_088372.1:20253980-20256480 GCF_034508935.2 Berghia stephanieae | reverse complement strand
GGCATTGAGCAAGTCACCTCTCCCTAGTTCAATTTGTGGCGCTGCATTGCGGCTAACGCCTGGGTTATTCCAGTCTTCCCTTGGAATAGACCCTAGATACAAATGTCCCCTATGGGATGAATAAAGGGAATTTCAATATGAGTTCTTGTCGTAAATGATTAAATCAAACCTTTTTGTACATCTTCGGGAAATATCAAAGCTTAAGTTCAATTCTAAATATTTTTTACAGTTAGCCAACTTGAAAAAGTATGAAATTTTAGAAAAGTTGCTGGATACATTTCCAATACATCTGACCATAACTTCATGAAAAAAACCCACCTGATTTCTTCAAATAAAGATTTAAATTCTCTGGTGAGCATAATATTCTTTTAGAAAATGAAAAAAAAAAAATTCACCTTACGACTAATTATGTCATGTACTGATACATAATATTATGTCACCTCCCCCCCCCCTCCCAAAAGCTTGAATACCGTGTGGCTCGGTGACCCAGCGGTACGGTGTTTCGTCTAGTTATAAACGTAAACCAGCGGGATCAATGGCTGGATGGGTGACAGTGATCGTCTACAATCTGCTCCCAAGCGTTGATGTCCCAATTTACTACACTTATTTTTATACCCAACTCGACTCAGGTGTGAATAAAGACCAGACTACACGCAAACGGATATTGTAAGAGTGTTAGAGCAAAACGGACGCTTCATATGCCCTGCTTGGGGGAATTAATTGAATATTGTGAACCGAATTTGGCGTTGTGAAATGTGCTTTAGAAATCCTCATTTCTATACATTTTACTAAATTTGTTTTAAATATCGGGTCGTTTTCATTATTTCTTAAAAGCTGAAATTATCGAAAATAATAGATAAAAGAGAGAAATAAAACTTAATTTAAGTTATAAAAATAAGAATATAACAGCTTTTTTAAAAAAAAGGAAAGAACAAAAATACGAAACAAGAAACGTTTCGGTCTAAAAACCCTTCTTCAGCCAACAATTAAAATAAAATGAAAACATAAATACAATACTTGAAAAACAAATCAAGAGTAGAGCGATATTCAGCATGTTTCTTTCTGAAGAATGTTTCTCTGTCGTCATGCTGGTTTATACGTATTGTATTTATGTTTTCCTTATACTTTATATACTCAAAGAAGGGTTTTGAGCCCGAAACGTTGCATGTTTGGTATTTTTTTTCTCTCCTTTTTTTCCTTTTTTGAAGCTGGTATATATTTATCTTTGAATATTACTTTTTTACAGCCCACAGCTTCTAGCAGCTTGGTATTACCTTAATTTACGTTTCTAAGGTTTATTGAGGGACGTAGAAGTAATTCCATAAAATAACAACAACACAAATCTGATTACTCACAATTTTGGGCCATTTCAACTTTATAGTAATAATATTTTCTAAAAAAGAATATGATAGATAGAAAAATAACAACCCCCCCCCCCCCCCAAAAAAAAAAAAAAAAAAAAAAAAATAAAAATAAAAAAAAAGAAACAAACACTGAACGTTTTGGCTCAAAACCTTTCTTCAACCAGTAATAAATACAGTAAAACCATTGATTCTTATTGCTTTATATATTGAATGAATTGGTGTTCGGGTTAACGTTTTGGGCTCAAAACCCGTCTTCAACAGTAACATAGACAGTAAAACCATTGTTTTCCATTGTTTTATATATTAACTGAATTGGTGTTCGGGGTAACGATTTGGGTGTTAAAAATAATCATGATCCGAGTTCATGGGAGACAACTGTAAACGTTATTGCTGTATGATTTGATGTGCGTTTTTTCTTTTGGATTGTCTCCCTTGAACATGGTATTTGCCCCGGAACTAGAGTGAAGCCGGCAAATGAAGATAATGATGATATGTTTTAATTTGTTGACGAGATTGGATGGATTGGCGATTGGAATTTTATTCGCCTTATTTTGTTACCTTTATTTGGTCAAACAATCAAATCATTTCTATAGAATACGACAACACAACTCGTTATTGACTATATATAATTTTTCTACATTTGGGCTCAAAACCCTTCTTGAGCAGTAACATAAACAGTAAAAACATTTTTTTTTAATTGTTTTATATATTGACTGGATTGGTTTTCTGGGTAACGTTTTGGGCGACTCAAAACCTGTCTTCAACCAGTAACAAAACAAGTAAAAACATTGTTTTTCAAATTGTTTTATATATTGACTGGATTGGTTTTCTGGGTAACGTTTTGGGCGACTCAAAACCTGTCTTCAACCAGTAACAAAACCAATAAAAACATTGTTTTTAAATTGTTTTATTTATTGACTGGATTGGTTTTCTGGGTAACGTTTTGGGCGACTCAAAACCTGTCTTCAACCAGTAACAAAACCAGTAAAAACATTGTTTTTTAAATTGTTTTATATATTGACTGAATTGGTTTTCTGGGTAACGTTTTGGGCGACTCAAAACCTGTCTTCAACCGGTAACAATACCAGTAAAATCATTGTTTTTTAAAAATGGTTTATATATTGACTGGATTAGTT
>NC_088372.1:20246062-20253881 GCF_034508935.2 Berghia stephanieae | reverse complement strand
GGTAATCATCTTGGCTCCTAATGGAATATGGGGCCTTTCCGAGTGCGCCCCACCTGGTAATAAAAGCTCAAGTTTCAAGTTTAAGTTTCTGTCCTTGGCTATCATCTTGGTAACAATTTTTTAAATTATAATTTGTGACCCTTCGCCTCAAAACCGTATTAAGTCGGGTTGGTCAAGATGTTGAAAATTGAATTTATAGCCAGAAATATTATACATGTGTTGAGTTTGTTTGTTTTATTGAGAAGAATGGATACCATATTTTAGGGTGCTAATGCCAACAATTTATATATTTGAGCAGTTTAACATTTAATTCGGCTTTTAAGCATATGGTTCGTTCCGACATAATACCGTTTTGAGACGATGGGTCACATTTTGAAAATATGTTGTTTGAGACGTTTTGCTGAAAAAGATTAGGAAAAATGTATCCTTTTGACTTAGAGTTTATTTTTAAAATATCATTATTATGGATTTATTATGGATGGGTACAACGTTTTAGGAGGGAAGGCAAAATGACGGAATGGTTAACCCTCTCCTTACCAGCCATTTTCAAAAAAATTCCCAAAACAAAAACACATTTCTTACTCAAACAGAAAGCAAGAAGTACATTCTGTACATAGTATTGTTCGACAATATGAACTCTATTACAGAATGTCAAGTTTTTATAGCTATTGCAAAAAAAAAAAAAAATGAAATCTGGATGAGAGCAGTGACGGTTGCATCGTAACAAATGTGACGATTTTCCAATGGGTTGTAAGGAGAGGGTTAAGGCATTGCGCTGTTACCCGGACGATACCTGGTTTGATCCCGCTTCAGGCACTTTGTTTGATCAATGTTGACAACACGGGTGATTCTTGTTGACATAATACGTTTGTATGGTGGATTATCTTTATTCCTTCATGGAATACTTAGGCTACAGTATCTCACGAAGCCGCTCGGATGGGGGTATTTTTTAAAATAATGTTTTAGGGAAACATCCGAAAAATGACAGATGAAGAGAGAGGCAATATTTTTTTTTTTAAGCGGACAGTTTTCTAGAACTAGCAACATCATGTGTCCAATACAAATAAAATCACAGTAAAATACAGTCATATAAAAAAACATTGAAAATGAACACCACGGAGAAAATCCCATCCCATCGAGACATAGATAAATAAATACCCAGGAATCGGAGACCATAATTGAATTTACATATTTGAAGAGGTTTGCAGCGTGGAATTGAGAAACTACCAACTGTTGTCACTCACATATCAGACATAACAGATGGACAGACACAATTAAACGAATACGACAGCAGCTACTAATGGAGCTCACACGACTATGTTATGACGATCGACCCAATCAGCAAATTCTTTACCGCACTCGTGCACCTAGGCAAATCCGCCCGGAATCTTCGTCACAACACACCGTTCAACTAGATGCTTTGCGGTTTCGGGTTCGTTCCCACATCGGGTACAAATTGGACAGGTGGAAAGTCACCACTGATGAAGCGATTTTGCCGTTAGGCAGGTTCTCGACCGAAGTCGATTCGCTACCACCCAATGCCTCCTCTTTGTTGGTGGAGATGCCTGGCAACTTCTCCCCCAGTTTCGAGATTTCCATCTCGTATAATACGGGGGATAGGTTTTGGCAGCAAATCACTATACATGCCTACTTGAAATTTTTTTTAATTCGTAACTTTAAGGAGATGAAAACTGTAGTCGCTGTAATTAACTCAACAATTTACCCTCATATTGATTTAAAAAAGGAAAACACACTTCAAAATCCTTAAAAGGATGTGGTCTTGCATCAATTTTGAATTTCAATAAATTTTAAGGACTCAAAAATGCTCATGAACTTCCCAGATAAAATTGGAAGAGAAATTTGGTATAGATGCGATTCCTTAGCAATAGTAGGCAGTTATTATAGTAAGAAAAAGATCTGAACAAGTGTGTATGAAAGGTGCCAGACAAAGCAAAAAAGAAAAAAAATTAAGAAAATAAAACATCCCAACAAACAGTCTACCTCGACTGGGGATCAAACCTCATACCTTCTGATTACCAATCAGACGTGCTACCATTAATGTATTTTTATCTCGTGATTTGTTTGGCATCTTTAATACACACTTGTTCAGATCTTTATCTTAAATCGGTGCCTGTTCCCTAGTTACTTAGTTGTAATGGCACCCTCTTGGGTTCGAGCCTCGCTCGGCGCATAGTTGAGACCTTGGAAAAGGCTCGTCATTCACATTCTCACAACATTGCCATCCGGAAGTATAACGGACCAACACACAAAACTCTGTGTAACCATGAACTTTTATATTCTGGGTAGTCAAGTAAAGTGAGAATTACTCATAAACGTTGATGGCAAAAAAAAAAAAAAAACAATTACAAAGACCCGAGTGACGTCAACTTCATTCTATTTATACCCTTAGCCATCTTTAGTGCATGCCTATCACCCGGAGCAAGCAGCCAACGGAATCCTGAGCAATACTCACAATATTAACACAGATGATTGAAAAAAATGCATCGTGTCGTCAAGTTTTGCGATTCAATTCCTTTATCAGGCTGTCTAAATATTGTGAGAAATACTCACTTACTGGTTCTGACCAAAGCCTTCGGTAACATATAGATAGAATGCGCTTGGCCAAGGAGTTCACAACATTGCCATCCGGAAGTATAACGGACCAACACACAAACTCTGTGTAACCATGAACTTTTATAGTCTGGTTAATACAGTTTAGTGAGAACAACTCACAAACGCGGATGCAAAAACAATAACAAAGGCCTGATTGACGTCATCTGCATACTATCTATAGATAGTTCGAAGATGACATCACTCAGGCCTTTGTTATTGTTTTTGCCATCCGCGTTTGTGAGTTGTTCTCACAAAACTGTATTAACCAGACTATAAAAGTTCATGGTTACACAGAGTTTGTGTGTTGGTCCGTTATACTTCCGGATGGGCATGTTGTGAACTCCTTGGCCAAGCGCATTCTATCTATAGCCTGACACTTGAACCCTCAAGGACTTACAGTTTACGTCATTTTTTAGGATTTGCAGCGTCTAGTGAGTTGTCGTTAGTAGAGCTCAGGGAAGCAAGTGATCCCATTGGTTGAACTATTGAATACAACTCACGATTTGTTTTCTTTTGTGGCCAAAGACTGGTATTTTGACGTCATTTTTTTAATCAGTGTCAGGCTATAAGTTAACGATGGCTTCGGTCTGACCTATTTGTGTGTTTGAATGTACTAAGGGTATCTCATGCCTTTTCATATAGATAGTATGCGCTTGGCTAAGAAGCTCATAACATTGCCATCCGGAAGTAAAACGGACCAACACACAAAACAGTGTGTATTCATGAACGCTTATAGTCCGGTTGATACAGTTCAGTGAGCATTACTCATAAACGCGGATGGCAAAATACAATAACAAAGACCTGAGTGACGTCATCTTCGAACTATCTATAGATAGTATGCGCTTGGCTAAGAAGCTCATAACATTGCCATCCGGAAGTGAGCATTACTCATAAACGTGGATGGCAAAAAACAATAACAAAGCCCCGAGTGACGTCATCTTCATTCTATCTAAAGGAAATATATAGTCAAGGGAACGAAACGGGGTAAATGGCAGGGAATATTCTGATTGGTTAATGCTTAGTAACGGGCGAATCATCGATTTAAAGAAACTTGAAGGGTTATTTAATCCTTGTGAGGGCGAATTAAAGTTAACCACAGCTACTACTATTTATATCTCCCAATAATTACGATTTTTTTTTATTTTTCAGGAGGAAGCGCAGGTCTGCATAGAGGTGTTTTGAAAATATCTTGGAAAAACGAGGACGCCAAAGAAGAAAAATAAAGGAGATAATCGTTTTTCGTCACCCACTTCTCCTTTGTTTCATATGCGGCCAACCAATCGTCGCCGAGGAAATTGGAGTGGATTGGAGTTAATAGCCAATCAAAATGAAGAGTTGAGAGAAGAAGGTGAGAGTTATTGGGGTTAAAATAGACAGGGAGTGGATGGCTGTCCAAAGATGACGGGTGGTTGGATGCTTGGATTTGGGGATGGAAATTAATCATAGTATCCTGGTAACGGGAATTGGTAGGGGGAGGTTTGGGGGGGGGGGGGGTTGAGGGGGGGGGGGGAGCGGGGTGGGAGGGGGGGGGGGGAGTTCGTGTACGGAGAAGGGGGAGGGGGGGGGGGGGAGAAGATAGGAGAATACGAAGAATGGAAACACAGTGTTTGTACTACGTGTGTGTGTATGTATGTCTGTGTGTGTTTGTTTGTGTGTCTGTGTGTGTGAGAGAGAGAGATAAGAAGAAGAAGAAGAAGAAGAAGAAGAAGAAGAAGAAGAAGAAGAAGAAGAAGAAGAAGAAGAAGAAGAAGAAGCAGAAGCAGAAGCAGAAAGAAGAAGAAGAAGAAGAAGAAGAAGAAGAAAGAAGAGAAGAAGAAAGAAGAAGAGAAGAGAAGAAGAGAAGAAGAAGAAGAAGAAGAAGAAGAGAAGAAGAAGAAGAAGAAGAAGAAGAAGAAGAAGAAGAAGAAGAAGAAGATGAAGAAGAAAAGATAGATAGATAGATAGATAGATAGATAGAGAGAGAGAGTGAGAGAGAGAGAGAGAGAGAGAGAGAGAGAGAGAGAGAGAGAGAGAGAGAGAGTTGACGTCACTCGGGTCTTTGTTATAGTTTTTTTTTGCCATCAACGTTTATGAGTAATTCTCACTTTACTGGACTACCCAGACTATAAAAGTGCATGGTTACACATAGTTTTGTGTGTTGGTCGGTTATACTTCCGGATGGCAATGTTGTGAGAATGTGAATGACGAGCCTTTTCCAAGGACTCAATTATGCGCCTAGCGAGGCTCGAACCCAAGCAGATCTTTTTCTTACTATAATAACTGCCTACTATTGCCAAGGAATCGCATCTATACGAAATTTATCTTCCAATTTTATCTGGGATGTTCATGAGCATTTTTGAGTCCTTAAAACTTATTGAAATTCAAAATTGATGCAAGACCACATCCTTTTAAGGATTTTGAAGTGTGTTTTCCTTTTTAAAAATCCTTATGAGGGTAAATTGTTGAGTTAATTACAGCGACTACAGTTTTCATCTCCTTAAAGTTACGAATTTTTAAATTTTCAAGTAGGCATGTATAATGATTTGCTGCCAAAAACTATCCCCTGTATTATACGAGATGGAAATCGGTTTGGACGAATGCAATCCCTTGAGGGGGCGGGGACATAAACTCCTCGAAACTGGGGGAGAAGTTGCCAGGCTTCTCCATCAACAAGAGGAGGCATTGGGTGGTAGCGAATCGACTTCGGTCGAGAACCTGCCTAACGGCAAAATCGCTTCATCAGTGGGGACTTTCCACCTGTCCAATATGTACCCGATGTGGGAACGAACCCGAAACCGCAGAGCATCTAGTTGAATGGTGTGTTGTGACGAAGATTCCGGGCGGATTTGCCTAGGTGCACGAGTGCGGTAAGGAATTTGCTGATTGGGTCGATCGTCATAACATAGTCGTGTGAGCTCCATTAGTAGCTGCTGTCGTGTTGGATTAATTGTGTCTGTCCATCTGTTATGTCTGATAAGTGAGTGACAACAGTTGGAAGTTTCTCAATTCCACCTTGCAAACCTATTTTTATATGACTGTATTTTACTGTGATTTTATTTGTATCGGACACATGATGTTGCTCATTCTAGAAAATTGTCAGCTTTAAAGAAATAAAATATTCCTTCTCTCTTCATCTGTCATTTTTCGGATATTTCCCTAAAACATCATTTAAAAAAATACCAACATCCGAGCAGCTTCGTGAGATGCTATCGCATAAGCATTCCATGAAGGAATAAAGATGATCCACCATAAAAACGTATAATGTCAACAGTAATCACCGTGTTGTCAACATTGATCAAACAAAGTGCCTGAAGCGGGATCAAACCAGGTATCGTCCGGGTAACAGAGCAATGCCTTAACCCTCTCCTTACCACCTATTGGAAAATCGTCACATTTGTTACGATGCAACCGTCACTGTTCTCATCCAGATGTCGTTTCTTTTTGCTATAGCTATAAAAAACTTGACATTCTGTAATAGAGTTCATATTGTCGAACAATACTATGTACAAAATGTACTTGTTGCTTTTCTGTTTGAATAAGAAATGTGTTTTTGTTTTGGGAAAATTTTTGAAAATGGCTGGTAAGGAGAGGGTTAACCATTCCGTCATTTTGCCTTCCCTCCTAAAACGTTGTACCCATCCATAATAAATCCATAATAATGATATTTTAGAAATAAACTCTAAGTCAAAAGGATACATTTTTCCTAATCTTTTTCAGCAACAAGTCTCAAACAACATATTTTCAAAATTATAATTTTAAAAAAATTGTTACGAAGATGATGGCCAAGGACAGAACCAGATGGGGCGCACTCCGAAAGGCCCTATATTCCATGAGGAGCCAAGATGATTACCTCTCTCCTTACCAGTCTATTTCAGAATGACTATAGATAAATGACGATGATGATGATGACGTCATCAGTTTATTTAAATGATGATTAAGAGAGATATGGTATCGTTAGTTTATTAATCTTATTGCCAACCCCATATCGTTGCTTGGTGTTATTCTATCATAATATCGTGTTATTATTGTCTGTTCATCCATGTTTACGTTATACTTTTTGTTTTGGACTTTCAAATCATTATTTTGCTACCTAACTTGCCGTTTAAAATTTATGTCATATAAATGGCATAGATCATATGCATTACAAGAGGATGCCCCTTGTTGATTTCAATGTGGATATTGTTTTCCAAAAGAATTTGTTTAATATTTTTAATAATAGTGAATTGAAACATGTATGCGTGTATAAACCTTATATGTGGGATATCAGGGTTATGAACATAAAATATCACATCTTTTCCATGCATAAACCTGATATGTGGGATACCAGGCTTATGCACGGAAAAGGCTTCTTCGACTTAGCAAATATTATTTTAAAGATACTTAACTAACTTTTCTTGATTTCAGGTTTGAGGTGTAAAACAATTCACAAATATTTTTCAACGTGCTCCATCTTTTAAAACAAAAATAATGCAATTTCGTCCACTGTCTTGACTTTAACTTGATCTAAAACTGAACCCTGAGTTTCTAAGTTTGAGTTCCATGTGGGTTATGAAATTTATGCATGGGGCTACAGACCTGTCCTGAAAACTTCACACAGACTCAACACAAAAATATGTTTTTCTTACTCAAAGAAAAAGCAAGAATTAAGTTATATCGATAATATCGTTCAGTTAAACGGCTCTAATATCAAAAATTTAAACATATCATCATCATAGCTTGTCGCTCCAACGCCGAACTCATTCCTGGGGAGCAGAGTACCTGACCGTTAACACTGTTGTCTCTATCCGAAAGAAAATGTATTATCGCCTAACAGGCGTCATGTTTAGTCCGACATGTTAAATGTTGTTGTTGTTACCAGGGATCCCTTGTAAAGCGTTTTGAGCACGTTTAGTGAATACTGCGCTATATGCAAGCTGAATTTAAAAAAAATAAGAATGAGAAAATTGATGGTTGCATTGTGACGATTTTCTGGTGGCTATTAAGGAGAGTAAGTCAAGGTGAGTCAGTTGAAAAAGATCAGGATTAGGTAAATCAAGAAATTTCTAAGTTCTCCTTAACCCTCTCCTTACCAACCATAGGAAAATCGTTACGATCCAACCCCCACTTTTATCATTCAGATTTCTTTTGTAAATCACACAATCTAAAGACACATGTTTTTGTAATATCTTGTAATTATAAAAACGTGACACTGTGTTGTAGAGTTCGTGTTGATGATCAATATATATTG
>NC_088372.1:20203562-20241062 GCF_034508935.2 Berghia stephanieae | reverse complement strand
TGTTACAGTGGATGACATAATCAGTCGGATGGTGAAAAGGTTTCATCTGAGATATTGCCAAGTTTAGTTCGGGGCAGCGTGGCTCAGCGGTATGGTCTTTGCTTCTTACCCGAAAGGTACCGAGTTCGATCACCCACCTCTGCGCTGTATGGCCTTGAGCAAGTCACCTCTCCCTAGTTCAATTTGTGGCGCTGCACTGCGGCTAACGCCTGGGTTGATCCAGTCTTCCCTTGGAATAGACCCTAGATACAAATGTCCCCTATGGGATGAATAAAGGGAATTTCAATATGAGTTCTTGTCGTAAATGATTAAATCAAACCTTTTTGTACATCTTCGGGAAATATCAAAGCTTAATTTCACTTCTAAATATTTTTTACAGTTAGTCAACTTGAAAAAGTATGAAATTTGAGAAAAGTTGCTGGATACATTTCCAATACATCTGACCATAACTTCATGAAAAAAAACACCTGATTTCTTCAAATAAAGATTTAAATTCTCTGGTGAGCATAATATTATTTTAGAAAATGAAAAAAAAAAATTTTCACCTTACGACTGATTATGTCATGTACTGATACATAATATTATGTCACCTTCCCCCCCCCCTCCCAAAAGCTTGAATACCGTGTGGCTCGGTGACCCAGCGGTACGGTGTTTCGTCTAGTTATAAACGTAAACCAGCGGGATCAATGGCCGGATGGGTGACAGTGATCATCTACAATCTGCTCCCAAGCGTTGTTGTCCCAATTTACTACACTTATTTTTATACCCAACTCGACTCAGGTGTGAATAAAGACCAGACTACACGCAAACGGATATTGTAAGAGTGTTAGAGCAAAACGGACGCCTCATATGCCCTGCTTGGGGGAATTAATTGAATATTGTGAACCGAATTTGGCGTTGTGAAATGTGCTTTAGAAATCCTCATTTCTATACATTTTACAAAATTTGTTTTAAATATCGGGTCGTTTTCATTATTTCTTAAAAGCTGAAATTATCGAAAATAATAGATAAAAGACAAATAAAACTTAATTTAAGTTATTAAAAAAAAAGAATATAACAGCTTTTTTTTTAAAAAAAGGAAAGAACAAAAATACGAAACAAGAAACGTTTCGGTCTAAAAACCCTTCTTCAGCCAACAATTAAAATAAAATGAAAACATAGATACAATACTTGAAAAACAAATCAAGAGTAGAGCGATATTCAGCATGTTTCTTTCTGAACAATGTTTCTCTGTCGTCATGCCGGTTTATACGTATTGTATTTATGTTTTCCTTATACTTTATATACTCGAAGAAGGGTTTTGAGCCCGAAACGTTGCATGTTTGGCAATTTTTTTTTCTCTCCTTTTTTTCTTTTTGAATCTGGTATATATTTATCTTTGAATATTACTTTTTTACAGCCCACAGCTTCTAGCAGCTTGGTATTACTTTAATTTACGTTTCTATGGTTTATTGAGGGACGTAGAAGTAATTCCATAAAATAACAACAACACAAATCTGATTGCTCACAATTTTGGGCCATTTCAACTTTATAGTAATAATATTTTCTAAAAAAGAATAGGATAGATAGAAAAATAACCCCCCCCCCCCAAAAAAAAAATAATAAAAAAAAATAAAATAAAAAAAAACAAATTTCAAAATTCAACAGTAATAAAAACAAACAATGAATTACAATAAATGAACGTTAAGTTTGGCTCAAAACCTCTTCAACCAGTAACATAACAGTAAAACCATTGTTTCTTATTGCTTTATATATTAATGAATTGGTGTTCGGGTTTGGTTTAATCAAATCCGTTCCATGGAGACAAAACGTAAACGTTATTGTTTTTCATGTGTTTTTTTACTTTGGTGTTCGCTGTAACGATTTGGGAAAACTAATCATGATCCGCAGATTAAGAAAATGTAAACGTTTATTGCTTGTACGTGATTTGGATGGTTTGGGCGTTTGTTTTTATTCGCCTTATTTTTTGCCTGATTAATTAGGCAAAGAATCAAATGATGATTTCTTAATACGAATAGACGATAATTTTATTCGCCTTAATTTTTTACCTTATTGGTCAAACAATCAAATATTCATAAAACATAAACAACTTTTTATATATATATTTTCTTGACATTTGGGCTCAAAACCCTTCTTGAGCAGTAACATAAACAGTAAAAACATTGTTTTTTAATTGTTTTATATATTGACTGGATTGGTTTTCTGGGTAACGTTTTGGGCGACTCAAAACCTGTCTTCAACCAGTAACAAAACCAGTAAAATCATTGTTTTTTAAATTGTTTTATATATTGACTGGATTGGTTTTCTGGGTAACGTTTTGGGCGACTCAAAACCTGCCTTCAACCAGTAACAAAACCAGTAAAATCATTGTTTTCTAAAATTGTTTTATATATTGACTGAATTGGTTTTCTGGGTAACGTTTTGGGCGACTCAAAACCTGTCTTCAACCAGTAACAAAACCAGTAAAATCATTGTTTTTTTAAATTGTTTTATATATTGACTGGATTGGTTTTCTGGGTAATGTTTTGGGCGACTCAAAACCTGTCTTCAACCAGTAACAAAACCAGTAAAATCATTGTTTTTTAAAATTGTTTTATATATTGACTGAATTGGTTTTCTGGGTAACGTTTTGGGCGACTCAAAACCTGTCTTCAACCAGTCACAAAACAAGTAAAAACATTGTTTTTCAAATTGTTTTATATATTGACTGGATTGGTTTTCTGGGTAACGTTTTGGGCGATTCAAAACCTGTCTTCAACCAGTAACAAAACCAGTAAAATCGTTGTTTTTTAAATTGTTTTATATATTGACTGGATTGGTTTTCTGGGTAACGTTTTGGGCGACTCAAAACCTGTCTTCAACCAGTAACAAAACCAGTAAAAACATTGTTTTTTAAAATTGCTTTTTATGTATTGGCTGAATTGGTTTTGGTTATGTTCATATTGGCTCATTTAGGCACCTCTAGTTTTTGCTTGCACCCTTTCTCCCTTTACTATAATATGAACTTCTTTGGATTCCTGTTGAATAACTTTTTAGATATTAAAATACCATAATGTATTTTAAATGAACGAAAATAACGTCACTCGGGTCTTTGTTATTGCTTTTTTTGCCATCCATGTTTATGAGTATACCCGCGGCTATGTGGTTTTGTGCTAAGACACTCGCTTTCGGATCGCAAGGTCCTGGGTTCAAGCATCGCTCGGCGCATAGTTGAGTCCATGGGGAAGGCTCTTAACTCACATTCTCTCAACTTACTCATGTGTAAAATGAGTACCGGGCCGTTAACACCTTTGTCTCTGTCGGAAAAAAATGTATTATCACCTAATAGGCCTCATATCTCGTTCTACATGCTACGTGCTGGCGCTTTGATCACGTTAAGTGGATATTACACTGTATAAAAGCTTAAGCCTTTTATGAGTTATACTTCCTGATGGAATGCTGTGAGCTTCTTAGCCAAGCGCACATATCTTTAACCCAGGAAGCCGCAACATACAAACCGTCCAGGTTACTCTGTACACAAATGGATACTACTAAACCTCTGTACCGACGACGTATCCACATATGTAGCTCTGACATCCGAACCTATTTTAGGGGGCCTATTTTAACATTGTTGTTGTAATGGACAATAATTTGCGTCACTTTTTTGTTTGTTGAGATTTCTATTACAACAAACAGATCATAAGGAATTGGGTTGTCTGACCTGCAAATAAGTTTTATAATTCAGGAATTTATGTTTGTACCAAAAACATCACCATTAAATCTAAGTTATTATTATCATTCTTCTTCTTCTTCTTCTTCTTCTTCTTCTTCTTCTTCTTCTTCTTCTTCTTATTATTATTATTATTATTATTATTTTTTTATTTTTTAAACTATTTTTATTAATTATTATTATTATTATTATTATTATTATTATTATTATTATTATATTATCATTATTATTCTTCTTATTATTATTATTCTTATTATTATTATATTATTATTATTATTATTATTATTATTATTATTATTATTATTATTATATTATTTTATTATTATTATTTTATTATTATTATATTATTATATTATTATTATTATTATTATTATATTATATTATTATTATTATTATTATTATTATTATTATTATTATTATTATTCATCTGATCAACCTGGTCATTGCATAAGTTATAGCTGGTAGATCACATTATAGGGGCCCCCGACCATGTTGTATATATAATTTAAAAAAACAACTGATATCAACATGTTTACTTCCGTATTTGGGAAAACAATAATTGAAAAATCAGGCCAGAAAAAACGCATTTTATATAAATAATACAAATATAAATTCGATATAAATAACCCAAAAACAAAAAATCCTGAGACTTCGCAATATCGTAAAAATCCATCTACGTCAAAAAGCTTCCCAGGCATAGCAACATTCGGTATTATCAACATTAGTTGGAAAAATCAATTGGCTTTAAACATTTTTTCTTTACTTCTGAAGGCCAAAACGATAAAAATTAACACAGAGATTTATCTGTAGCCTAAGATCTGTATGGTTGTAACGCAAATAGCCTGTGTACATGCTATAGAGTATTCAATGAGAACTGATTACCTGTCTGACTATCACTGGTCCTAGGAACTGAAACAATGCATGCTTTCTCATGATTGTATGCGGATAGGTAAAAATGCTCACTAGTTCTACCCACCAGTACAGAACAGTGAGAGGAGCAGGCACTTATGTTAATAATAACAAGAAATGAATTGTTAAAGTGCCAGAAGATAATAAATAATAGAAATGTTGAGGCGGCGATAGGAGCTCGAACCGCAACCTTACTGGTACAACTCTACCTGGCCGGAAGAGCGGGACTCTACCGTATGAGCTACCCACAACTAAAAAAAAAGGTGGTTTCAAACTCTATGTCTATCTTGCAGCATTGTCCCCGGCACACGAAACTGTGTATAACCATTCTCATAATTATATTTTTAGTATAAATTAACAGTTTGAATTTGAATAATATGAAAAAAGTATATAACTCAATTTTGGTCCTTGATGCCAAATTTATAAAAGTTGCTACCATCGCGATATAGAATGTGTGAAATTTACCTCACAATGTTATTTGTCATGGTATTTAGATCGTCAAAGAGGTGATTAGCTTTAATTAAATTAGCTGACACTGTTGTGATCCCGTTGAGCATTGTGATATCCTTAGAAATGCAATATACGATTCCAAAAAAAAAAAAAAGATTTAAATAATGTTTCTTTCCACAGGTGTTTGCGATGAGTGCAATCCAGGATATCTTGGACCAAAATGTGACATTGTTTGTCCCCAAGGGGCATTTGGTGTTAAATGTCAAGGTAGATGTCCTTTGACATGTGAGCTAAATGCCTGTAATCACGTGAACGGTGCCTGTCTAGATGGCTGTGGAGCAGGATTTAGTGGCGACTACTGCAATGAAACCTGTTCTGTTGGTTATTTTGGTAAAAATTGCGTTGGAATCTGTAGTTATAACTGCATCGACAGTGCGTGTTATCCAGCTTCCGGTCAGTGTTATTCTTGCGTCATTGGGCGCACAGGATCTTTTTGTGAGAAGAAGTCGCTTAGCAATGCTGAGAACATGTCCAGTGAATTTATAGCAAAGTCAATTTTTGGCATCATCGCTCTTGGCATTAGTTTCTGGACTTTTCTAGGATTTTTGGTGTTTGTGAAGAATGTGTTGGTTAAAAAGGAAATAAAGCGTTCGGGCAAATTGCCCCCAAGATGGGTGACCAGACACTCTAACTACAGGGGGATGATAGCCTGTGTTCATGGACGTAAAATACGAGAGGCTCAGCATCGAAGTCGCGATAAAGAAAAATTGCTAGTAAGAGACACAAAGGATAGCAAGACTAGTGTCGCGTCCAACGGGCGAAAATCTCAAAGCAGCAGCATTTCTTCAGAGAAAAACAAATTTTCAGCTTCTATTATTGTCCCCAGTAGGAAAAGATCTTTTACAAATAAGCCCAGGTTTCCTCGAAAAGGAGGGTTGAGATTTGACATTAAGAAGGATTCGTGCGATACGTTTGATGTTCTAAAATCACATTCAGATAATGTTCAAATTTCAAATTCCATGTCTGCGCCTCAAGCTAGTATGCTATCTATTTCTGAATTTGATGAGAGCAAATCACATTTGGAAGGAATTGACGAACAAGAAAGAACTTTAATGTCTTTATCGTCTTCTGGCTCCAAACTATCGAGCAATATCCACAATCAAGCGTCATACCTTTCAAGATCCCTGGCAAAAGTCGTTGACAGCAGTCAACAAATCCAGCCATCACGCCTGGACAGTAATACAGATTCAGGTACAAGCTTGGAACCAATAGACGAAGATTCATTTCGATCCGAAGAAACAACAGGTGACAACGTGTCGGATTCTGTGTTTAGTGAAAATAAGTCTTCAAGTTCGGGTTTTCCTGGTGAACATGTTTTGACAGTGACCAAGTCTAAAAGTGAGAGTCAAGTCAAAATTAGAGAATCCAAATCGATCACTTCAAATAGTAAAGCGGAACTTTCTAGTATCGATAATGTCAGGACTGAAACTGACAAAGTTTCTCGAGGTTTTAGTAACACAAATCAAATGTCTGGAACTTTCAGCATTATAAGCGACGATGCAGAGCAAAAACATTGGGTTGCTAGACCTGTGATCGGAGAACCGAAAACAAATGGAGCATTTTACGAAACTAAAGCTAGCGGAGAACCTAGCTCGGCATTTGGGAGTCCTCTTGTAGTAATGGATTTAAATGTCGTGAATTCACAAACCAGCGAGTCTTTTGATACATCAGGAAATATTCACGGTATTCTTGATGCTCCTGACAGACCTATGACTACCTCTTATAAAGGCCTGTTGCCTGATTTTAAAAGTAGTGCACCGAGTGGAGAAAATGATCAAAGAGTTGTAAGTGACGCAAAGAAAGATGCATTTCTGAAGAGCGATGAAAATATTCAAAGAATAGTGCCGGATGATTATAAACTCGATGAAATAAAGTCTGCTCTTTCACTCGATACAGATCAAAGCTTTCCAGGGTCTGACGTCTGTTACAACAAATTAAAATATATAAATTTACCCAGAAAGTCACAGACTCTAACTCATGCACCATATTACTGCGCATATAGTGTTTACGACACAAGTCCATATTCAACGAGATTGGCAAGAGGAGTAGCACCATGTGCAACGATCTATCACACAGGAGACGTACAATCGTCTTCTACGTCACAAACTGTTAGCAGCGACAGCTCGACAAGCGCAAGCACGAGAGACGATACGACGACAACAACAAAATCTTACAAAGAATCCGACTACTCTTCACCCCACGCATCTTCATCAACAGAAAGCACAGCAAGCTCTGAGGGAACAGCTCGGCTATTGGAAGAAAACAGTTCCGACACGACATCAGCGCTAAGTACGACCGTTTCCAGATCGACAGAATCTGCATCAACCTCAAAATCGTCGGTAGTTTCGCTCGACCTTATCAAAAAAGTGACTGACACAGTAAACAGATTTGGGGGAAAACCTGTTGATGACGACCATTTAAAGAATGCGCCTGAAGAAACCAATGGAAAGCCACACGTAGAGAATTCCACGAAGAAAGGAGTTGACAAAGCAACTGAAACTTTACCCCGTTCAGCTTTGAAAACTTCAAAGACAGTCAAATGGAGACTTACCAGCAAATTCTCCGTAGGAGATTCTCCTGGTCAGAAAGACGTGATCGGCAATATAGAAACTGAGAAGGAGAAAATGTTTGAAAAACAAGAGGATGTGAATGAGGGCAAAGAACCCATGCTACAGTCCACGAGATACTTTTCTGGAACATTCTTGATGTCAAGGTTTGCATTATGGGAAAAGAGAGAGCGGGGTGAAACTCTCGATAAATAGGGCGACAAGAGGGAATCGTAGAAAATGTTGTTGATGCGTCTACAACCAAAGTTGATGACGTCATTTAGTTTTATATACTATGCACGGCTTATGCTACTAAACCAGTTAACTGCCGTACTCTGGAAAGAAAAGTCTTTAAAATTGAGCTAGAAAACACGTACTTCAAATATCGATCGATTTTAATGACACTCATCCTCGTGATGTCCCAGGTTTTGAAATTTTTGCCAAGATGAGGATCATTTGAATGAGCGATATTTGAAGGACGAGCGTTCTGGCAAATTAAAAGAAATATCCGTCTTTTCAAAGTACAGGTAGTTAAGTGAAAATGAGTTTATATTTGAAACTAATTTCAAACAATACATTAAACAAGATTTCTAAAATGTTCTTTTCTATCATGAGTCTACCAAATTACAATTGAAAAGCAGCTTAAATATATACGTCTAAAATTGACATTAATCTTGTTTTCTTATCCATTTTGTTGTTATCATGATTATTGTCGTTGTTGTTATTTTCGATTGTCTTGTCATTATTGTTGTGCGGTTATGTAGTCTTGTCGTATAACACTCGCCTTCTGACCGGAATATTTTGTTTTCTGTTCCATTTTTTTGTTATCATTATTATGGTCGTTGTTGTTATTTTCGATTGTCTTGTTATTATTGTTGTGTGGTTATGTAATCTTGTCGTAGAACACTCGCCTTCTGACCGGAATATTTTGTTTTCTGGTCCATTATTGTTGTTGTTGTTCTTTTCGATTGTATTGTTATTATTGTTGTGCGGCTATGTAGTCTTGTGGTATAACACTCGCCTTCTGACAAAGAAGATCCAAGGCTCGAGTCCAACCCTGAGCGGCGCATTAGTTAATTCCTTGGAAAATTATCTTTACTCCCAGTTTCACACCGTACTCAGATTTAAAATGAATTCCTGGCATTTCACATCGTTGTCTCTGTCGAAGAAAAACTATTTGTAAAATCGCCTTGCAGGATTCATGTATCGCCCTGCCTACATGTTAAATCTTGCTGTTCGCTAGGGACTCCTTGTACAGCGCTTTGAGTACGTTGATTGAGTAATGCCCAAGATAAATTAATATTCTCGTTTGCGTGTGTTTTGTTTATAAATTTTGTTATTCATCCAAATGTGCAACTGAAGGACCAAGAGGATAAGTAAGTAGACAAGTTATATTTTGTGCTGCTGTTCAATATCCATCACTAACGATTCTATCCTTTCTGCAGACCGTGGTTTCTTCATCATTGTTATCACAGAAAATTGTTTAACCAGTTAAGTGCTGTACTCTGGGGAAAAATACAAAAAAACAAAACAAAAACAAACAAACAAACACTTATTTTTTAAAAATCGACCAGAGAAAACTCCTCCTTCAAATATAGATCGATTTATATGACCATTACAGTTCTTGGCAATAGATCTCAAACCTGGGACCTCGCCAGGTCTTCAATAAAGTCCCAGACAGTTTTTGTCAAGATGAGAGACATTTAAATCGGTGGATATTTGAAGGACGAATTTTCTCGCCAAATATTTTAATACATGTTTTCGTATTTCCTTCGCGAAGATTCGACCTTCGCTCATCCAACAACCCCCCCCCACCCCACCTCCGCCGTGACTTTTTCACCTCGCCCCCTCCACCGCCCCCTATTGTTTCACTACAGCTTTCTACTACTAACTACTATTACTACTACTACTACTACTACTACTACTACTACTACTACTACTACTACTACTACTACTACTACTACTACTACTACTACTAACACTACTACTACTACACTACTACTACTACACACGCTACTACTACTACTACTACTACTACTACTACTACTACTACTACTACTACTACTACTAATACTACGACTACTACTACCACTAATATGTCTTTTATCTTCCATTATTTTCTGGAAGGTTCTGTTCCCTGACGCTGACCTTTTCTTATCAATTAGATCACCCCCCTGGGGCACCCTATCCTCTACCCACGCCACGCTAACATTTCATCCATACTGCAACCACCATTGAGTACAGACGATACAAGTTATTTTTCATTATATTTTATTTGTTTTCCACGTCTATTGGTGTATTGTTGTGCTGACGAAGGGTTTGTACCCGAAACGTCCATTTTCTGTTTTGTTCCCATACGAAGCCTTTCTATTTTAACTCTTTCGTTAGTATACTACTACTACTACTACTACTACTACTACTACTACTACTACTACTACTACTACTACTACTACTACTACTACTACTAATAATAATAATAATAATAATAATAATAATATAATAATAATAATAATAATAATAATAATAATAATAATAATAATAATAACATTTAACACCAAAATTAATACTAATTATAGCATTAATTTAGCCATTGACAACAATTAAAACTGAAAATCATTTGTTTTGTAGCATTATTTATTGGAATAATTCAATCATGTGAACTGCTTTCAGACGTCGGTGAAAGCATGAACAAAATTGATAGATAGATCGGCTTTTCCCCTTTTATTTTGTCGTTGTTTTCTTTGGGGTGGTTGAGGCAGAGGTAGTGGTCAATCCACACTCTTTATCATCACTACACAGACAGTACCAATCTAAGAAGAAAGGGTATTCAGTGAAAAATAGGTAGATCTGAGTGTAATTGAATTATACTGATCAGAACAAATATATGCACCAATACTGACAAGAAATGAAGAAATGACTCTATATGTGTCCAATTTTGGCCATGCAAGTGGTCATCCGGCAGTCCTGGTAAACTAAGAAAATAATTTATTTCAGACATACGAACCCAATACCGTTATGTAAACCGTCCTTCTGAGTTTTGAGTGTAAAAAAATCAGTTTTGTGTTGGGTAGGAATGGTATTTCGGGAATAATCCTCAAAATGGTGAATAAGGAGAGAGAGTTAAAGTCTCCAGAACGTTTCGTAACTGGCATAATGCTCAGCTTGTTAGTCATCGGCCCTGTTGAATTGAAAATATCACAATTGAGCTTTTAAATACACAATATCCACTTAATGTGCTTAAAGCGCTTTACAAAGGGTCCCAGACAAACAGCAGAATGTAACATGTAGAACTAGACGGCTAGGCGATATGACGATTTTTTCCCAACAGACAGACAACGCTCCTAACCGCCAGGTACTCATTTTACACCTGATTACGGTGAGAGAATGCAAGTAAACGCAACCGCCACAACTCAGGATCTGGTCTCAACTGACCAAATAAATAGAATTCAATAGTCTGATATCACCTCCGCCCAGCAATGAGCAGCTTGGTTCTAAACAAAGAAAATCGGTACTTTTTATTCTTCATGCTGGCTAGAACAATTTTACATGTCATGTGATCAGAATGTATAAAAGTCAAAATATGATCAGGTTTATAATGTTTTTCTCCTCTCGATACACTTTTATGCTCGATGGAGAAGTATTTCAATGGCATCTGCCAATGTTCCGATAGTTTAGAATCAGTTACTAAGTTACTCTGCGTCATTACGAGGGAAGTGACGTCACGACTGTTGAAAACTATTGATATGGGGACGTGGATAGTGGGAAAGCTTACCACGTAATAGTAACCGGTCAAGCAAGCCTACTAATCAACATAGTCAATCATGAAAATGCGAGAACTGAAGAAGTAACGATATGGAAATTTTGTTGGGTCCTTACAAATAAATGCATAACTATAAATTTTAATAGGGAAGAGGAGGAAACTGGTGTTGACGTTTCGTGTTTGGTATTTTTTTTTCAAAGCTGTATAATCCTTTGCTGTTCACTGTTTGTTTTTTACATTACAATTTTTTCAGTAGCTCATTATCACAAGGCATCACTCATGACTTTACGACATTCGTCGCACTCATCGAGGACGCGGGTAAGGAGAAAAAAACCCATAACATTTAATATATATATATATATATATATATATATATATATATATATATATATATATATATATATAATTCAACCAATGGAGAAACACCGCTGAAGTTTTCAACTGGTACAGAAACACAGAAAACAAACAACGACAAAACGCAATCATCTTTGATATCTGTAATTTTTACCCTTCAATCACCAAAAACCCTCCTCCTCAAAGCACTACAATTCGCGAAAACATTTGACAACATCACCGAAGAAGAAATCCATATTATTCTGCACTCGAAGAATACATCACTTTACAATAATGGAATAGCCTGGACAAAAAATCAACACACTTTGACGTCACCATGGGAAGCTACAACGGAGCAGAAACATCCGAGCTCGTCGGACTAACTCTACTTTCCCAAATGCAAAGTCTTGATATAAACATTGGACTATACAGGGACGACGGACTCGCATTGTGCAATAAAACACCGAGACAGATAGAATTAATAAAGAAAAAAATATGCAAAATCTTCCAGGACAACAATCTGAAAATTACAATCGAAGCCAACAAAAAAAAACAACATTCGACTTCCTGGACATAACCATCAACCTAGACGACGGCACCTACCAACCATTTTCAAAACCAAAAAACATCCCATTGTACATAGCAATCATCCGCCATCTATAATAAAAAACATCCCAGAGAGCATTAACAAACAACTATCCAAAACTCTACAAACAACAACATATTCAACGATGCAACCCCACCGTACACAAACGCACTACAAAAAAGTGGCTATGACTATAAACTAAAATATGAGGAAGAGACCATTACCATCCCAACAAAAAACGACGAAGAAAACGAAGTATAACATGGTTCAACCGAACCTACAGCAAGAATGTGACAACTTCTATCGGTAACAAATTCTTCAAACTACTACAAAAATGCTTCCCTCTTGGTCACGTTCTACACCCAATCATGAACAAAAAACGCCATCAAAATAAGATACACCTGCATGCTTAACATACAAAACATTATTTCCTCCAACAATAAACTAAAACTATCACAACCAGCTCAGCCGAGCAACAACCTAAATAAAAAATAGAACTGCAGGAACCAGGCAACATGCCCACTAAACGGCAATTGCCTGACTCAAAACGTTATTCATCAAGCCACAGTTACAAGACCAGACACACCAAAACAAGAAACATACACTGGCCTGACCGAGTGTTCATTCAAAACCAGATAAAACCTGCATGAATCTTCCTTCAGAAGCATACCACAAACGACATTCTACTACACTAAGTGAACACATTTGGAACAGCAAAGAAAAAAACATACAACACAGCATCACATGGAAAATTATCTCCAGAGCACAGTCTTACTCCCCCTCTTCTAAGATTTGCAACCTCTGCTTGGAAGAAATATTCTTCATCATCACAAAACCGAACATGGCAACACTTAACAGAAGAAACGAACTAACATCCTCATGTAGACATAGAAACAAACACCTTTTATGTAATTACGAACCTCCAAAAACACGAATCTAGAAAAATACGAAAAACACAACAATCTACTTTCACATCCACTTCCTGATGAGAGCAACGCTCGATAACAACGTTGTAGACGTCAAACAATCTTAATTATCTTTCAAATGTTTATATATATATATATATATATATATATATATATATATATATTTATATATATATATATATATACCCGCTTAATCCACTTAATCGACACACTAACCGGAACTCCCGACCTTCCGATCCGAAAGCGAGTGTCATGCCACTAGACCACATCATCATCATCATCATTGCCTTTTTCACCCTGGGTCAGGGTATAGGCCACAGACAAACAGTTTCCATCCTTCTCTATCCTGAGCCAACTTTATTATCTCATTCCGGGTCTTACCACTTCTCTGTATATCAGCTTCTTTAATTCTTCTCCATGTTCCTCGTGGCCTTCCCCTTGATCTTCTGCCCTGAGGGTTCCAGTCCAATACTTTCTTTGTTATCCCTGTGTATGAATCCCGTCCCCTCTCCCTGAATATAAAATTTTCTCCCCAGACTTGAGGTCTAGACCACATAGATTTACGGAAATAGTTTACTTACTGTTCATGTAGTAATACGTGCAGCAACTCCCTTTTGTGATGAGTTGGGGCGTGCTACAGCACTTAAAAGTAGGTTGACTATAAAAACTGCTTCGCTGAAATGGAGTACAGGTCCCGTAATCAATATTATAATTAGTACACACGTACTGCCCCCCTATATATTTGCAAATCTGTTGTCCATCCCCCTTTTCAAACCGCACAAACAATGTCACCATCCATAACAACATCCAAAAGGTTTGAAAACGCCGTTTATTGTTTCCAAGGTCGGGCACCATTTTTAAAGCTGTTGAAAATATAAAAAAGAAACGAAACAAAAATATTAAATTGGATTGTAATTACCATAATGTTATTTAAACGGAACGTTTTCAAAGCCATACCGATTGATGGATAGAGGGCGAGCGAGAGAGAGAGAAAGAGATAGATAGATAGAAAGATGGTGAATGTATCGATAAATTGAGAGAGAAAGAAAGAAAGAAAGAGAGAGAGAGAGAGAGAGAGAGAGAGAGAGAAGAGAGAGAAGGAGAGAGAGAAAGAAAGAAAGAGAGAGATAGAGAGAGAGAGAGAAAGAAAGAGAGAGAGAGAGAGAGAGAGAGAAAGAGAGAGAGAGAGAGAGAGCACACGTTTGTGTTGTAAAAGAGTGTGTGTCTGTGTGAGAGAGAATGAATAAGTGTGTGTGTATATATATATATATTTGTATGTGTGTGTTTGTGTGAATGAAAGTGTATGTGCATATGAGAGAGAGGGTATGTATGTGTGTGGTAGATAGATAGATCGAGAGAGAGAGAGAGATAGAGATAGAGTGAGAGAGAGAAAAGTGAGAGCGGAAAAGAGAAAGAAAGAGATAGAGATAGAAAGAGAGAGAGAGAAAGAGAGAAAGAGAGACAGACAGAAAGAGAGACAGAGAGAGAGGGAGAAATAGAAACGTGAGGGCGGAAGAGAGAAAGAAAGAGATAGAGATAAAAAGATAGGTAGATAGATAGATAGATAGATAGATAGAGAGAGAGAGAGACAGAGAGAGAGACAGAGAGAGAGAGAAATAAATGAGAGCGGATGAGAGATAAAAAGATATAGAGAAAAAGGGAGAAAGAGAGAGAGAAAGAGAGAAAGAGGGAGAGAAAGAGAGAAAGAGGGAGAGAGAGGGAGAAAGAGGGAGAGGGAGGGAGAAAGATAGAGAAAGAGAGAAAGAGAGCAGTCTCTCTTGTATGGCTGGACTACTCAGTGGGTTGTGCAATGCCTAGCCGGTCTTTCTTTCTCTTTCACTTTCTCTCTCTTTCTCTCTCTCTCTCTCTCTCTCTCTCTCTCTCTCTCTCTCCCTCTCTCTCAATAATGTCTAATGTGTGTCGTATCAATAGGGCATAAATATCGTGACTTCACACCTTCTACTTTTTCCGGTTTCAAAATCCATGAAAGCGTATACGTAACCTGTCCTTTTCGAGGAATAATAATGAATAGATTACATGTTCAGTAATAAAATGACATAGCTATTTTCGTAGCAGCAGGATGCACAGGCAGATAAACGGGACGCAAACCTCGATGGATGATCATTATTGACGACCAGCATATATTTAGACTTAAAAAATAGGATACCATTAGTCTGAAATAAGAAGATGAAGACACAAGGTATGTATCTAGTATAACATTCTAAAATATAGTGAACGAAGATGAGAAACTATGTCTTAAAAGAACAAACAGAAACTAACAAACACCGAAACAGAACCATTTTGAGATTCAAACCCTCCCGTCAGATGCCAACGACCTTGGAATCGATTCCACCCTGTGCAACCCAACCAGTACAGCAAAAACCCTGGCCATTGCAGACACCGGCTTCCAATCATGTCTTTCTGGTACCTCACTCCTTACAAAGCTAGTTTTAACCACTGCCCAACTCACCCCTACTTCAATGAGATGAGAGCTGCAAATCAACGACCTCATCGAGATCAACGGTTCCCGAGCCCTTCGAATACGAAGGCTTCACACGATCCATGCAACGGAAAACAACGCGTCAAATTGTTTACATTTCGCAAACAGCTGACAATTTTTTCTTATCCATGAAAGCCTGCAAAGACCTTGGTATCATACACCACTCATTCCCCTTAATAGAATCAGCCATAATAACACCCTCTATGAAGACCATCCAATCTGCCCTACATAGTGACTCTGATAATGCCGCAGACAACGACACTTGAGATTGTCCCCCTCGCCAGAGTCACATCCCCTCCCAACAATCCTGCGCTTCCAGCCACAGAAGAAAACAGAGAAAAACTTAAACAGTGGCTCTTAGACTACTACAAAAGTAGCACTTTCATTGTCTGCGAGCACCAAAGGCTGCCAATAATAATAATAAGAATAATAATAATAATAATAATAATAATAATAATAATAATAATAATAATAATAATAATAATAATAATAATAATATATACTTTATTCATCCAAAATATGGAAATTCATTTACAGACGTGGCATATATAAAAATGTATAAACACAAAGTTGGAAATCCATGACGACAATCCTATACATATATATAAATACATATATATGTAAATGCACAAAAAATGTAAAAATATACAGCCAAGAACCAATAGCAACACGTTATAAATTAATTTGATAAATTGAGATAGATCATACCTCTGGCCTTCAGTCCGAACTTGTGTGTGTATATTTAAAAGATAGTATTTAATTTAAATCACAGTTGTGCGTTAAAAATTCGAACCCCCGTGTGGCAAAAATGAATTTAGGTGACGTGTTGCCTTTGTTTTTATAGATATAAGGCGACGGCTCCTCATGGAGAACTTAATATATTTGTGAAGAGGGTGATCGCCATCCTTCATAGCTTTCTCCATTTTACTTAGACAAAATCTCTTGAACAGTTCTTCCACACTGGAAATCGGGTGAGTATAACTCCTGGCTTTATCAATTATCCGATCAATTTTCTTAATGTCGCAAATATTGGCATTTCTACAATGATGCCTGGACCCCCAATGAGACTCCTTATCGACGATGAGGCCACACCTGTTGCACACCACAACCCTATCCCTATACCCATCTACTGGCAGGAACAAGTTAAGGCTGGCCTTGATCAGGATAAGCAGCATGACGTCATGGAACCCGTTCCAATCGTGACCTCAGTGTCATGGTGTCATCAGATGGTTGTTTGCGCTAAGAAATCGCGAAAACCTCGACGAACCGTGAACTTCCAAGCCCTTAATCGCTATGCAACTAGAGAGACGCACCACACTCCGTCAACATTCCACCAGGCCCGCCTGGTTCCACACAACACGAGAAAGAGTACCTTTGACGCCTGGAATTGCTATCACAGCATAGCACTAGACCCCGAGGACAGACACCTGACTACCTTCATAAACCCTTGGGGCCGATACAATAACGCGTGTGGCCTCAAGGGTACATTTCATCTGGCGATGCCTACATCAGACGATTTGACGAAATTATAAGTGATATCGGCAACAAGACAAAAGTCATTGATGACACTATCATGTGGTCCCAATCCATAGAAGACAGTTTCTTCCAAACAGCCAAGTTCCTGGATACATGTGGCAGGAATGGGGTCAATCATAACCCGTCAAAGTTCTCCTTTGCTAAAGAAACAGTCCAGTTCGCAGGGTTTGAAATTACGCCAATAACTGTTCTTCTATGCCCACAAGTCTTAGAAAGAATTCAGAAATTTCCCAAACCCCGAACAATCACCGACGTGAGAAGCTGGTTTGGCCTTGTAAACCAGGTCGCATAAGCCTTTGCGTCAACAGAGAGAATGCAACCATTCCGCACACTGCTTCAACGCAAAACACCATACATATGAACTGAAGAACTAGTCAAACTCTTTGAAGAAACCAAGGCCATCGTCATCCAACAAACCGACATGTCTTGCGACTGATTTCAGCAAGGATGGCATTGGATTCTGGCTACTACAAAAGCATTGCACATTCGCATCAACCAAACCATTCTGCTGCCGAGTAGGGTGGAAAGTGACATTACTGGGTAGCCGCTTTACATCACCAGCAGAGTCAAGATACGACCCAATCGAAGGAGAGGTGCTAGCTGTGGTAGATGCCCTGAACAAAACTCGTCATTTCGTGCTAGGATGTCCCTGATTATCGTAGTTGATCACAAATCCCTCCTTAATGTGTTCAGTGACAGGAAATTGGATGCCATCCCAAACCCTAGACTTAAAAGAAAAGACACTTAAGTATCGGTTCCAGATCACTCATATCCCTGGTGTCCATCATGTTGCTGCAGACACCTTCTCACGCACACCAGTGGGCGAAGCCGAACACCTCCATCTACCCGACGATGCAAACCCCATCTTCACTGACTTCAGCCTCCCTACTCTGCCTCATGACTTCCTCATGGCCATCAGAGCACAACCTGCAAACCCCAATTTACACGCAGATGAAGAAATACCCCTTGGAGGATTCAGCTCAATCACTTGGAACGATGTTCGTGCTGCCACCAACAGTGACCACTCAATGTTTGAATTAATTGACCTGATAGAAAATGGCTTCCCTGATACAAAAGACATTTTTCCAAGAGAACTAAGACCTTACTTTCAAATCAGGGACAAACTTACAAGTTTCGACGGTGTGGCTCTGTACAATAACCGGATAATCATTATTCCTAGTCTGCGCGACAAAGCCTCGCTCTTCAAGCCCTCCACTCAGCTCATCAAGGTGTGTTCCAAATGTTCTCCCGAGCTGACGCCTCATTTTTCTGGCCTGGGATGACCGCCGCAAAAAGTGAAATCGAAGGAAGTGCCAGTCTTGCAAGCGCATAGCCCTAACTCAACAAAGTGCTCCCCCTACCACTTACGGCATCAGTGATGAACTCTCATCTGACGGTGGCCCAGAATTCACCTCTACAGCAACAACAAAGTTCCTGCGCAACTGGGGGGTCCAACACCGTCTCTCATCAGTGGCATTCCCCCACAGAAACAGCAATGCAGAGATTGGCGTCAAGACCATCAAACGAAAGATCATAGACAACACGGTAGTAACGGGAGCCTTGACACAGACTCCTTGCGCCATCTTTCAGTATCGTAACACGCCAGACAGGGACACTCGGATATCCACTGCGATCTGCATCTTTATTCCAATCCATCCAGGAAAATATATCCCCCATAATACCTGGCAAGAGACATTGCCCAACAGGGAATAAGCCTTAAGAAACAGGCACATGAAGGATGCAGAAAGACTATCTGCTCATACCCGCATACTACTCCCCTCCCCCCCCCCTCCGCCCCTTAGTGTTGGAGACTGCGTCAGGATACACAATCAGATTGGGCCCTTCCCACGAAATGGGACAAAACAGGAATTTGTTATTGATGTCCGTGAATTCGACCAGTATGTCGACAGAGTTGATGGATCAGGCAGAATAACTCTAAGAAACAGAAAATTCCTGCGCCTCTACCACCCAGTGATTGCCATGGCTCCTCTTGCCACACTGCCAACACCCACCACAACAGTGGCAAAGAGCAAGAATTCAGCGCCTGCAACACCCAAGATGGTCTCCAACTCAGAGGCCAGAAAGCAACCCCAGAGACAGTACAGCCCGATGTTCCACCGCCCGAAGAGCCACCCAGGAACGGTCCTCCTGACGATACTATCGTCCCAAATGAACAACCTAACATACCGATTGCTCCAGCCGGTGATGCAGAAGGAACTCCACCTCCTAGGACAGCTCGCTTGCCCCGCGCTTTGTTTTCCCTCCAGCCATAACACAAGCCTGACCTGAAGGAGACGGACCCGCTACAAGAGAGGCGTCCAAGAATTCAATGACTTTCATTTTATGTTACTTAAAACTAAAAGATCATTTAGTAAAACCGACCATTATTTTTCTAATTTATATCCCTGTCCTCTGCGTGCGAAGAAAGCACCATATTATTGCAACTGATCAACACTTTTCTAGTTTAATGTCAGTCTTTGTCCTCTACTTGTCAAGAAGGCACAATCTTGGGGGGGGGGGGGGGGGGGGGGGGGGAGGCCAAAGAGAATTATAAAAGCCTTACGATATCTGTTATATTTAAGTTTCACTGTTATGTATTTTTTCACAGATTATACAACTGTCTTTCTTCGATACTCTGTATCTCTGAAATAAAATTGTGATTGAAAAAGGACAAGGCCTTATTCATTTAAACGGATAACAGGTTAACGCCCGGCAGTCTTAAAGAATCACATAATGATATGTCGCTTACCTGTGATGTACGATGAAGAACACCTCACTAACAAGCTAAGTAGAGCTCCATCATTTATACACGTACACTGACGCAAACAAAAAAAAAACCCCTACAAAATTGTTGACACAAAAACAGATTTTTATCTCTCGAACACAATAGCCTTAAATCATTTCTTTAGCAAAACATGCTCCACAAATTTTATGATGTCCAAAAGAAATTTGAAAAAGAAAAATGTTGGTTGCAGCGTAACGAATGTGCAATTTTCCTATAGTTGGTGAGGAGAGGGTTAATAAACTTGTAGATACGTAGTCAGGTTTAAGTCTATGATAAGATGTGACTCAACGTATCAACAGGGTATTATATTTGGGATGATTACTATGATTATAAACTGATTTCATAACCAGGAATATCAGACTTGGGTTGAGATTTTAATGTTTTATTGAAGAGACCCAATGTAGTATTTAATCCTCTCTTTAATGAACTATAGGAAAATAGTCACATTCGTTACGATACAACCGAAATTTTTTTTATTAACATTTCTTTTGTTCATTATAAATTTTAAAGAAAATGAACAGTGTGTTTTAGAGTATGTTTTAACGAAATGAATTATGTATGGCAAGACCTTTACTGCTATATTTTTTGAGTGATAAAATATATATTTGTGTCATGTGGGCGTGAAGTTTTGGGGAAAATCCTGAAATGGCTGGTAGAGAGAGTTAAGAGGCTTAAAAAACGACGCCTAACGGGCATCATCTCTTGTGCTACACGTTACGTGTTTATTTTGGTCATGGGCCCTTTGTAAAGTGGATATTGCGCTATATAAAAGCTCGTTTTTTCTTATTTTTCTTTTATTTCCGAAATAATTGTAAAGCACATTGAGCACGTTAAGTGGATATTGCGCTATATAAATGCTCAATTTTAATAATACCGTTTTTAGACGATAGGTCACAAATAAAAAGGGAAATAACGTCAGATTTAGTAGTCGACGTAAGAAATTGCGCAGTGAAATCGGTTGAAACATTAGTTTTCTTCAGGGCTAACCCACACCGAAGTCTGACTCTGACGACCCGGCACTGCTGTCCTCTGCCGTCTTCTGGATAAAGACGTCGGGCACGGACAAATAAGAGAAGAAAAAAAAAAAAAAGAAGAGCCACTAGACCTACCCATATCAAGTACTCGACGTCTTCTACCGTCTTTTTTTTTCATGCTTTTTATGGGTCGGCCAAGTCGCTCTTCTCTTTATTCTTAGTATCTTTTCGTGCCCGACGTCTTAAACCGGGTCGTCGGAGTCTGCCTTAGGGCTAACCCACACAGGAGACTGACTCCGACGACCCGGCACTGTCGTCCTCTGACATCTTCCGGTTTAAGACGTCGGGCACGAAAAGATACTAAGAATAAAGAGAAGAGCGACTTGGCCGACCCATACAAAGCATGAAAAAAAAAAGACGGTAGAAGACGTCGAGTGCTTGATATGGGTAGGTCTAGTGGCTCTTCTCTTTTTTTTTCTTCTCTTATTTGTCCGTGCCCGACGTCTTTATCCAGAAGACGGCAGAGGACAGCAGTGCCGGGTAATTCTACGTTGCTAGAAGGCAGTTGTGGAAGGTAATAAAATACTGGACAAAAAATGAATAAAAAACTCCGAAAAAAAACAACCAAAACAAAACATGGATCATATTTTGACCAATTAAGTTTTATCTGAATATTTAGTATAATGCTCGTGTGCGGCTCTATAGTCTTGCGGTATGACACTCGCTTTCGGATTGGTTGGCTCTGAGTTTGAGCCTCGCTTGTTTGGTTTATCACTATCGGTATTAAAATGTTTTGGTCAGTCTCAGGTTTTAAGTTTACGACGGCGACGGCTCAACTCCAATATCCCGGGCATTTCGTCTTGTAAGCCATCGCTTACCGGACACCCATCCTTCTTGTAAGTCATCGCTTACCGGACACCCATCCTTCTTGTAAGCCATCGCTTACCGGACACCCATCCTTCTTGTAAGCAATCGCTTACCGGACACCCATCCTTCTTGTAAGCCATCGCTTACCGGACACCCATCCTTCTTGTAAGCCATCGCTTACCGGACACCCATCCGTCTGGCAAGCCACCGCTTGCTGGAACCGTTCTATTATAGATGAAAATGAAAATGAAAATGAGCTTTTGTATAGCGCAATATCCACTAAACGTGTTCAAAGCTGTTTAAAACGGGTCCCTGGCCAACACATACACTTAGTACCTAGGACGTGACATGACACATGTTAGGCGATATTATAATTTTTTCGGACAGAGACATCGCTGTTACCGGCCAGGTACTCGTTTTAAACCTGAGTAGGGTGAGAGATTGTGAATAAAGAGTCTTTTCCAAGAACTCAACTATGCGACGTGCGAGGCTCGAACCCAGGACCTTCCAATCCGAAAACGAGTGTCATACCACAAGACCACATAGCCGCACATAGATGGAAAGATTTTGACGTCTCTCAGCTTTTTGTCAATGATATTAGACAGCCATTTTTATGATTACTTTTCACTAAATTGCATCAGTCAGACTATAAACTTTTACTGCACCACATAGATTGGCGTGTAGTTACGTTACATCCGACTTGCGAAGGATGTGAGTATTTATACCTAAACGCACAGCATGCATCCCGTCAGCAGTATATGCTCTCACGGCTGTCATTATCCTATAGTATTTTATCATTTTGTTAAGATAAACACAGAAGCTCTCCGATCGTTATTGTTTTGTAAAGAAATAAAAAATGCGATTGTACGAGTCACGTAATACATATGATATTCAAATACCTTCATTGATTATTTAGTAGATCGAACATATAGATGTTTACTCTAAAAAAAGCTAACGCCAACATCAGCTAAAAATGAGAGTAAATGCGTCGGTTAAACGATATAGCAAGAAAATACCAATACGAAGTGACGATCAGCAAAATAAAATTAACAAAAAAAACATTAATAATAATAATAATAATAACATAAAATGAAAAGTGAATTGTTGTTAACCAACCATCTTGTGCTCGAAGAAATAAACGAAGCCATTGGATGCATCGGCATTTTGGAATTCTGAACGTGTTTCCAATCGCTGCGTCAGTTCCGGAAAAAAGTTCGGTTTCCAAACCCCTTTAGCTAGTATGAGACATATTATTTTATCCTACCCTTCAATCGATTCTGATCTCGTATTTTTTTTTAATGAATTGCGAATTAAAACATACTTACATTATCATTTTCTCTTTTCAAAAGTGTGATTTCAGTGAAATTTAAGGGGCGGTTTGGGTATAATTATTGGGAAAATCCTTCGAAAAATTGATTTTGAGATTTTGGTGGAAAATGATATTTTATTATCTTAGAAATAATATAATTGAAGTCCAAATTCTTAAAGTAGTCTATAAAGGCACGAAAAACACAGTCGAAAAAGGTACAGGTAATAAGAAAAGTGTGAAAAACGGGAAGCCATTTTGCTATTTTCTCAATATGTCATTTTTCTAAGGGTATGGGAAACTGTGTCAAACATTTCTCATAATCTATTTAATGAAATTGTCTGAAAATATCCACAGTTATCACAGAGATGATGTAATATGTCACCATAGAGAGATTTTTTTGGATAAGGTATGTGAATTTTAAATTCTAATTCTAATTCTGAATTTTTAACATCAATTTTGTCATAACATTTTGATTCTCAACTTTGTAATGTTCTAATAAAAATTCCATAAATAAAGCCGTAAAATCTCTCTATGGTGACACACTATGGTACAATGTTGATAAGAGAGAAGTATATGAAGGTCATTCCTTCATTAGTTTTTGTGGAACGTTTGCCGCAAGATTGTTGTATTTCTTTTAATGTCAGACCCCCAAATTAGCTCGCAGAATGGATAACAACACAGATGATTAAATTTTTTCACCATAAATGTTGTCTTTTAACCTATATTGACGATACAGAATGATTAAAACCGCCCAATATAGGTAATTTAATTTTTTTTAGAAAAGACCCAAACCGCTCCTTAACGCGTGATAATCTGACGTCATACATTTTTATTGTAATCTTAAAACCATTGCGCCTTTCTATTTGTTGAGAGGGGTTCATTATTCCCTTTCTTATGGTGCTTGAGGGTACCGATAGCTCAGTGGAAATAGTTTTGTGTGTTGGTCCGTTATATTTCCGGATGACAATGTTGTGAGTTTCTTAGCCACACGCAACACTATAGATAGTTCGAAGATGACGTTAATCAGGTCTTTATTGTTGTTTTTGCCATCCGCTTTTATGAGTAATGCTTACTGAACTGTCTTAACCCGACTATAAAAGTTCATGGATACACACAGTTTTGTGTGTTGGTCCGTTATACTTCCGGATGGCAATGTTATGCGTTTCTTAGCCAAGCGGAACACTATAGATAGTATGTGCTTGGCTAAGAAACCCACAACATTGCCATACGAAAATAACTTACCAACACACAAAACCATGTATAATCTTGAACGTTTCTTGTCTGGTTAATACAGATTAGTGATGGCAAAAAAAGTAACAAGGACCTGAGTGATGTCAACTCCGTCCTTTCAATACATAGTTTTGTGTTGTGGAAATTATAGATATAACGAAAATGACGTCACTCTGGTCTTTGTTATTGATTTTTGCCATCCGCGTTTATGAGTAATTCTCACTACACTGTATTAACCACACTATAAACTTTCAAGGTTACACATAGATTTTTGTGATTTGGTCCGTCATATTTCCGGATGGCAATTTTATGAGTTTCTCAGCCAAGGGCACTGGTGTCTCAAGCCAGCTAATTGGTTCATGCGAGTTGTGAGTTTGTTCATCCCTTGAATTAACCAGTAGATTTTGATCAATCAAAAGATTGAATTTGTGACACACATTCAAACGTGTTCGGACAAGCAGGGTTAATAGTTTATAAACAATACCAAGTTATAATTAGACGCCGAAGCAGCCAGAACGATCGACTGACCGAACACGTGATTAATTTTTTCTCGCGTCCTCTCGTCTAATATCGTCACTCCGGAATAGAACGAGGAGGCGGAGCTTATATGATATAACGCAATGAAAGTTCTGTCCAATGACGGGTGGGGGGAAATCACCTCTCCAAAACTTACCTTATTATATGAGATCTTGAGATTCTTATCCAATCATCGAGTGAACAGTTAGGAGATCATCTCTTGATTTATGGACAGGCGGCTTTGCGTAAAGGCGGTGATTGTTGTATACATCAAAGAGTACCGCTGACCGATGGGTAAATAGTGGTTGTGTAACCCAAAAGCCCTGCCGACTCGACTGCAAGGTCTTGTATGCAATAGTTGCGTCACCATCTCAACGCTCAGAAATTAATTAGTGAGGCAGTACTCTCAGTATATATATATATATATATATATATATATTATATATATATATATATATTTTAAAAAACAACGCAATTGGTGCTTTAAACGCTTTTGACTCACACGAGATACACCAGTGTGCTCGTCGCATTGAGAATTGAAAAATGAGATATAAATCAAGAAAATCGACCGGAAAATAAAGAAATTATCATTAAATTCAAAAATTTGAGCACTATTTTTTTCAAAATCAATCTATCTACTAAAAAAATGTTATTTCTAAGCCTATTTTTGTGAAACAAAGATAAATGTTCTCCTTTTTGCAAGGAGTCATCTATTGCTTTTATTATTAATGTTAATGTATACATCCCATGCTGATTGTCCACCATCCAAGTACCAGCGGCCTTTTCTCTTTGATTTCGTATCATGGTCTACCCGAAGCCCAACACCTCGGTCGTTTTTGGGTCAAACCCGTCCCCTCCCCCCCCCCTCCCCGCATTCCCCCGTAATCAATTTAAAATTTTCTCTCCGTATCTAGGGTAGAACGCCACATACACTATTATATACTATTGAATGACACTGACCTTGCCCCTCCCCTAACACATGGTAGGGGGAGGGCTGAGGTAGACTCCATTCTTTCCTTCTCCGTTTCTTGTCAGCTGAAGCCAACAGCAACCCAAGCTATCCTCTATCACGTGACCTTAGATCCGATGCTGTATACCGCTTGAGAGCCTTCACTCCAGATCTCGTTCATGGTCACGTGAGAAGGCTAGATCCGTTTGAGTTCGGCGTTCGGCGTCTCGATCAGCCCGATTTCGTTAACGTGAATGAACTCGACCCCACTCTGTTTGCTCTATTGATCAAGTAGTAGAATAGTGGGTATTATATTTAGACACATGCCATGGATACTAAAACATGTGTAGCTCACTATGTTTACCAATCACTGCCATTCTTATTCTGTCATCTCTCCCTCACATAAACACAATAATAATAATATAATAATAATAATAATAATAATAATAATAATAATAATAATAATAATAATAATAATAATAATAATAATAATAATAATAATAACTATAATAATAATGATTATAATGATGATGATGATGATGATGATGATGATGATGATGATGATGATGATGATGATGATGATGATGATGATGATGATGATGATGATGATGATGATGATGATGATAATAATAATAATAATAATAATAATAATAATAATAATAATAATTAATACCAATAATAAATACTAATCGTGACATTAATCAGCCAGTGACAACAATTAAAACTGAAAAGCATCCGTGAAACCAGGTATTCGTTTTGTAGCATCATTTATTGGAATAATTCAATTATGTGAACTGCTTTCAGACGTCGGTGAAAGCATCAACAACATTGAAATCTTCATCTCATTTATCTGAATCTTTCTTGCCTGAACCTGTCTATCGCAGCTTTGCCTTTTTTTGGCTTTGGATCTACTGCCTTGACTGGCGTTTTCGGATTTGGATCTACTGCCTTGACTGGCTTTTTCGGCTTTGGATCTACTGCCTTGACTGGCTTTTTCGGCTTTTCGTCCGGTGGTTTTGGTGTGGTGCTGGTTGTGGTGGTCAATCCGCACTCTTTATTATCACTACACAGACAGTACCATTCTAAGAATAAAGGGTATTCAGTGAAAAATGGGTAGAAATGAGAGTAATTGAATTGTACTGATCAGAAAAAAATATCTGCACTTATTTTGAAATCAATGATTGGATGTAATGTTGGATTTGTTCTTGAGTGACATTGTTTTTGTCCTCTATTAGTGTCTGCGTGACCCGGAGGTACTTACTTTGTCTTCTATCCCCCTAATATCTTTTTTCCAACTTGCTTTCTGTCTTTGTATCGGAATAAGATTCCTTGGTTTTGTCCAGGCCCTGGCTGGATACCCTGGCTGAGAGGAAAACAGTCAAATGTTTAAGTTAGTTTTGGGAGATGATATTTGTTTCCCTTGTAAATCATCTCTCTGTTATGCACTGTATTATGTTTTGTTTATATTATATACGATTTGTAAAACATTTGAGCGTATTCCTTTTAGTTGGGACCTGTGCTTGTGTCTGGATGAGACTTTTAGTGATCTCAAACTAAGTACTTTGATAGTGTGTTCTTGGAATCTACCTCTATTACCAATTTAAATTAATTTCCCCTTGTCTTCCTCTTTCTTGGGTGCTTTAATGTAATTCTATAACTTTTTACTTTCCAATATATTTCCTTTTTACTGGTGCTGATTTGATTTAAATGTGTTGCAAGCGCCGTAAAATTCTTAAAAACAATACAAAACAAACAGTGTCTGCGTGCTCAATAAAGACAGCGAGATTTGACTTTCTGTGAGAACTTAGATCTCTCCAAGCCACCATTCTTCCCCCCACCAAGTGGTTGAACCATACCTGAGGTTTTTTGTTTGTTTTATTTCAATTTTCTTTTATTTTGTCGTGTGTTGGTTGGTCGGATGCCGTTATTCTGCTAACACTATATGAAATGATAAATTAACTCTAGTCCGAAAATGAAAGCATACTTCAGCAGTCGGTTGCACCACCTCTATGGTGACGCATAGTGGTGGGCTATATCATAAATTGTCAATATCGATACAATACGACATTTCAACACTCCAAATATCGATATATCCATATTTACCAATGCAAAGGAATTATACATCGATAAGTCGAAAATCGATAAACCAAAATTCGGTAATCATGCTTTCCCTGCCCCCCCTCCCCCCCCCCCACCAACCCTTCTATTCACGACAAAGTTCTTCGTTTTCCCATTGTTTTACAATGCATACTGATTTTGCGTTGTTTTTGGCTCATCATTATAGGTCGACGATAACAAGAAATGAAGAAATGATTCTATATGAGTCCAATTTTAGTCATGCAAGTGGTCATCAGGCAGCACTGGTAAACAAACTGCGAGCATAATATTTTACGATATCGATATAACATTTTAAATTCTATATGATTTGATATTGTTGTTCATATCGATGTATCGATATTGCGATAAGATATGCCCAACGTGACGCAGTACCCACACCAGAGAAGACGTCGGTGCTGCTAGGTCAAACATAGTAACATAGTCGATATTTTGGCTTTCTGCATTTCAATTCGTCCTCTTTTCAGTGCGGCTATGTGGTCTAGTTATATGACACACTTTGGATAGGAAGGTCCCTTGGTCGAGTCCCGAGCAGCGCATAGTTGAGTCCTAGGATAAGGCACTTTTCTCATATTGCCTCTCGGACCCTGTTGTACATTGAGAATGTGGCCATTAATCGCGATGTCTCTGTCAGAAAAAACCCCAGTAAAACTGCAATATCGCATAACAAGCGTCATGCCTCGTACAAATTAAGTGTTGGTATTGGCTAGGGACCCATTGTAAAGCGCTTTGATCACATTTGATGATTTTACTCTATATAAAAGCTCCAGTTTATAACCCTTTCCTTGCAAACTACGACAGAAAAAAGTTACAAGAAAATCATTTGTTGAAGACATACGAACTCGATACCGTTATGTAAATTCTTGCTTCTGAGTATTGAGTGTTACAATAATCAGTTTTGTGTTGGGCAGGAATTTTGTTTCGGGAATAATCCTGAAGAAAGTTGATTTGGAGAGAGAGAGAGAGAGAGAGAGAGAGAGAGAGAGAGAGAGAGAGAGAGTTAAAGTCTCCAGAACTTATCGTAACTGGCATAATACTCTGCTTGTTGATCATTGGTCCTGTTGAATTGAAAATCCACTTAATGTGCTCGAATCGCTTTACAAAGGGTCCCTGACCAACAGCAGAGTGTAAATTGCAGAACTAGACTGTTAGGCGATATGACGATTATTTTTCCAACAGACAGATAACGCTCTTAACCACCAGGTACTCATTTTACACCTGAGTACGGTGAGAGAATGTATCAAAGACAATCGCCACAACTCAGGATTGGATCTCAACTGCCCTAATAAATAGGATTCAATAGTCTGATATCACCTCCGCCCCGCAACGAGCAGCTTGGTTCTAAGCAAAGAAAATCGGTACTTTTCATTCTTCATGCTGGTTAGAACAATTTTACATGTCATGTGATAAGAATGTATAAAAGTCAAAATATGATCAGATTTATATTTTTTTCCTCCTCTCGATACACTTTAATGCTTGTTGGAGAAGTATTTCAATAGCATCCGCTATTGTTCCGATAGTTTAGAATCAGTTACTAAGTTACTCTGCGTCATTACGAGGGAAATGACGTCACGACTGTTGAAAACTATTGACATGGGGACGTGGAAAGTGGGAAAGCTTATCACGTAATAGTAACCGGTCTAGCAAGCCTACTAATCAACATAGTCAATCATGAAAATGAGAGAACTGAAGAAGTAACGATATGGAAATTTTGTTGGGTCCTTACAAATAAATGCATAACTATAAATTTTAATAGGGAAGAGGAGGAAACTGGTGTTGACGTTTTGTATTTGGTATTTTTTTTTCAAAGCTGTAACATCCATTGCTGTTCATTGTTTTTTTTACATAATTTTTTTTCAGTATCTCATTATCACAAGGCATCACTCATGACTTTACGACATTCGTCGCACTCATCGAGGACGCGGGTAAGGAGAAGAAAAAACATACCATTTAATATATATATATATATATATATATATATATATATATATATATACCCGCTTAATCCACTTAATCGACAGACTAAACGGAACTCCCGTCCTTCCGATCCGAAAGCGAGTGTCATGCCACTAGACCACATAGCTGCACAAAGATTTACGGAAATAGTTTACTTACGGTACATATAGTAATACGTGCAGCAACTCCCTTTTGTGATGAGTTGGGGCGCATGACAGCACTTAAAAGTGGGTTGTTTATAAAAATTGCCTCGCTGAAATGGAGTACAGGTCCCGTAATCAATATTATAATTAGTACCCACATACTGCCCATTTATATAGTTGCAAATCTGTTGTCCATCCCCCTTTTCAAACCGCACAAACAATGTCACCATCCATAACAACATCCAAGAGGTTTGGAAACGCCGTTTATTGTTTCCAAGGTCGGGCATCATTTTTAAAGCTGTTGAAAATATAAAAAAGAAACGAAACAAAAATATTAAATTGGATTAGAATTACCATAATGTTATTTAAAGGGAGCGTTTTTAAAGCCATACCGATTGATGGATAGAGGGCGAGAGAGAAAGAGAGAGAAAGAGATAGATAGAAAGATAGAAAGATGGTGGATGGATCGATAGATTGAGAGAGAGAGATAGAGAGAGAGAGAGAGAGAGAGAGAGAGAGAGGAGAAGAGAGAGAATGAGAAAGAGAGAAGATAAGGAGAGAAAGAGAAGAAGAGAAAGAGAGAAGAAGAGAGAGAGAGAGAGAGAGAGAGAGAAAGAGAGAGAAAGTGGGAGAGAGAGAGAGGAGAGGTGAGAGAGAGAGAGGAGAGGAGAGAAAGAGAGAGAGATAAAGGGAGCAGTCACACTAGTATGGCTGATATTTCTCAGTGGATTGTGCAACATTTCGCCGGTCTTTCTCTCTCTTTTACTCTCTCTCTCTCTTTCTATCTCTCTCTCTTTCTATCTCTCTCTCTCTCTTTCTCTCTCTCTATCTCTCTCTCTCTTTCTATCTCTCTCTCTTTGTCTGTGCGTGTGAGTCGTATCAATATGGCATAAATATATGACGTCACACCTTCTACTTTTTCGATTCCAAAATCCATGAAAGCGTATACGTAACCTGTCTTTTTGCAGGAATAATAATGAATAGATTACATGTTGAGTAGTAAAATGGCATAACTATTTTCGTAGCAACCTCCCTACTCTGCCTCATGACTTCCTCATGGCCATCAGAGCACAACCTACAAACCCAAATTTACACGCAGATGAAGAAATACCTCTTGGAGGGATCAGCTCAATCACTTGGAACGATGTTTGTGCTGCCACCAGCAGTGACCACTCAATGGTTGAATTAATTGACCTAATAGAAAATGGCTTCCCTGATACAAAAGACAATTTGCCAACAGAACTAAGACCTTACTTTCAATTCAGGGACAAACTTACAAGTTTCGACGGTGTGGCTCTATACAATGACCGCATAATCATTCTTCCTAGTTTGCGCGACAAAGCCCTTCGAGCCCTCCACTCAGCTCATCAAAATGTGTCACAAATGTTGTCCCCACCTGACGCTGACGATGACCGCTACAATAAGTGAAAAACGAACAAAGTGCCAGTCTTGCAACCGCATAGCCCCAACTCAACCAAGTGCTCCCCCTACCCCGCCAATGCAACCCCAATACCCCTTCCAGTGTATCTGTGCAGACTTTTTCCAATATGCAGGACATAACTACTTAGTTATCGACGACAGACATAGAAATTGGCCCATCGTGCACATGGTAGATCCACAGCCCTCATTACCAGCCTAAGACGCACTTTCACTCCTTACGGCATCAGTGATGAACTCTCATCTGACTGTGACCCAGAACTGGGGGGGGGGGTCCAACACCGTCTCTCATTAGTGGCATTCTCCCACAGCAATAGCAGGGCAGGGATTGGCTTCAAGACCATCAAACGAATGATCATGGACAACACCGGTCGTGACGGGAACCTTGACACAGACTCCTTCCAATGCGCCATCCTTCAGTATCGTAACACGCCAGACAGGGACACTCGGCTATCCCCTGCGATGTGCATATTTGGAAGGCCAATCAGGGACTTTGTTCCAATACACGCAGGAAAATATATCACCCATAAAACCTGGCAAGAGACCTTGACCAACAGGGAAGAAGCCTTAAGAAACAGGCACATGGAGGATGCAGAAAGACTATCTGCCCATACTCGCATCCTACTGCACTCCCCCCCCCCCCCCTTAGTGTTGGAGACTGCGTCAAGATACAAAATCAGACAGGGCCAATCCAACGAAATGGGACAAAACAGGAATCGTTATTGAAGTCCGTCAGTTCGACCAGTATGTACTCAGAGTTGATGGATCAGGCAGAATAAATCTTAGAAACAGAAAATTCCTGCGCCTCTACCACCCAGTGATTGCCAGGGCTTCTCTTGCCACACTGCCTACACCCACCATAACAGTGGCAAAGAGCAAGAATTCAGTGCCGCAACACCCAAGATGGTCTCCAACTCAGCGGGCCAGAAAGCAACCCCAGAGACAGTACAGCCCGGCGCTACCAACACCAGTCCTACTGACGAAACTATCGTCCCAAATTAACAACCTAACATACCGATTGCTCCAGCCGGTGATGCAGAAGGAACTCCACCTCCTAAAACAGCTCGCTAGCCCCGCGCTTTGTTGGCCACATAACAAGCCTGGTCTGAACAATACGGGCCCGCTACCTGAGAGGCGCTCAAGAATTCAATTACTTTCATTATATGTTACTTAAAACTCGAAAATAATTTAGTAAAACCGATCATTATATATATTTCTAATTTATATCCCTGTCCTCTATGTGCGAAGAATGCACCATATTTTTGCAACGGGTCATCATTTTTATAATTTAATGTCAATCTTTGTCCTCTACTTGTCAAGAAAGCACAATCCAAAGACTTGGGTGGGGGGGGGGGTGCATAGAGAATTATAAAAGCCTTACTATATCTGTTATTGTTAAGTTTCACTGTTATGTCTTTGTTCACAGATGATGCAACTCTCTTTCTTTGATATTCTGTATCTCTGAAATAAAATTGAGATTGAAAAAGTACAAGTCCTTATTCATTTAAACGGATAACAAGTTAACGCCCGGCAGCTTTAAAGAATCACATAATAATATGTCGCTTACCTGTGCTGTACGATGAAGAACACCTCACTAACAAGCTAAGTAGAGCTCCATCATTTATACGCGCACACTGACGCAAAAAATATAAGTTGTTGTTATTAATGTTGTAAGATAGATCTTATCAAATTACAGGATATTTTACATGTCAAATAAATCGATATGGTTTTCCTCACGAAGGAATAAAAAAAAGAACAGAGTATGTGATGGTTGGTTAAAAGTGAATATATCTACTGTGTTTTTAAAAACACGTCAGTATAGAATCTAGAAAGAAGGAATCAATAGAAAATATACGCGCAATTATTATTGAGATCGTCATGTACATATCAAATCTACTACAAAACACACTGTTTTCAGATTTATCAAACTATTATACTTTCGTTATACATCGGTAAAAGGACAAAACAAACAACTCAAATTGATTAAACCTGAGACTACAAAGTTGAGACGGCTTTGAAATATAATATTTGAGCCTTTTTAACAGGTTGTGGGGTGAATTCTACTGTACGAGTCACGTAATACAAATCATATTCAAACACCTTCATTGATTATTTAGTGGATCGAACCTATAGCGTGTGGCTAAGAAGCTCATAACATTGCCATCCGGAAATATAACGGACCAACACACAAAACTGTGTGTATCCATGAACGTTTATAGACGGGTTAATACAGTTCAGTGAGCATTACTCATAAACACGGATGGCAAAAACAATAACAAAGACCTGAGTGACGTCATCTTCAAACTATGTTTTGACTCTAAAAGACGATAACGCCAACGTCAGTTAAAAATGAAAGTAAATGCGTCGGTTAAACGATATAGCAAGAAAATACATCCAATAGATAGTGACGACCATAAAAAAAAATAATTTAAAAATAATTTAAAAAAAATAATAATAAGATAAAATGAAAAGTGAAATGTTGGTGCTCTGAGAAATAAACGAAGCCATTGGATGCACAGGCATTTTAGAAGTCTGAACATGTTTCCAATCGCTGCGTCAGTTCGTGTAGGGAAAAAGTTCGATTTCCAAACCGCGATAGGTAGTATGAGACATATTATTTTATCCTACCCTTCAATTGATTCTGATCTCGTGTTTTTGAATGCATAGCGAATTCAAAAATACATAAATTATCATTTTCTCTTTTCACAATTGTAATTTCAGTGAAATTTAACGCGTGATAATCTGACGTCACACATTTTCATTGTAATCGTAAAACCATCGCGCCTTTCTATTTGTTGAGAGGGGTTCGGTTCATTATTCCCTTTCTTATGGTGCTCGGGGGTACCGATAGCTCAGTTGGAATAGCACTCGCTTCACAATCAAAGGGACCAAGATCGATCCCTGATGCAGTCGAGATTTATTTAGACCCCCCTGTCCCCAAAGCAATGATTTGGTGGTTGAGTCTGTTAGAACTGGTGGAAAGTACTTTGCGATACACTAGCGCCTTATCCAAAGGCTAGAAAGAAAATGCTATTGTCCTTTTTACGCTATAGAAACCGGGATAAACTCCTGTTCCATGGGTCTTATGACTCTGAAGGACTACTTTTATGGTGCTCGCCGCCTTGTATTCCAAAGTGATTATTATTTTCCCCAAGGGAAAGAGAATCAACACACCATTACTGTAAACATTTTAAAGTTAGAGTCATATTTTATTGCAAACGATGAAAAGATCAAAGGAATTCGGCATTGTGAGAAAACTGTTTGGTCGATCAATATCGGTATTCAAAATTCGTAATGTCACTTAAAATATTAAGCCCGCATGCAGAAAATGACGTCACCATATTTGGCAACTTTCGAGGAATTTGCGATATTCCTTGCTAACGGAACGCACTATAGAACTAGAGGTCTAGCTATTTGTAAAACAAAGTCCAAAGAAGATATGATGTTCACGCCATCAACATATTACAAAAGTTGTGATCATTTTCACTGCGTGGGCCACTTTGAGCACATTTTGCAATATGACCAATGGCTTCGAGCATATGGAAAGGTAATATAGATCATCCCTATTTGAATTACCCAAAGCTGCCAAAAACTCTCTAACATGACATTTATTAAATCTAAGTCTTATGAATGGTGTTTTTCTTCGCAGTTTGTTAGGAGGTTGGGGGGGGGGGAGGTGGCCTAGTGGTTCAGACATTGTACTGTGACCCGAAAAGTCCGGGTTCGAGCCCCTTCAAGCACTTTTGTTTTTTTTTCCTTGGGAAAGATTATTAACCCCCAATTTGCTCACTTAAACAACCTGGGTGGTTCTTGTTGCCATCAGAAATCTTGTTTGATGAATTATCTATATTCCTTCGTGGAAGCCGAGGCTACAATATCTTATAATGTCGTGGTGGAAGGGCATAATCTTTTTAAAAAATGTTTTAGTCAATTTTCTAAGTCAATAAAAACCAAAAACTTTCTCTTATCCTCAGACATTATGCGCTTGGCCAACAAGCTCACAGCATTGCAATTCGGAAGTATAACGGACCAACACATAAAACTGTTTGTAACCATGAACGTTTATAGTCAGATTAATACAGTTTAGTGAAAATAACTCATAAACGCGGATGCCAAAAACAATAACAAAGACCTGAGAGACGTCAACTTCGAACTACCTATAGAGAAAATGAAGTTGACTTCATTCGGGACTTTGTTATTTTTTTTTTTTGCCATCCACGTTTCTGAGTAATTCTCACTTTACTGTATTATCCAAACTATAAAAGTCCATGGTTACACAGAGTTTTGTGTGTTCGTCCGTTATACTTCCGGATGGCAATGTTGTGAGCTTCTTAGCCAAGAGCTTACTATCTATACTTTGAATATTATATTAGTTGACTTCAAGTCAACAACGCAGAAAATTTCTCCGTATCCTTTCGATGTTTCCTCACATTAAGTAAAATATCACCCCCCCCCCCCCTCTCTCTCTCTCTCTCTCTCTCTCTCTCTCTCTCTCTCTCTCTCGTCGCTCTCTGTCAGGCTGTCACTTTCACAGGGACTTCACGATGTTCCCATTTTGAGAATTTTTGCCGAGATGAGGCTCGATCAATATTTACATGAACAGTTTTCTGGCCAAATTTTTAAATACGTTTTTTCCCAGAGTACCGAAGTAAACTTGTTACTCAAACATAATATAACATTATCATCAATAAGAATTAACGGTTTGGTTGAAAATTAACGTTTTTACCCCGCCCAGCTGTACCCATGCTTAGTTTTCTGGATGTCGTAAAATTGAGTGACAACCTTAGTGTTGTTTTGAAAACAGGATTGGGACGTTAATTCAATTTGTAACTTTCCATTGAATGGTAGCGATGTGCAAATATTCGTAGGTCTGATAACCAAAACGAAAGTATGGGCTTGATTTATCATTATTGTGATGGACAATATTCTATGTTGGTTTGAGAGTATTTCCATTAGAACAGTGAGACTATAACAAAATGGGTTATCAGACCTGCAAATAAATAAACGTTGACTGGGAGTTTTCATATAAATGTAACCAGATAGAATTTTGTAACATAAGCTATGAAGTTTCTTTATTTTTCTTTTTTTGTTTAATTTTGGAGAGTGTTTTTATTGATTATTTCTTACAGATTTAGGGAAATTTAGATGTCAGGGTATTCTGTATACTAGTCAGGAGCACGAATGATGAACGAATAATACTTTTACCAACAAAAGGTTTTCATAGTGTCGTGTATTCTGTTTTCTCTTTTTTTCTTTTTAACATAAGTTACCTATCGATTTTTTAAACTTAAAGATCTAAACGATCAATAACACATCTGCTGTCTATCCCAAGTTAACTTATCCATCTTATACTGGATTATTATGACACATAACACTTCAGCAAACGCTTGAAATGCGTTAGAACAAATGACGCATTTCTTCGACATCCTGACCTGGGGCCGTTTTCATGAACAACGCGGACTAGCGCTTAGTCTCTGATTATCTCTAACTTTTGTCCAGGGCTTGAAAATATCGGATTTCATGTGAGCAAAGTAAGTCCGAGACTAAAATCACGGCACCTTCGGACTACGTTTGGACAAATTTTAGTCATTTGCTGAGGCTAGACTCCTTGCGTCTATAAGGTTACAGTTTTGTGTGTTGGTATTAATGATCTGGCTGGTGAATGTGTGAGTATACTTAAACGAAAGTCATCAATTGTAACGTTGCGTTTTGCAAAAAAAAACAAAAAAAAAAAAAACAAAATAAAAAAAAAATCCCCCAAAAAACTGATAACAGTCGCTAACACAAAACTATGTATATTCTTGACCGTTTATACATAGAACGCGCTTGGATCAGAAGCTCACAACATTGCCATGCGGATGTATAAATGTATAACTGACGAACACACAAAACTATGTGTAACCT
>NC_088372.1:20088562-20201062 GCF_034508935.2 Berghia stephanieae | reverse complement strand
ACCTTAATCAATCACTGCCATTGTTTAAATTATGACGACTGTCCGAGAGGCGTGGTTATCTATGTGTCTATTAAGTTCGAACTAAGAAATGACACTGACTGTCTAACAACAATAACAAAGAGCTGAATGAAGTCAACTTCGAATGGGATCGCATGGCTCGGCGGAACGATCTTTGCTTCTTAGCCAAAAGGTACCGAGTTCAAATACCCTCTGCGTTGTGTGGCCTCGAGCAAGTCACCCCGCCCTAGCTCAATTTGCGGTGTTGCAATGCGACTGACGCCTGGGTTATTCCAACTTCCCGAGAGACAAATTTCCCCGGTGGGATGAATGAATAGAATTTTATTTTTATCTAGTTTATTTTTATTCGTTCTATTGATAGCAATGATTATGACGAGATGGCCTTCAAATCGATGGATTGAGCGTTAGAAGCAATCAGGCTTTTCCTTGCTCTTTATTTACCCAGTTCCTTCCCCTTGACTATCTTTTCCAATTCACGAAAATGCCTGGCAAATATTCCTTAACAGGGATTATCTATTGATGCTAAACGTTTGGGTAAAATATTCACAGCATCCGCCAGCTGTATATAGATAGTGTGTGCTTGGTTGGCTAAACAACTCGCAACATTGCCATCCGGAAGTATAACGAACCAACACACAAAACTATGTGCAACCATGAACGTTTATAGTATGGTAAATACAGTTTTGTGAGAATAGAATTAATAATAATAATAATAATAATAATAATAATAATAATAATATAATAATAATAATAATAATAATATATAATAATAATAATAATATATAATAATAATAATGATAATGAAATAATAATAATAATATAATAATAATAATAATAATAATAATAATAATAATAATAATAATAATAATAATAATAATAATAATAATAATAATAAAGTTTATTTGTTTTGCGCTCAATCCCGTAAAACATCATTATAAACATGTTTGTACACACGCCCATATATACACGGGCTCACACACAAATACTATCACAGCGACACACACACACACGCACACACACACACACACGCACGCACACATGCACCAAAACGTGCATATGCATACAGAGACGAAAAATAGCTGCAAACGTGATTTTTTGAATGAAACTCATATCAGGACATTTAACAATAATGGCAGATGAAGGGAGACTATATTATATCATGAGAATTCTTATGTAACAAATGTATGTCTTATAATAAATAGGTAGTTTTATTTAATCTAGTGAGCTTCTCATAAGAAGATATTTTAATTTCTTTTGGTTTTGTTTGTTTTTAGGAGTTTTACGGCACTTGCAACACATTTAGGTTATATCAGCGCCAGTAAAAAGGAAGAAAACGGGATAATAAAAAGTTATAGAATTACAATTAAAGCATCAAATAAAAAGTAAGACAAAGGGGAACTGGGAACAAATAGGGATCAGATGTAGATTCCAAGAGCATACCATCAATGTACTTAGTTTGAGATCACCAATAAGTCTCATCCGGACACAAGCACGGCCCCCACTAAGAGGAATACACTCAAATGCTTACATTATTAATTATAAGAATTATAATAATACATAACAGAGAGATGATTTACAAGGAAAAAAATATCATCTCCCAAAACAATAACTATGCATTTGACTGTTTCCCTCCCAGCCAGGACCCCAACCAGGGCTGGGACAAAACCAAGCAATCTCATTCCAAGACAAAGGCAGAATGCAAGTTGGAAAACAGATATAGGGGGATAGAAGACACAATAAGTACCTCCCTGCCCACTATGGGAGGTAGGAACCCTACCCAGTAATTTCTTTTTAAACGATGACTGGGAATCCACAATCCCACTCCTAACCCGGAATGGTAAAGAATTCCAGACAGGGGGAGCAGCATGAAAAACGTGGATCGAGAAACAAAGAAAAAAAGACCTGAGTGACGTCGACTTCATTATATCTATAGATAGTGTGCGTTTGGTAAGGAACTCACAACATCGCCATCCGGACGTATAACAGACCAGCACACAAATCTACGAGTTACCTTGAACGTTTATAGTCTGGATAATACAGTATAGTGAAAATTATTCAGAAACGTGGATGGAAAAAAAAACAACAAAAAACAAGTCAAGAAGCTCACAGCATTGCCATCCGGAAGTATAACGGACCAGCACACAAATGGGTGTGAAACCATGATTGTTTATAGTCTGGTTAATACAGTTTAACTTGAATTACTCATAAACGCGGATGGCAAAAAACAATAACAAAGACCCAAGTAACGTCGACTTTATTCTATCTATAATAAGATACCAGCACACAAAACGATATGTAACCTCAAACGTTTATAGATAGTATGCAGATGACGTCACTCAGGCCTTTGTTATTGTTTTTGCCATCCGCGTTTGTGAGTTGTTCTCACTAAACTGTATTAACCAGACTATAAAAGTTCATGGTTACACAGAGTTTGTGTGTTGGTCCGTTATACTTCCGGATGGCAATGTCGTGAACTCCTTGGCCAAGCGCATTCTATCTATAGATAGTATGCGCTTGGCTAAGAAGCTCATAACATTGCCATCCTGAAGCATAACGGACCAACACACAAAACTGTGTGTATCCATGAACGTTTACAGTCAAGTTAATACAGTTTAGTGAGAACTACTCATAAACGCGGATGACAAAAACAATAACAAAGACCGAAGTGACGTCATCATTGATATATCTATAGATAGTTCGAAGATGACGTCACTCAGGCCTTTGTTATTGTTTTTGCCATCCGCGTTTGTGAGTTGTTCTCACTAAACTGTATTAACCAGACTATAAAAGTTCATGGTTACACAGAGTTTGTGTGTTGGTCCGTTATACTTCCGGATGGCAATGTTGTGAACTCCTTGGCCAAGCGCATTCTATCTATAGATAGTATGCGCTTGGATAAGAAGCTCATAAAATTGCCATCCGGAAGTATAACGGACCAACACACAAAATTGTGTGTATTCATGAACGTTTATAGTCAGGTTAATAAAATACAGTGAGCATTACTCATAACGCGGATGGCAAAAAACAATAACAAAGACCTGAGTGACGTCATCTTCGAACTATCTATAGCCTGCTAATGATGAGTTTCGCTCAGCCAAAAGCTCACAACATTTACAACCTGTAAAACGTACCATCACACAACATTAAATGTAACATTGACCATTAATACTCTTCAACAGTCGGAACGTCACTTCCTTCCCAATGACGCGTGGTAACTTACTAACACTGGCTCTAAAACCTATCGGAACAATGGCGGACGCCGTATGAAATATTTCTCCGGCGAGCATAAAAGCGTATCCAGGGGGGAAAAAAACCCCATAAATTTGATCCTGTTTTGACTTTTACACATTCTGAACACAAGGCATATGAAACGTTCTAGCCAGCATGAAGAATAAGAAGTAATTATTTTCTTTGTTTAGAACCAAGATGGCCGCCGTTGCCGGGCGGCGTGACGTCAGACTACTGAATCTAATTGTCTGATTAATACAGTTTGATGAGAACTATTCTTTGGCTGGTTAAAACAAATAACACAGACCTGAGTGTCGTTAACTTGTTCTATCTATAATTTAATGAGAATGTATCACACAAATGGCTGTCTTCAAGCAATAGCTGACTGACGTCAACTTTGTTCCATCTATATTATTACCTTTCCAAATATGCTCGGGGTCATTGGTGACATTGGAAAATATGATCGACTATCAAAATAGTGACGAGTGTTCCAATTTTTCTAAATGTCAATTGCGCTTTTCGGGAAGTATCTAATCGTTCGACAGTAACGTAACATGTGATCGATGTCGAAAATAATAATAATGAAAATAATAATAATAATAATAATAATAATAATAATAATAATAATAATAATAATAATAATAATAATAATAATAATAATTAATAATAATAATAATAATAATATAATATATAATATAATAATAATAATAATAATAATAATAATAATAATAATAATAATAATAATAATAATAATAATAATAATAATAATAATAATAATAATAATAATAATAATAATAATAATAATAATAATAATAATATAATGATATGATAATAATAATTTAATAAAATAATAAATAATAATAAAATAATATAATAATAATAATAATAATAATAATAAATAATAATAATAATAATAATAATAATAATAAATAATAATAATAATAATAATAATAATAATAATAATAATAATAATAATAATAATAATAATAATAATAATAATAATAATAATAATATATAATAAAATAATAATAATAATAATAATAATAATAATAATATAATATAATAATAATAATAATAATAATAATAATAATAATAATAATAATAATAATAATAATAATAATAATAAATAATAATAACAATAATAATAATAATAATAATAAATAATATAATAATAATAATAATAATAATAATAATAATAATAATAATAATAATAATAATAATATAATAATAATAATAATAATAATAAATAATAATAATAATAATAATATAATAATAATAATAATAATAATAATAATAATAATAATAATAATAATTAATAATAATAATAATAATAATGTGGATAATATTAATGACGGTGATGATAATGTTGCTGCTGCTGCTGCTCATGATGATGATGATGATGATGATGATGATGATGATGATGATGTTGATAATGTTGCTAATGATACATTATTTCAATCACATCCTATTATACTGGAACGCGTGTTCATGAATAAAACGTAACATTCAATAACAATGAAATAAATTGCTGTCGTCATTAACATCCTCTGACACCCCAGTCGATGGTGGAAATAATTCACTACAGGGAGTCTTCAATAATCTACTTGGACCCACGCGATAAATGTGCTATCATTTACATGACATTATGTATACAATATACCAGTAAACACCGCCGACCGTAACAGCTTTGGATAAGGATAAATAAAAGATAAAAAAAATATATATATAATAAGGATGGTTTCAGGATCAATATTCTTTTTCAGCTCATGAGAGGACGCAATCTGGTTTATCTTGATTACGCCTCTGAAAAATGTGACCCCTCGTCTCAAAACGGTATTAAGTCGGGATGATAAAGATGCTGAAAATGGAATTTGTAGCCAGAAATATCAATTTTAAGTTAAGTTTATATAATAATATGCTTTATAGAGGAGAAGGAATACATATTTTACTGCGATAGATACCAACGTTTCATCTTTTTAACCTTTTAAACTATAATTTGACTTTTAGTATCGGGTCCATCCCGACATAATACCGTTTTGAGACGAGCGGTCACAAATTGAAATGCATTTAAAATCTTTTTTTTTAAAGGACTGTTGTGATTGTCCCACTACCTTAAACATATTTGTATCTCTTGAACAATAATAGAACGCAATTCCCACTAAACGTTCTCAAACCGCTTTACAAATGGCCCCTAACTATCAGCGACAGTTGACATGTAGGACGATACATGACGCTGTAAACGGCCAGGTAATCGTTTTAAATCTGAGTACGGTGGGAGAGTATGATTAAAGAGCATTTTTCAAATGTCTCAAATATGCGCCGTTCAAAGTGGTGCTCGAACACAGGACTTCCCAATCCGAAGGCGAGTGTCATACAACTAGACTGCATACGGGATGTGACTATGAAAGATCCAAATATTTTCTTTAATTGAAAAAAAAAGTGTGTGTGTGTGTGATTATGCGACAAGGTGGTCCAGTGGTATGACACTTGCTTTCGGATCGGAAGGTACTGGGTTCAAGCCGCGATCGGCGCATAGTTGAGTCCTTGGGAAAGGCTCATTACTCACACTAATCGGGGAAAAGTTTAGAATGTTTTTGGCTTCTAGCAATGTAACATTTTGGTACGAGCAGAAATCATATTCCATTTATTTCAAAATATGAATCACCTCCAATGTGCCCTGGCTTGAATCCTATGGACTACATTGGTTATTGGTGGTTTTATAAGGGTTGAGCTTTGAGCTTTTATATAGCGCAATATCCACTAAATGTGCTCCAAGCGCTTTGCAAGGGGCCCATGGCCAAACAGCAACACAACATGTAGGACGTGAGATGATGCCTGTTAGGCGATATTACATTTTTTTTCGGACAGAGACAACACTGTAAATGGCCAGGTACTCATTTTACACTTGAGTACGGTGAGAGAATGTGAGTAAAGCGTCTTTTCCAAGGTGTCCTCTATTCGAGCGAGGCTCGAACCCAGGACCTTCCAATCAGAAAGCGAGTATCATATCACAAGACTACATGGCCGCACAAGGGTAGTACATACAAACCTTTACACATAAACACAGTTAAAAGAGTCATATCAAAATGCAAAGGATTGCCTCACTATTCAAGATAATAGAACATTATTTTGATTATTGGATAAAAAATGCAACAGCTCAGCCGTAAAGTAAAATGATAACTCGAAAGATTACTTCAAAATTTGATAATTACTTCCAAAATCTTCCATATGGCATTTTGCAGTGTGTTTTTAAAACACTCGTGGAATTAAATTGTCTCAATATATTTTATATTGAAAAATTATATAAATTTGAATAATTATGTATAATTTATCATCTGGCGGCTGTAGGCTTCTAAAATTTTCCGGTATTTCTTGTTTCTCGTGCCCTAATTTTTCTCACCATACGTAGTTGAAAATGTGTACCTGGCACACAACAGCGTTGTCAATATTATCTAAAGATAATAATATTGTAATGAATATCACCTTTTAGGAGTCATGTCTCGTCTTCCATGTTTATTGTTAAATATGGATTGGGACCCCTTTGTACAGCAATTAGAGCACATAATTTATAGGTAGAATGAAGTTGACGTCACTCGGGTCTCTGTTACAGTTTTTTGCCATCCGCGTTTTTATGAGTAGATCTCACTAAATTGTTTACAGACTTCAAACGATCAGATTGAACCAGTTTGTTGTGCATTACACTTCAGGGCAATTGTGAATTCTAGCCAGTGCACTTTAAGAGTATGAAGTTGACGTATGGTTTCGTTACAGTTTTTGCCATCCACGTTTTATGAGTTAGTTCTCACAAATATTCATCCAGACTAAAAAGTTCATGTGACACTATTTGTGTGGTCGTTAATTTTGATGGCATGTTGTGAGCTTTTCGCAAGCGCATACTTCGTAAAATGTAGTGTATCACCTTAAACGCGAAAATCAGTATTAGAAGGTATGGATTCAGCCCTCATCTGAAACCGGTACATTTGCAATCAGAAGAACCAGCTTTAACTTCACACATTTTGTATTCTTCTTTGAGCTATACAAGCAGCATGGATCACAGTGTAACGTCACTTCCTTCCTATGACGCATGGTAACTTAGTAACACTGGCTCAAAACTATCGGAACAATGGCGGACGCCCGTATGAAATATTTCTCCGGCGAGCATAAAAACACACACACATTTGATCATGTTTTGACTTTTACACATTCTAATCAAAAGGCATATGAAAAGAGAATGAAAAGTTCTAGCCAGCATGAAGAATAAAAAGTAATGATTTTCTTTGTTTAGAACCAAGATGGTCGCCGTTGCCGGGCGGCGTGACATCAGACTACTGAATCATTTTTTAATACATTAGTTTCCGAGATAGCTTCAGGAATGAAGATCGCACCATTGGAGGAGTGGTCATATTTCATTCATTGCCGCTTCGTTGGGTTTTGAAAGCCTATCTTCGTTGAATCGGTGTGGATAGATCAACGGGTGGTTGGGAAACTGCTGAGCTCATGTATTTTAAAGCAGTGTTCTATGGCTATATAAACCCAGGGGAATTTGGTCAGAACAGGATCAGCTTCAATTTCTTTCCACATTCATTGTTGCTTTTTCTATTCACGAGTTTCCGAACGTCCTCTTGTCACCAAACCTAACACTATCACAATGAGTAAGTATTTGTTATAATATTATTATTAGTGTTATGGGTTGAAATACGAATAGACTGAATCACCAGTTTAAAATGGACAAACACACAAAACTGTGTGTAATTTTTTAAATTTATAGTCTGGTCGACTGATTTTGAGAGAGAGCTTATCGCTCAACAGTGTAAGAACAACAATAAAATGCCTCGTGATACCAACTTCATTCATACAGACTTTAAGGGTCAGTTTGGGCTTTTTCTAAAATAAAAAAAAATATTTACCTTTATTAGGTGGTTTTAATGATTCTTTATCGTGATTATAGGTTAAAATACAAACATTTTTGGTGAAAAATATACATTTCTGTGTTGATACCCGTTTTGCGATTTGATTTTGCGGTCTGGCATAAAAAAAATATAACGAAATGTGGCAAATGTTTCACAAAAACTAATGAGGGAATAACTCCCATATTCTCCCCTGTTATCAATAGTGTAACATTTTGTGTCACCATAGAAAGATTATGCAGCTTTAGCTTATGGGATTTTTATTAGAATTATACAAAGTTGTGAATTAAAATGTTATGACAAATTTGATGTTAAAAGTTAATCATTTGGATTATAATTCAAAATACACATTCACTTATCCAAATACATCTCTCTATTGGGACATAATACATTATCTCTGTGATAACTGTGAACATTTTCAGACAATTTCATTGAATAAATTCTGAGAAATATTTGATTCAGTATCCCATACCCCTATAAAAATGAATTATTGAGAAAATAGCAAAATAGCTTTCCATTTTTCACAATTTTCTTACTACCTGTACCCTTTTCGCCTGGGATTTTTGTGCCTTTATAATCTATTTTGAGTAGTTGGACTTAAATAATATTATTTATAAGATAACAAATTATCGTTTTCCATCAAAACCTCAAAATCAATGTTTTGAAGAATTTTTTCTTATGATTAGACCCTAACCGGCCGTTAAACGTTTAAGATAAAATGTAAACTTTTTATATTGGTGCGTTTCATTTGACTGACAGGTGTTGTGAGTATTTTACATGAACCCATTTAAAGTTCAATATCATAGTTTTGTACAATTGTACAATAAACCTTAACCATGGTGGTTTGCCTGTCACATTTGATACAATCAACCAACACAAATCGTGAGCATCATTCAGAGTATTATAAAATAAGTAATTTTTTAAAGAACTTAATGCGCTGCCAGGTGTGGCAATGCTATTTCTTCATTTGTGTGTCAAAATAATGTGATGAATACTCACAAACTGTAGGACTGATTATTTTGGGTAAAAAGCAAGTACTACATATGATGGCTCTAGTATCAACCGATAAATATAATCTTACATTATCGAATACTTTCAAAATTGAGCTTGAGCCTTTATATAGGGCAATATCTACTAAACGTGCTCAACGCGTTTTAAAAGGGGTCCCTACTCCCTAGCCACAGCAATTTTTACACGCAGGATGAGACGTGACGCCTGTTAGGAGATAACTTTTTCTCCCTGCAGATACAACTCTTTTAACGGCCAGGTACTCTTTTTCACATGAGCGAGTGCAGGGCCTTTTCCAAGGACTCGACAATGCTCCACTCAGAGCGAGATTCGAACCCAGGACCATCCGATTCGATGCACATATAGGCACATTTTGTTTGTTTGTGTGTGTGTGTGTGTGTGTGTGTGAGGGAGAGAGAGAGAGAGAGAGAGAGAGAGTTAGAGAGCGAGAGAGACTGGGAGTGAGATAGATAGATAGATAGAGTTAGTGAGAGAGAGAGAGAGAGAGAGAGAGAGAGAGAGAGAGAGAGAGAGAGAGAGAGAGAGAAATTTGAATGGATTGAAGTTATTGTTATGCGCCTAGAATTTATTGTATAGAGGAGTGGGCGCAATATAAATAAATTTCATTATTATGATTATTATTATTATGATGTTGATTATTATTATTATCATTATTATTATTATTATTATTATTATTATTATTATTATTATTATTATTATTATTATTATTATTATTATTATTATTATTATTATTATTATTATTATTAGTTCCTAACCATGCAAATCTTCAATTCCAGAGTTCCTCTACTTGGCAACCTTGACCTTGTGCCTCAGCCTTGTGTTGGCCGATGGTGAATCCGGAAGCAATCCAGCAGGAAACGCTGCCAAGATCCTCCAATCTCTAGATCCCGCTAAGATGTGTCCCCAGATTTCTGCTGCTGGTTGTAAAGCCCAGGTACGAATCAGCTTTTAATAGGATTCTTCTTCTTCTTCTTCTTCAATAGTATGATGTCACGTCGCCTGGCAACGAGCAGCTTGGTTTCAAACAAAGAAAATCGGTACTTTTTATTCTTCATGCTGGCTAAAACTTTTTCACATGTCATGTAATCAGAATTTATAAAATTCAAAACATGATCAGATTTATAATGTTTCTATCCTCTGAATATACTTTTATGCTCGTCGGAGACGTATTTCATAAGGGTGTCCGCCATTGTTCCGATACTATATAACCAGTTACTAAAGTACCCTGCGTCATTACGGGGGAAGTGACATCACGAATGTTGAAGGGTATTTGTGACCAATGATATTACAAAAGGTCCCCACAAAAGTATAGCCTTAAATTATTAAACGAGTCTGCTGATTTAATTAAATTATAACTTTTTTTTTTTAAATAAGAAAATGTTAAAAATAAAATGAAAAGGTTTTGACAATCAAAACGTACCTATTCAGTAACAGCTATAGATAGTTCGAAGATGACGTTACTCAGGTCTTTGTTATTGTTTTTTGCCATCCGCGTTTATGAGTAATGCTCACTGAACTGTATTAACCTGACTATAAACGTTCATGGATACACATAGTTTTGTGTGTTGATCCGGAAGTATAACGGATCAACACACAGTATGCGCTTGGCTAAGAAGCTCATAACATTGCCATCCGGAAGTATAACGGACCAACACACAAACTCTGTGTAACCATGAACTTTTATAGTCTGGTTAATACAGTTTAGTGAGAACAACTCACAAACGAGGATGGCAAAAACCATAACAAAGACCCGAATGGCGTCATCGTCGAACTATCTATAGACAATTAATCCACACGTGCTCGGACAACATAGTTGGCTGTTTATAAACAGAAACGTTAATGAAATCGACCTCTCTCTGATTATTGTTATTGTGTTTACACCGCCAAATAATGACTAGTAATCACACGATTTTCTCGATCAGATTATAAACGCTTACATTTATCTATATTTTTCTGTGTTAGTTCTATTGACCAAGCGGTAGAACAGTGCGAATTTCATTTAGACACATACCATCAATAGTAAAACCTGTGTAGTTTGATGTGTCTACCAATCACTACCATTGTTTACATTATGACGATTGTCCGAGAGGCTATAGATAGAATGCGCTTGGCCAAGGAGTTCACAACATTGCCATCCGGAAGTATAACGGACCAACACACAAACTCTGTGTAACCATGAACTTTTATAGTCTGGTTAATACAGTTTAGTGAGAACAACTCACAAACGCGGATGGCAAAAACAATAACAAAGGCCTGATTGACGTCATCTTAGAACTATCTATACACACAAACAAATCTGGGCTTGTTGTTGTCTCATGTTTGCTCTTCTGTTTTCTTGTAACATCGTTGCTCTGACTTTTCATGAAGAAGATCGGAAGTGTGGATACTTCTTCACTCTGTACTCTATAGATAGTATGCAGATGACGTCACTCAGGCCTTTGTTATTGTTTTTGCCATCCGCGTTTGTGAGTTGTTCTCACTAAACTGTATTAACCAGACTATAAAAGTTCATGGTTACAAAGAGTTTGTGTGTTGGTCCGTTATACTTCCGGATGGCAATGTTGTGAACTCCTTGGCCAAGCGCATTCTATCTATAGATAGTTTGAAGTTTACGTCACTCGGGTCTTTGTTACAGTTTTTTGCCATCCTCGTTTATGAGTAATAACACCGTAACACAGTTTTATGTGTTGGTCCGTTAACCAACACACAAAATTATGTATAACCAAGAACATTTATAGTCTGGTTAATACAGTTTAGTGAGAAGTACTCATAAACGCGGATTGCAAAAAACGATAACAAAGACCAGAGTGACGTCATCTTCATTCTATCTATAGATGGTTCGAAGTTGACGCCACTCAGGTCTTTGTTATGTTTTTTTGCCATCCGCGTTTATGAGTAATTCTCAGTAAACTCTATTAACCTGACTACAAACGATCGTGGTTACACAACATTTTGTGTGTTTCTCTGTATACTTCCGGATGGCAATGTTGTGAGCTCCTTAGCGAAGCGCATACTGTCTATAGATAGTATGCGCTTGGCTAAGAATCTCACAACCTTGCCATCCTGAAGTATAACGGACCAACACACAAAACTATGTGTAATCTTGAAGGTTTATAGTCTGATTAGTACAGTTTAGTGAGAATAACTCATAAACGCGTATGGCAAAAAAAAAATAATAAATAAATAAAAAAAAATGAAAAAATAAAAATAAAACATCAAAATTACAAACAAACAGAAAACAATAAAGACCCGAGTGACATCATATTCATACTATCTATAGAATCACCTTTTACTTGTGTGCACTGATCTTATTCCACAGTCTGCCACGTGTATCGACATCCCCAACCTTGTAGATTGTGCTCAGTTTGGTGCAATGTGTCAAAGTAGTGGAGAATCACTGTGTCAGTGTCTCAGCGGCTGTGGCCCAGACTGTGCCGCCAAAGTTGACTGCAGTGGAAAAGAGGGTGTAGAGGTAAGTGAGACAACTTATATGGTACAATTGAGAAATTAAAAAAAATACCGGTTCCAATCTCATTGGAAGTGTCCCCCGAGGACTGGTTGCATTTATTGTGCAAGTGATCCTCTGCTTTCTTTTTTTCTAGCCCAATTAAACACTGGTTCCAATCTCATTGGAAGTGTCCTCCTGAGGACTGGTTACATTCATTGTGCAAGTGATCCTCTGCTCTCTTTTTTTCTAGCCCAATTAAATACAGGTTCCAATCTCATTGGAAGTGTCCCCCGAAGATTGGTTACATTCATTGTGCAAGTGATCCTCTGCTCTCTTATTTTCTGGCCCAATACGATTCAATAGTCTGATGCCACGTGCCCGGCAACGGCGGCCATCTTGGTTCTAAACCAAGAAAATCATTACTTTTTTTTTTCATGCTGGCTAGAACTTTTCATATGCCTTGTGTTCAGAATGTGTAAAAGTCAAAACATGATCAAATTTATGGGGGGTTTTTTCCCTCTGGATACGCTTTTATGCTCGCCGGAGAAATATTTCAGACGGCGTCCGCCATTGTTCCGATAGTTTAGAGCCAGTGTTACTAAGTTACCATGCGTCATTGGGAAGGAAGTGACGTTACGACTGTTGAAGAGTATTAAATACAGGTTCCAATCTCCATGCAAGTGTTAAATTAATCCTCTTGTGATCTTTTTGCATTCATTGTGCAAATGAGCTGGTTTCGGAATGAGAGCATCTTAGTTTCTAGCCTAAATGAATGCTGGTCATGAGCTCTGCAACAAAGTGTCGAGTTCTTATTGCTATAACTATAACAAAATGAAATCAGAATACGAAAATTGTTGGCTGCATCGTAACGAATGTGACGATTTCTATGGGTGGTAGGTAAGGAGAGTGTTAATCCTGCTTCTAATATAGTTCAGCCACCTTATGATTCAATACCTAAACTATTCAACAGCTATGCATTGTCCCGAGAACTTGTTACATACTTCCAAGCAGTTTTGAACCGGAAGATAGGAAAGTGTGATCTCACGACTCCTGCTTCCTATTGGTGCTTCTACCTAATTAATGGTCATGTGACCTCTTGTTGCTATGCCTGGCAAGCTATATCTGGTAAATGTTATAGTTGTCATAATATAACGTTATAACAAGTGTCACTGAATGACAAATTGCCATATTTATGGACAATAAAGATCTATTATTATTATTATTATTATTATTATTATTATTATTATTATTATTATTATTATTATTATTATTATTATTATTATTATTATTATTATTATTATTATTATTATTTTTCTTTTTATTATTATTATTATTATTATTATTATTATTATTATTATTATTATTATTTATTATTATTATTATTATTATTATTATTATTAAAGGCATTATTTACCTTTGTCTTATAATAATATCCGAGGTTATTCAATCAACATACACTTTTGACAATTACGTCATTTATCGTAGGCTCTATATTTTATTAAAACTAGTGGAATGATCATTTCACTGGTTTTATTTTGACTTGAAAATATGCGGCTATGTGGTCTTGTGGTATGACACTCGCCTTAGGATCGAAAGGTCTATCCTGGGTGTGAGCCTCTCTCGGCGCACAGTTGAGTCATTGGAAAAGGCTCTTTACTCATATTCTCTCACCGTAGTCAGGTGTAAAATGAGTACCTGACCGTTAACAGCATTGTCTCTGTCCGAAAATATTTGTAATATCGCCTTGCAGGCATCGTGTCTCAACCTACCTGTTAAGTGTTGCTGTTGGCCAGGTATCCTTGTAAAGCGCTTTGAGCACTTTTAGTGGATATAGCGCTATATAAAAAAGCTCAATGATTTTTTTAAATGTTAAACAAAGTACATTTTGCCCTGATATCAACCGATAACCGTGAACCGACGACCTATAGACTTCTGAACTATTTGCCTATAATCCGAAGAGACCAATTTGGATTTAATAGTCTGATGTCACGTCGTCCAGCAACGGCGGCCATCGTGGTTCTAAACAAAGAAATTTGGTACTTTTTATTCCTCATGCTGGCTAGAACTATTCAGAGGTCTTGTGATCAGAATGTGTAAAAGTCAAAACATGATCAGATTTATAATGCTTTTCTCCTCTGGATACGCTTTTATGCTCGTCGGAGAAATATTTCATAAGGAGGTCCGCCATTGTTCCGATAGTTTAGAGCCAGTTGCTAAGTTACTATGCGTCATTACGAGGGAAGTGACGTTACGACTATTGAAGCGTATTTCAACACAGATGACTTACAACAGTTTCATAGTGTCCTCACGTGTTGCGTTGAAATTCTTTCACCAGTGTGTCAAAATAGTGTGATAAATACTCATTAATTTTGGGACTGGCCTATTGTCTGTTTGGCATATGTCTCAAAGGCAACTATGAAGTCAGAAATTTTTGCCAGTTTTCTTAGAAAAAGTAAAATTTTGTTAAAAATTGTTTGTGACTTAACCCTTTCCTTACCATGCATAGGGAAATCCTCACAAACGTTACGATGCAACCAACCAACATTTATCTCATTCTAATTTCTTTTGTGCATCACACATATAAAAGAAAATGTTTTGTTATAGCCATGAAACTTGACAATGTGTTGTAGAGCTCAATTTACTGAACAGTAATAGGTATAGAATGTACTTGTTGCTTTTCAGTTTGAGTAAGAACAATATATTTTTGTGTTGGGTGGGTGGGAAATTTCAGAGACAATTCTGAAAATGGCTGGTAAGGAGAGAGCTAAAGAGAAAAAGTCCACCCAGCAGAAAAGGGGATACTGGGCAGGGAGGTACTTACCATATCCTCTACCCACCGACATCTGTTTTCCTACTTGCTTTCTGTCTGATGGTGTGCTCTTGCAATCTACATCTGTTCCCTATTTAAACCCTTCCTTTTTATCTTACTTTTTCTAGTGTGCTTCATAATACTCTTCAACAGTCATAACGTCACTTCCTTCCTAATGACGCATGGTAACTTAGTAACACTGGCTATAAACTATCGGAACAATGGCGGACGCCCGTATGAAATATTTCCCCGACGAGCATAATAGCGTATCCAGAGAAAAAAACAACATAAATTTGATCATGTTTTGACTTTTACACATTCTGATCACAAGACATATGAAAAGTTCTAGCCAGCATGAAGAATAAAAAGTAATGATTTTCCTTGTTTAGAACCAAGATGGCCGCCGTTGCCGGGCGCCGTGACATCAGACTACTGAATCGTATTTTAAAACTATCATTTTTTGACTATCCCATTTTCTTCCTTTTTACAGGGGCTGTATTGAAATGACTTAAATGTGTCGCAAAACCCCTTAAAATCATTTTAAAAAAATAAATAAAATAAAAATGGGTAGCTAGTTCCGATATATATGTCTGAAAATACTTTGCAACGATTGACAAGCGTCTTGTCCAAAAGGTAGCAAGCAATTCCTATCGTCCTTTTCACGCTCTAAAACCGGGTTGAATATGAATAATTTTGAAGCGCACCTAACACACACAGTGAACTCGTACGTGTAAATGAGTTATCCGAATATTATTCATTTACACGTATCTGTGGAATTCCTTGTTTTCTAAATATTATATCGATGGCTGCGTGCAAGAAATACCTATGTCCAGTTTTTACCGGTTTTGAGTTAGAGTATTGGTTAGGGTTATTTTTTACCCTTCTTTTACTACAAGAAATACCTAAGTCAAATAACAAGCCGTTGCCGAGATATTAACCACCGATCCACGTTTGTGCGATTTCTATTGCTGCAAGAAATACCTATAACACTTAGGTATTTGTTGCAGAACCAAAAAGTGCAATGCCAGATGGCCAGTGATCCCTAAGTACCAATTAGGTAGTTCTTGCGGTAAGGGATATTCTATATGAACTCGTATAGGGAAATTGTCATATCGATACTATCAACAACTATTTTTCTTTCGATTTCAAGATGGCGTCGTCTAGAGCAAAGCGTCGTTGTTCAGGTACTGTTTGTTTTATTTTGTTGCTTTTTTAGTCTTTAGTCTTTAATAGAATTTATGTTTGTTTTTATATCTTATTTAGAAGGGATGTGCTATATATATTATGTCTCTACACAAGTTATGAATTGAAGATTGTAAGTTGTTTTTCATTGACCATAGCTTAAAGTTTTGCTGTAGATTTTGTATTGCATATCGTCATGTTGAAATAAGAAGGCTTAAATATCAAATGAGTAATGGGAGCCAATTATTCATTAAGTTACTATTGCTATCAAGACACATGATAAAACATTTCATGGCTTTCTAGTAAAAATAGTGAATTTCAAGACGTTTAAGTGCGTTTCTATTTCTAACGAGGCAAACCACTTCCACAATTTGTTATTGTATTTATATTGTATTCTTTTATGTAGTTTGGCACTAAGGACTTCATCTTATCACTTTATTTTCAGGTCCTGATATTGAAATAGTAAATGGGGCAACAAACGCACAACCAATCGAAGGTCAACAGGCATATAAACTTTCAAATGGCCAGGTCTCAATGGCACAAATTGGTGAGTTTGTTTGGATTGTTTACTGAAAATCACATTTAATAAGATAAAAGTTGTACACAAACTTCTATTCAATTAACAAAAGTAATGTTATTTTCATAAAAATAAAACCCCCTATAGCAAACTAAATTTGCTTTTGACAGATGTATTGATATAATTGGATATTAAAATGTTATATTTAATGAATAATGCATTGGCCATGAGGGTCACTAATTCTATATTAATTAATGCTGCAAATATAAACAGTACGTTTGATAATATAAGTAGGTACATTTGAAGACTTTTTGGCTCAATCTATGTTTTTGTTTCCTTCGATCTACAGATGCAGAGGATTCAAATGATGAAAGTTTTGGACTTCTAGAGGATTTTGATGACACATTCAATGATCCCACTTACGACATAAGAAAAGATCCAGAATTCATTGAGAAGAAAAAGCGACAAAAGAACAAACTTAAAAAATATGTGCAACTTCCAACTACAAGTGAGCAACTTGAACCTGAGGTGAACACCATTGAAAATGTGAGGCAGGATGTTGACACACATATGGCAGTGGAACAAGAAGATAATCCAGAGCCAAAGAGAAAGAAAAAGGCTTGTCCACATAAATGGAAAAGAAATATAAGAAAAGACCTCAATGACCAGGGCCTTGAGCATGTTGATTCTTCTGGAAAGTTGAAGGCAAAAAAAAAGTCCCGCTTAATGTTGACTGTTCACGGTGCCGATTTAAGTGTTCTCAACATTTTGATGGAGACGAATGTCAATGTATCAATTCTTCATATTGGAGACTTCGGGATTATGATTGAAAGAAAGATTTTCTACTGTCAAATATGACTATATGTCATGTACATAGGAAAAAAGTCTGTGAGGATGAACGTACTAAAGAAAGAGTAAATTCTGTCACATATTCTTTTCTGAAAGGAACTGAAAGAATAAGGGTTTGTCAAAAGTTCTTCATGGCCACCCTCAACATCAGCAATGGGCCGATAAAACAAGCAATGAAGAATACTAGTGAATGTGGCACATTCAGTGCCGCAGATGGAAGAGGAAAGGGCGAAGCGTGGAACAAAAAACAAAACGCCTGATGAAAGACGACAGGATGTTGTGACTCACATCTCTTCGTTCCCTTGTGTAGAAAGCCATTACACAAGGAAAAGCACAAGAAGAAAATATCTGGACTCTAAGCTCAACATCACTAAGATGCACAAACTGTATGTGGAGCAATGCAAAGAGTTGAGTAAGGAGCCTGTCTTGGAAAAGGTTTACCGCACAATATTTTGTGAGGATTTCAATTTATCCTTCTTTAAACCAAAGAAGGATTTGTGTGCAGTGTGTGCAAGGTTTAATCAGTTAAGCCCGGAGGAGCGTAGAAAAGTACAAGCGGCGCAAGATGCACACATTAAACGGTATCATGAGTCAATGAAGAAAAAAGAAGAGGATAAGATCATGTCCAATCGCGAAAAACGATATATGTCCGCATCTTTCGACCTTGGAAGCGTTTTGCAGTTACCAACCAGTGATGTTTCATTGACATATTATTCTAGAAAATTATGTGTCTACAACTTGACTGTTTGGGAAGGAAAGTCCCCTAACAATGCTTTCTGTTATACTTGGCCTGAGACTGAAGGTAAGAGAGGGAGCATAGAAATTGCAAGCTGTATTTTTATGTGGCTAAAGCAATTGCCATCCGAAATTGAGGAAGTCTCGCTTTATTCTGATACTTGTTCAGGTCAAAACCGAAACCAGCAAATGGTAGCTATGATGATGTATGTTCTGCAACGTGAAGACAACAATCTGAAGGTCATCACTCACAACTTCCTAGAAAGTGGCCACTCCATGATGGAAGTGGATAGTATGCATGCGGCCATCGAACGAGAGAAAAAGTACATCAAGGCCTTCACAATGAATACATGGGAGTCAATCTTTCGATCATCCAGAAGAAACAATCCTTACAATGTCAGCATCCTTGACCACTCCTGTTTCTTTGATTTCAAGACACTGGCTGACAAAATACTATCAAACAAAAAGGTGGATGAGGATGGCAATACAGTGAACTGGCTTCTGGTGAAGTCATTTTAATTCGACAGGAGTGAGCCTAATCAACTATACTACAGGTACAATTACAGCGACCCCTTCAAGGCAATACAAATTAGGCGATACACTCATACTGATCCTTCAAAAACCATCCAAGTGAGAGGGCGAGAAAAATCGTTTTCATATCAAACGTTCAGTTTGAATGCTGCTTACAAAAAACAGATTACTATTTCTAGAGCAAAAAAGGCTGATTTGCTCAAATTGTGCAAGGACCTGGTGATTCCAAAAGAGTATCATCCCTGGTATCAATCACTGCCTAGCAACGACACCACAAAAGATATTGCCCTGGGCCTGCCGTAGGAGAAAGTGACAATGAGGAGGTGTAACTCTGTGGCTAGTCCAAGTAAAGAGAGAGGGGGTGGTATAAAACACACTCTGAAATAGAGAGAGAGAGAGAGAGAGAGAGAGGAGAGAGAGAGAGAGAGAGAGAGAGGAGAGATAAGAACATTCGGAAAGAGAGAGAGAGAGAGAGAGAGTGAAAGCTAGAGGGATATAAAGACACAGAGAGAGAGAGGGAAAGAGAGAGAGAGAGAGAGAGAGAGAGAAAGAAGGAGAGGGAGAGATAGAGAGAGAGAAAGAGAGGGAGAGATAGAGAGAGAGAAAGAGAGAGAGAGAGAGAGAGAGAGAGAGAGAGCGAATTGAATTGAATTAATAAAATAAGTTATTACTTTGTCAATGATTTGAAAATGTTTTTCTGTCTTAGTTGGATGTGTTTTTACGAGTACTCGTCAGTTTGCCTCATGCTTTCAGGTTGCTTGAATGATGACAGTATAAAACATATTCTACTTATGTCCCACATAACATTATATAAGTAACTGCAAGAAATAATTAAGTCCGTAAAAGTACCTATCTCACCATTGTCGTGGAAAACTGTTAACTGCAAGAATTACCTAAATCCACTGAGTTGCTAATTTTTTTTAATTGAGTAAAAATAACACAAAATGCAGGTACTGCGGTAGTCTCAGACTTCTCTTTCAACTTGTGGTATTCCTTTAAAGTGCTTGGTCACCACCATATTCTTAAAAAACGGTCGGATAATCGATTTGAATGACATGAAAATTTTCAACTCTGTTTTTCTCAAAACAACCGCCAATGTACTTAGGTATTTCTTGTTCTCAGCCATCGATATATTATATTATAATATTTTTGTTCCGTCCTCCTTCCTGACACCCCCCCCCCCCCCCCCCCCCCCCCCGCCCCAGGCTGTAGCTTGTAAAGCCATGACTCAGGCCTGCGTTTCCGAGTGCGAGTCGGCCTGTCCTGTGACCGAGGTGAACAAATTAGCACAAGGAGCCCTTCACAACATGAATGGCATGATCGTCGGTCTGTCTAATCAAATCAAAGGACTTTTAGGACAAAAGAAAGCATAATAAATCATACAGAGAACTCGAACTAACTTTATTATAGTTGGGTAAGTATGTATTTTTTGTATAGATAGTTCGAAGATGACGTCACTCAGGTCTTTGTTATTGTTTTTTGCCATCCGCGTTTATGAGTAATGCTCACTGAACTGTATTAACCTGACTATAAACGTTCGTGGATACACACAGTTTTGTGTGTTGGTCCGTTATACTTCCGGATGGCAATGTTATGAGCTTCTTAGCCGAGCGCATACTATCTATATCAATGGGCATGATCTATATTACATGTCCATGTGCTCGAGGTCATTGGTCACATTGTATTATGTGCTCAAAGTGACCCACATAGTGAAAAGTGTTCGCAGTTTTTGAAATATCTAATATCACGATTTGTCATTTTGTTCAGCTTGACACATGTGTATACTTACAACTTTCATAAACAAAGCAGCATGTTTACATTTTTGAAGAAATATCCAGTCCTTGGACAGCAACAAATCATGTGATTGATGACTTGGTTGGACGAAAACATGAATATAGATCGCTTCCATTGATAGATCGAAGTTGATGTCACTCGGGTCTTTGTTTTTTAGGCTTTATTTTGCCATCCACGTCTATGAGTAATTCTCACTGAACTGTAATGACCAGACTATAAACGTTCAAGGTCACACATAGTTTTGTGTGTTGATCCGTTATACTTCCGGATGGCAATGTTGTGAGATTCTTAGCCGAGCGCATACTATCTATATGCGACTTGATATTTTTCATGCTATGACTGCTCAACGTCGTGACGATTGACTAGCGTCCTGTCTAAAGGGTAGCAAGCAATTCTTATTGTCCTTTTTTCAACGCTCTAAAACCGGATTAAATTGAAGAATTTTGAAGTGCACCTAACATTGTGAAGCCGTGGAAATGAGTTAGACAAACAGATAAGATATTGGGCACGAAATATCAAGTCACATAATATTGACTAAATTAGTGTCAGTGCATGATATAATCAGTCGGAAGGTGAAAATGATGGATTTGCATTTTTTTTTTTTCATTTTCTGAAAGAATATGCTCCCCAGAGCATTTTAATCTTTATTTGAAGTAAACCTGGTCTGGTGATTGTTCGTAAAGTTATGGTCAGATGTATGGGAAAGGTATCCAACAACTTTTCTCAAATTTCATACTTTTTCAACTTGACTGGCTGTAAGAAAATATTTAGAAGTGAAATTAAGCTTTGATATTTCTCGAAGATGTACAAAAAGAGTTGATTTAATCATTTATGACAAGAACTCATTTTGGATAAAAATTGACCTAAACTTGGCAATATTTCAGTTCAAAACTTTTCACCATCCGACTGATTTTGTCATTCACTGTAACGGTAATAATTTAGTCGTCGATTTTTTTTTTTTGTTTTTTTTTTTTTAGTAATGTATTTATGTTTTTATTGTCTTTTGTTGTTCGCTGAGGATGGGTTTTGAGCCCGAAACGTTCCGTTTTTTGTTTGTTGCTATTTTCTTCTTCTTTGAAGCTGTTATGTTTATTACCATTTATATATGAATTCATTCACTGTTTAGACTGATTGTTTATTTTCTAAATGTTTTTATTCATATAACCATTCATGCGTCTGTGCTATTGTGTATAGAATTCATTATATATTCATTATTCTATTTATACTTTGGTGTAAATATTAATTAATCTATGTATTTATCCATACACTTGATATACCTGAAAGATAAGCTATCCCTTTATACTGACGTTTACTCATTTGTGGGTCTGATAACCCATAATGGTGTCATCCTTGTAATGGATATACTCTCAAAGCGACGCTAAACATTCTCCTTAGACCGAATCCATAATCGGATTCAATAGTCTGATGTCACGTCCGCCCAGCAACGAGCAGCTTGGTTCTAAACGAAGAAAAAGGGCACTTTTTATTTTTCATGCTGGCTATAACTTTTTCAAATGTCATGTGATCAGAATGTATAAAAGTCAAAGCATGATGATATTTATAATGTTTTTTTTTTGTCCTCTGTATACACTTTTATGCTCGTTGGAGAAGTATTTCATAAGGGCGTCCGCCATTTTCCCGATAGTTTAGAACCAGTTACTAAGTTACCATGCGTCATTAGGAGGAAAGCGACGTCAAGACTGCTGAAGCCTATTACACTCAGTTATCAGAACTGCAAATATGTTTACATATGAGGAGTCGACTTCCAAGACATGCTAAGTTGCATTTTCATCATTTATTGAAAACTGTATTTTTAAATTATCTATTTAAAAATCTGAATAAGTGTGGAAATATGTAATTTGGTAGTGAATTTGAGAAAAAAAATACTTGTCTTATTGGCCTTTACACTACACTAAACTAAACTAGAATTTCTCTTATTCTTTCCAAAGGGGAAATTTGTCTTTAGGGTCTATTCCAAGGAAAGATTGGAATAACTCAGGCGTGAGCCGCAGTACAGCGCTACAAACGGAGCTAGGGCGATGTGAATTGCTCAAGGCCACACAGTGCAGCGGGTATTCGAATTCAGGATCTTTCGGGTCAAAGCAAAGACCGTACCGCTGAGCTAAAAAAAAAGTATTGAGCTTATTTTATAGTGCAATATCCAATAAATGTGCTCAAAGCGCTTTACAAGGGGTCCCTGGCCAACAGCAACATTTAACATGAAATTTTATATACATATGTATATGTATATAGGTATGATATATATATTATATATATATATATATATATATATATATATATATATATATATATATATATATACATATAATGTATGTATATAGAATTACGTCCATTTGCACCGGCATCGTTAGACTGTCGCCTAGACATTCCATGAAGGAATATACGAGAGATAATCCATCAATCCATCAAGTAGGATAATTTCTGATGTCAACAGGTAATTTAAAATTTTTCCCCATTAATATTATGTTGGTTGAAAAGAAAAATTAAATGTAACTTTATTTTTGTCTTCTTCAGATCTCAAACTTACACAACGATTTCAAGATGGCCGGCAACGAATTACACACATAGAAGCAATGTGTCAACACACGACATGTGTCATAATCCAGTAGTATTTAGTATTACCTGATATAATAAATAAACCAAAAACAAAATATTTGCCTTTATTATTCGCTTTGTTTTCTATTTGTATCAGTAGTTTCCAGAAATATCTTACTCATTAACCGACTATATTTAGTGGCGTAACACTCGCCTCCGGATCGAAAGGTCCTGGGTTCGGGTCTCACTCTCAGTCCTTAGAAAAAGCTCTCTGAACTCACATTATCACACCGTATTCAGGTTTCAAATAAGTACATTGGGCAGCGTTGCTCAGCGGTACTGTCGTTGCTTCGAATATCCACTGCACTGTGTGACCTTGAGCAATAAGTCATCTCGCCCTGGCTCAGTTTGTGGCGCTGCAATCTGGGGCTCACACCGGGGTTATTCGTCTTCCCTTGGAACAGATCTTATAAACAAAGTTCCGTTCAGATGAATTTAGGGAATTTTCCTTTTATCTCATTACTACAGACATGCCTTCTACCATGAAACATTCGTAAAATTCCGAAAGTTTTGTTCCAGTTTCAGACCTTTATGAGCATTTCTAAATCGTTTAAAATATTGAAATTGAAAAGTGCTCTCAGATACATATTTCAAAAGGGATTTTACATTGGTCCTCTATATGTCTCTCTATAGTATCCAGAAATGTTTTACTCATTGTGCGCTAAGTGGTCTAGTGGTATGCAAGACATTCGCTTTTGGATCGGAAATTCCTAGGTTCGAGCCTCGCTCCGCGCATAGTTGAGTCATTTGAAAAGGCTCTTTACTCACATTCTCTCATCGTACTCGGGGTGTAAGATGAGTACTTGACCGTTAACAGCGTTGTCTCCGTCCGAAAAGTTTATAATATCGCCTAACAGGCGTCATGTCCCGTCCTACGTGTGAAGTGTTGCTGTTGTACAGGGACCCCTTGTAAAGCGCTTTGAGCACGTATGTGGATATTGCGCTACTTAAAAGCTCGTTTATTTATTATTATTTTTTAAAGTAATCTTAATCACCGTGAGGGTAAATTGTTGATTTTAAAATTTATCTAAAGCAACTATTTTTTATCTTCTAAAAATTACGATTAAAAAATTTTTCCGGTTGGCAGGTCTGAACATATATTCAGAACAGGTTTGTTTTAATTTAGTTAGTGAGTATTTCTCACAATATTTTGACTCATTGATAAAAGAATTCGCACAACCTAACGACACGATGCAATTTTCCATCTGTATTAAAATTAATTGTGATTGATGCTCAGGATATGTGGGCTGTTTATTCCGGGTGATAGGCCGGTGACTATGGGTCTTCGGTTCAGGGCCAAAGGTTGATTTCAAGTCCAAAATATAATTTATTTTAAGTTGTTTATTCGACTAAGTTTTATTAAACTATACCAAAACTGAAGTAATTTTCAAAAATGCATGAACTGTATGTTGATTGAAGAAACGAAGGTTCGTACTATAAGATAATAGTTTAAAAGAATCCATGTCAAGAGCTTGACAGGGACAGCAACAAGAGATCACATGGGAACCATCAATGGGAGCGATCTATAGATAGAATGCAGATGACGTCACTCAGGCCTTTGTTATTGTTTTTGCCATCCGCGTTTGTGAGTTGTTCTCACTAAACTGTATTAACCAGACTATAAAAGTTTATGGTTACACAGAGTTTGTGTTTGGTCCGTTATACTTCCGATGGCAATGTTGTGAATCCTTGCCAAGCGCATTCTATCTATAGATAGAATGCGCTTGGCCAAGGAGTTCACCACATTGCCATCCGAGTATAACGACCAACACACAAACTCTGTGTAACCATGAACTTTATAGTCTGGTTAATACAGTTTAGTGAGAACAACTCACAAACGCGGATGGCAAAAACAATAACAAAGCCTGAGTGACGTCATCTTCGAACTATCTATAATAGTATGCAGATGACGTCACTCAGGCCTTGTTATTGTTTTTGCATCCGCGTTTGTGAGTTGTTCTCACTAAACTGTATTATCCTGACTATAAACGTTCATGGTTACACAGAGTTTGTGTTTTGGCCTTTATACTTCCGGATGGCAATGTTGTGAACTCCTTGGCCAAGCGCATTCTATCTATATACATGTTTTCGTCCAACCAAATCATAAATCACATGATTTGTTGCTGTCCAACAATTGGATATTTCTTCAGAAATGTAAACGCGCTGCTTTGTTTATGAAAGTTGTAAGCATACCCATTTGTCAAGCTGAACAAAATGACCAATCATGATGTTAGATATTTCAAAAGCTGTGAACACTTTTCACTGTCTGGGTCACTTTGCAATGACCTCAAGCACATGGAAATGTAATATATATCGTGCCCATTGGTCATTTTGCTCAGCATGACTCATGAGTATGTTTACAACATTCATAAACAAAGCAGCGTGTTTACATTTATTGAGATATCGTTGTACAACAAATCATGTGATCGGTGACTGGGTTGGACGAATACATGAATATAGATAGTGTGTGCTTGGCTAAGAAACTCACAACATTGCCATCAGGAAGTATACCGGACCAATACACAAAACGATGTGTAACCTTAAAGGTTTATAGATAGTATGCGCTTGGCTAAGAAGCTCATAACATTGCCATCCGGAAGTATAACGGACCAACACACACAACTATGTGTATCCATGAACGTTTATAGTCGGGTTAATACAGTTCAGTGAGTATTACTCATAAACGCGGATGGCAAAAAAACAATAACAAAGACCTGAGTGACGTCATCTTCGAACTATCTATAGTCTACTTAATACAGTTCAGTGAGCATTACTCATAAACGCGGATGGCAAAAAACAATAAGAAAGACCTGAGTGACGTCATCTTCGAACTATCTATAGTCTGCTTAATACAGTTTAGTGAGAATTACTCATAAACGCGGATGGCAAAAAAAAACAATAACAAAGGCCTGAGTGACGTCATCTTCGTTCTATTTATAGATCGCTCCCATTGTTTTGTAGGTACAGTTTGGATTAACCTTATTTACAACAATATGACCTGATTGAATAAACACATCTAAGTCCGTTCCAAGTTCCGTGAACACGGAATATTGAAAATTTCTTCAAAGTTACGAAATGTGGTGCCGTTATTGTTTGCATGCGGGCGTATCTATATTTTAAGTGACATTACGAAATTAGAATACCGATAGTAATTGACCAGTTGTCTCGCAATGTCGAATCCCTTTGATCCTTCCATAGTTTGCAATAAAATATGACTTAAACTTTAAAATGTTTACAGTAATGGTGTGTTGATTCTCTTTCCCGTACGGAAATCAATCATAACACAGTTGCATTCAGTGGCGTAGCTTAGCAAATAATTTTGGGTTCTTTGAAATAGTTTAATAATATATAGAATTAAGCGGTCCAAACATCACCAAAAGTGAAATTGAACATGCCATGGAACGAATGAGGGATGGTAAAGCAACAGGCCCTGATGAAATATCTGTAGAGGTATTAAAAAGCCTAGGAGATCTAGCAATTGATGAACTTCGCATATTATTCAACAATATATACAATACTGGGAAAATTCCAGAAGATCTCTGTAACTCTATTTTCATAGCAATACCAAAGAAAGCAGGTGCAGTCAGATGCGAAAATTTTAGAACTATAAGTTTAATAAGCCACATCAACAAAATACTGTTGCGTATAATTATCAACAGGCTAAGGAATAAGAGTAACCCCGAAATCGCAGAAGAACAATATGGATTCCAACCTGACAGAGGGACAAGGAACGCAATATACCTCCTCCGTGTTTTAAGTGAAAGAGCTATACAGGTTCAGACCCCACTATACCTCTGTTTTGTCGACTACAAAAAAGCTTTTGATAGAGTACGCCACGAAGAAATACTAAAACAACTGCACTCCATTGGCGCTGATGAGAAAGACCTCAGACTCATGCAAACATTATACTACACCCAGCAGGCATCTATCAAAATCGGAAACTCTACAGGAAATTCCATTCCTATTAAGAAAGGAGTCCGTCAAGGGTGTGTTGCCTCACCAGATCTGTTTAATCTATACCAAGAAACAATCATGAGGGGCATAAATAATATGGAGGGAATAAAAGTGGGAGGTCACAACATAAATAATATAAGATACGCAGACGATACGGTACTCATTGCAACATCAGAAATCCAACTTCAAAAGATTGTTGACAAAGTGGTAGTAGATAGTGAAGCCAAGGGAATGGAAGTGAATATCACCAAAACGGAATGCATGGTAATACAGAAAACCCCCGAAAACAACAACACCTGCAATATAACGATTCACGGCGAGCAACTTACCAACGTAGAAAGTTTTAAGTACCTAGGTTCAATAGTGACAACAGATGGAAGATGTAACCGAGACATACGAGCAAGAATAACTCAAGCCAAACAGGCCTTCATGGACCTGGGAAACATTTTGAAAAACAAACAGATGTCGTTCGGGATTAGATTCCGAGTCTTGAAGTGCTACGTGTGGCCAATCTTGTTATACGGATGCGAAAGCTGGACTACAAATGCAGAAACACAAAAGAACATTGAAGCTTTTGAAATGTGGTGCTTGAGAAGGATGCAGAGAATATCGTATACTGCACACAAAACGAACGAAGAAGTGCTAAAACAAACATACCAACAAAGGAAACTAATGCCCTTAATAGTGGATCGACAACTATCCTTTTTCGGACACATAGTAAGGAAAGATAAGAATGAATACCTGGCAAGTTGTGGAAAAATACCTGGTAAACGCGCCCGGGGGAGACAAAGAAAAACACTCATAGACCAACTGAAGGGCTTCACCAACCTAACAATCCAAGAGCTGTTTGAAAAAGCAAGAGACAGGGAGGAATGGAGAGAGATAATTCATGCAGTGTCCGAAGCCTGGACCAGGCATGGAACCTAGAAGAAGAAGAAGAATCAACGTTTATACTTTATCTCTTCCCTGGTGGACAATGGCCATATAATACATTGGACGACACACGCAGCCCGTTAGTGCTTATACATTTTTTCAGACAAAGATAATGATGTAAAAAAAAAACAAAAAAAAAAAAAAACAAACAAAAAAAAAACAACAAACAAACAACAAAAAATCAGGGGTCTCCTCGAATTTTTACGCCCATCTCCGATAGGACGAGGAAAAATACCTTTCACAAAGACACAACACCCGACCAACTGTTGAGAACGACAACTCGTAAATGCCGGACAAGACAGGTCACGAAAAACCACTGGTCATCCATCGACTACGCTACGTGTCCTCCATTCTTAAATTATGTTCCCTGGAAAAGAGGGGAGGGGGCGTTTTGTATGTATTAATGTGAAATATCACTGAATGTAAACTTCTATAACACGATATCCCATGTACGTTTTGTACAGCATAACCTTTCAAAGGAACCGCAGTTTTTAATAGAAGAAAAGTATAATTAAGATGACATAAACAATTATTAATTTGACCTCTCCCCTCTGAGTTCCCGGTAGTGAGTCATATTGTTTTTTGCCGCATGCAAAGAATTCCGCGCTTCGCCTCTCTGGTGAAATACTTGAAAATTTTCCTCATTGTGAGAAATGTGCATGTCTAATGCATATTGTTATCAGGTTTTTTTTCATGAATGTTGAGATCACAACAGGCAGCTACACCTCTGGCTTTCAAATATTAAAATGTAACAATTGTTTATGTCAAGCTTGTACAAAGTGTACAATTTGCTGTGTCATTTTAAATCAAGGGTGGCAATTTTAGTGAGTAATGCACGTGAATCTCGTGAAAAGTAAACCCCTGGTCAAGCCTATGGGGAGTTCCGTGATCGTCATCACAACATATTTTACAATGTATCATACTGTTATTGTAAACCGTCAATTTTTTACTCATCCCAGACCTTTCGCTTTTTATATACCATAAAGAAGAAAGCTCTCAAAGTATGGTACTGTAACCGGTGAAAGAAAACGGCTTAATGTCACAAACAATTCTCGTGTTCGAGCCAATTGGATTCAGTAGTCTGATGTCACGCGCCCGGCAACGGCGGCCATCTGGGTTCTAAACAAAGAAAATCATTACTTTTTATTCTTCATGCTAGCTAGAACTTTTCGTTCCCTTTTCGTATGCCTTGTGATCAGAATGTGTAAAAGTCAAAACATAATCAAATTTATGGGTTTGTTTTCCTCTGGAAACGCTTTTATGCTCGCCGGAGAAATATTTCATATGGGCGTCCGCCATTGTTCCGATAGTTTAGAGCCAGTGTTACTAAGTTACCATGCGTCATAAGGAAGGAAGTGACATTACGACTACTGAATCCTATTATCATTAAAATCCATCAGAAGGTTGTGAAGATATCTACGTCAACGCGTGCACATGGGTTGTGGAACGGACTATAATCGTATGGGTTGCAATGTTGAATAGAAGGAACGAAATTAACGTAATCGAACTATTGTCTTTATTTTTAGACATGTTCTTATGAGTACTTATCACTAAATTCTTCCGATCAGACTATAAACGTTCACAGACAGTTTTGTGTGTCGGTACATTATATCCAGCTGGCGGATGTCATGTGCATTTTGACTAAACGCACAGCATCAATACAAATTGCGATTTGAATTTTTTTGGATACGTGAACTTGTATTTCGACGAAATGTTTTAGTCATTCTCAACCCAAGCCTTCAATAACGTATGGCCGAACACTAAGAATAATTGTCTACAGATAGTTCGAAGATGACGTCACTCAGGTCTTTGTTATTGTTTTTTTGCCATCCGCGTTTATGAGTGATGCTCACTGAACTGTATTAACCCGACTATAAACGTTTATGGATACACAGAGTTTTGTGTGTTGGACCGTTATACTTCCGGATGGCAATGTTATGAGCTTCTTAGCCAAGCGCATACTATCTATAGATGTATGCCAACACACAAAACTATGTGTAACCTTGAACTGTTATAATCTCAATAATACAATACGATTCAAAAGTCTGATGTCACGCCGCCTGGCAACGGCGGCCATCTTGGTTCTAAACAAAGAAAAACATTACTTTTTATTTTTCATGCTGGCTAGAAGTTTTCATATGCCTTGTGATCAGAATGTGTAAAAGTCAAAACATGATCAAATGTATGTGTTTTTTTTTTCCTCTGGATACGCTTTATGCTCGCCGGAGAAATATTTCGTAAGGGCGTCCGCCATTGTTCCGATAGTTTAGAGCCAGTGTTACTAAGTTACCATGCGTCATTAGGAAGGAAGTTACACTACGACTATTGAATCCTATTAAGTGAGAATTATAAAAGTGGATGGCAAAAATATTATAACAAAGACCCTAGCGACGTCAACTTCATTCTATCTATAGTGTGTAACTGACAATAGAACGCTAGTCTATCGCAAAGTACTTCCCGCCAGGTCTAAGAGACCCAGCTACCCATTTACCATTGGGTAGACAGAGAGGTCAGAAACAAAATCCCGACCGCACCCGGGATTGATCTTGGTTCCTTTGCATGTGAAGTGAGTGCTCTACCAACTGAGCTATCGAGACCCACAGACTATATGTAGCAAAGGGTCTGAAAAGTATAGATAGAATGCGGTTGGCCAAGGAGTTACACATGCCATCCAGTAGACGGACCAACACACAAACTCTGTGAAACATGACTTTATAGTTGGTTAATACAGATAGTGAGAACAACCACAAACGCGGATGGCAAAAACAATAACAAAGGCCTGAGTGATGTCATCTGCATACTATCTATAGAAGGAAAAAGTCGAGACCTTCCTCGACTCCTGGCGCTGAGAGATCTGAGGTAAAAGTAAGAAGGCAGTAAAAAAAAAGCATATAAGATAATATTAAAATATTTAATAAAAAAGAATAAAAGACTCTCCGTTAATGGGTTAATAACAATTTTATTGCATCCATTTTCTTGTCATTTCAACAAGCACTTGTTTTCGGGTCCCCAGAAATCTTGTGTATGGCGTATCTTGTTTTCCTTTTTGTTTGCTTTTACTCGAGATGTCAACATCACCTATAGATAATATAATGATAATAATAATAATATTAATAATAATAATAATAATAATAATAATAATAATAATAATAATAATAATAATAATAATAATAATAATAATAATGCTAATAATAGTAATAATAATAATAATAATAATAATAAGTAATAATAATAATAATAATAATAATAATAATAATAATAATAATAATAATATCATCATCATCATCATCATCATCATCATCATCATCATCATCATCATCATCATCATCATCATCATCATCATCATAATTTTTCCCTGAGGCATCGCCGAGGCGTTCCATGAAGGATTGAAAAAGATAATTTTTAAAAAGACACCCCCTCTCATCCCCCCCCCTCCCTCCCCCCAATTAAAAAATAATAATTAAAAAAAATATAATCAAACAAAAAATTAAAAAGAATAAAAAACGAACCAAAAAACAAACAAAAATGGCCTGTCTGTAAAACTTAAGAGCGATTCTGAATTTTTCTTCTATTTTCTTTCTGCCTTTTCTGGCCAAATTGTTTAATGAATGCCCTCCTGGGTCAGGCAGTAAGCTGGTTAAAGCTCGTAACGATATCTTTTGTTTCATTTTCTGTACACTATTATTTTATCATTGTCAGAGGTCAAATCATTCCTTGGTTTAATCAATACTTACACTTCCTTGGGGCAGACACATCACTAATTCGTTGCGATTTCATTACCGACGTTCAGCACCACCTGCTCCACCAGCTGCGCCGGGTAACATGCTTTTGAGAGCATTTGCCAGTTTCATGACCTTGTCGGTGTATCCCTGGGTAAGAGCGGTAAATTCACGGGTGATTCCTTCAACAGGGCAGTGGGCGTTACAGTCAACCACGCACATGTGATGCCTCAAATTGCATGGGATAATCTGTGAAATAATAATTTTAAAAAATATGAATTCAATATCATATCGAAAATGAATAATAATAATATTGTTGAAATTGTATACAGTGATGTAATTCTGGAACATCAGACCCAAAGCAATTATACATTATAAATTACATTGGTTTAAATATATATATATATATATATATATATATATATATATATATAATATATATTATTATATATATATATATATATATATATATATATATATATATAGTTTTGCGAAGGGTCAAGTTTGAGAGTTTTTGCCAACATGAGGAGAAAGAGCGTAAGCTTATTCAAAAAAGGTTACAAAAGAATTCTAGTGGAAAATTATTTATTATTCTAGCAAATGGTTTTAGTGAGTTCACGATGCAGGTATATTAGTAAAACTTGGTCAGTGAATGATACGTTTGGGACAGTTTCGTGTTGAGTACTAATCAATCCATCTTTTCTCAATTGGTGTGGGGTTGTTTGTGCATGAGAGACTGACATTGATCAAAATAATATTATATCACAAAAGGCGCGGTTTAGCATTAATATTCAGGGATTTTAAACGTTTTGGGCTGAGTATGATTCGCTTTTGATTTTAGAGGGCCGGTTTTAAATTGACATGGGGTAGTCAAAATCAGTAGGATGAGTGGTTTGAAGGAATTGTAGGAATATTTTACAATAGGATATAAAATATAGTGTTTCTGATATAACCGGGATTTTACATTCTACTTTTTGACCCTCAAGGCTGCATTTCCCTAAGTCTTTAGACTTTCTGCAAGTAGCTGCAAGTTCAAACTTCCTACTAAGAACCTTTATTTTACGGACTTGGAAATATTCCATGTATATTGAAAATGGTCACTTAGACAAATTGACTTAACATTTGGATTGATTTTACAGATTTGAAATTAATGAAACTGACTGAATTATGACCATGTTATTTGATTTGGATTTCGAATTTATTACAACAAATAAAGCAGTAAGAAGTGAAACTTGGAATCTGGACTTTTATTTAAATGTATTGATGGTCTACATTTAATTATCATCACTGGCTCTTGAACTGTTTTGTCACTATTAATATCTACAACACAATGCAAAGGAAAATCATTAGCATCTCTTAAAACGCTACCATACGATCATAATAAGCAATATCTCTGTGCGACTCTGCAACAAAGGGTCATTTAAATCTATCTATATTTTCGGGCCAAAATTTGTATCAAGAGACGGCACTTCACTGGTTATTCGAACATAGATCTATTACAATAATAATATAGACTGACCTCGTCAGTGGGAACACCGTCACAGCTCTCAATGTTGATACACTTGGTCGTACATGCTTTGTAGCAACTGCACATGGCATCGCAGGCTCCTGCACACTGGGTGCTGAGGGCGTCACAGTCCGTTACCGAGGGAACATCGACGCAGGCTGCGTCCTGAGAATGGGAAAAGGGAGATGGGAGGAGGGGTGGGGGGGGGGGGGGGTGAATTAACAGGTGGAAATGGGAGCGATCTATAGATAGTATGCACTTAGCTAAGAAGCTCATAACATTGCCATCCGGAAGTATTACGGACCAACACACAAAACTGTGTGTATCCATGAACGTTTATAGTCGGGTTAATACAGTTCAGTGAGCATTACTCATAAACGCGGATGGCAAAAAACAATAACAAAGACCAGAGTGACGTCATCTTCGAACTATCTATAGTCATGTTTTCTTCCAACCGTCATTAATCACATGATTTGCTGCTGTCCAATGATTGGATATTTCTAAATAAATGTAAACACGGCTATGTAATGTAGTGGTAGGGCAATCGCTTTCGGATCGGAAGGCCCTGGGTTCGAGCCTTGCTCGACGCATTGGTCAGTCCTTGGAAAAGGCTCTTTACTCACATTATCTCACCGTACTCAAGTGTTATATGAGTTCCTGGCCGTTAACAGCGTTGTCACTGTCGACAAAAAATGTCACATCGCCTAACTGACGTCATATCTCGTTCTCCATGTTTCGTTTTGCTGTTGGTCAGTTTAACCTTGTAAAGCGCTTTGAACATTTTAGTGGATTATTTATGTGCGTATTAAAGCTCAATTTAAAACAAACACGCTGCTTTGTTTATGAACGTTGTAAACAGATCCACTGGTCAAGCTGAAGAAAAGGGCCTTTGATCTTGTGATGTTAATTTTTTTTTTTTTAATGTGTGAACACTATGTCTAGGTCAATTTGAGCACAATTTGAGTTGTGATCAATGACCTCGAGCACATGGAAAGGTAAATTGAAGCAATTTAAGATTAGCGCCTTCACATCCAAGTTAATCGTGCTCTGCGGCGCTTTACACAATAAAAAGAAAACAAATTTTAAAAAGAGCACTTCCTAATAAGCATGGATACAGAATAAAAACACGCTCTTCAAAAATTTCCTGAAAGATTATAGATTTTCACAGGACTTTGTTAGAGGACGGAGTGCGTTCCATAGGCGTGGAGCAATGAATGAAAAGGCTTTTTTAAATGTTTGTTTTTTTCTTTTTGTACTAAAAGTGGATTTTGAGGTAGTAACCTTTAGAAATAAAAAAAGAAGTTGATATAAAACAAAAAAAATTAGGTTTGTGTCCGTAAAAAAAGTCAATTTCTACCATTCGGCGTCCTGGTATAATAAAATGGCTCTGAAACGATGGGTTACAAGTGTGACATGCTATTATATACTGTAAAATTGAATTTAAGCTTCAATTTAGTATACGAAAACAGATAAAATGCACGTTTCGGGTTTCCCCTTTTTCAACAAAACACGATAAATGAAACACTACAGACGAATGAGATGATGTCGTAGTGGCGTTGTTAGGATGAATAAACAAAAACAATGATGATTCATTATGTAACCCTTTTAAATAAAGTAATAGTTTTAGGATGGACTGGTTGCACATTTCCAATGAGTTTGGAATCGGGTGAGTAGAAGGTGCGATGTCAAGACTTTTCTGCCCTTTTTGAGTTAACATGTAAGGGAATTGCACAAAGGTCCAAAGCTGTTCTCGCCACACTCAATTATATGATTCGTGATAACTAACTAACAAACAAACAACAACAACAACAACAATAAAAACAACAACAAAAACAAAATCAACAACAACCACCACAACAAGAACAACCACCACAACAAGAACAACACAACAACAACAACAAAAACAAAACAACAACAAAACAAACAACAAACAACAACAACCAACACAACAAAAACAACCACCACAACAAGAACAACAACAACAACAACAACAACAACAACAACCACAACAACAACAATAAAAACAACAACAAAAAATACATCGACCACAAACGGATGAATACTGGGCAAAGTACTGACTTCAGCTGCACAGGAAGTAGGACAAGTTGTGGTACATGTAGCAGATGGGCTGGTCTCTGTCAACAACAACCAAATTGTGTCGGTAATACTTTTAGGGTCACTGTCCCCCTCGGCTAAACTGGCGCTGGCACACAGCAAAAATGTGAAGATGAACATGAATTCTGAGGGAAGAAAGTCATTCTTTGTTATTGCTTTTAGATAATAGACGTGATGATTGGTTTTTTTTTTCACAAAAATTATATCAATCAGACTAGAAATGTTAAAGGTTAAACATAGTTCTGTGTGTTGGTATGTTATATCCGGCTGGTGGATGTTGTGAGTATTTTACCTGAATGCATAGTATTAATGAAATGTAAGTTTTAAAATTTTGATTTCTTTTTTTTTTGTGTGTGTGTGCGTGTGGGGGGTGGGTTGTATATCACACTCGACTAGTGTGCGAATGGGTACCCGGGCTGTAGTTACAGTAATATTAATTGCACGTGTTAAATTGACTACTAATCATGTCAAGTGTGTAAGAAACGAATAGTGCAACTCACAGGCTTTCAATATAAGGACATGTCGAATCGTATAACTTCTGTATGTAAAATTTGCAAGACATGGCTTGAGGTTCGAACATTTAATTTAAAAACATGACGTCAACTTCGTTTTGTCTATGCAGATTTCATACTTTTGACAATAATATAGATAGTATGCACTTGGCTAAGAAGCTCATAACATTGCCATCCGAAAGTATAACGGACCAACACACAAAACGGTGTGTATCCATGAACGTTTATAGTCAGGTTAATACAGTTCAGTGAGCATTACTTATAAACGCGGATAGCAAAAAACAATAACAAAGACCTGAGTGACGTCATCTTCGAACTATCTATATTTGATTTTTAGCATAAATATCACTTTGACATCTTACCGTTTGGAGAATTTGGGTCACGAATGTATATATTTATTTCATTTGCTAAATTAAGGGTTTTAACTCACCAAGTTAAGAATTTCTTTTTTCTCTTTAGTTTGTTTGATTTGAAAATTTATACTTACTATGGCAGAGCTGTTTACTTGAAATGTAAAAAAAATTCGTAGTTTACAAGGGTAAAAAAGGGAAATCCACTTTAGATAGCTCTAGAAATAAATAATGTGCCCTCAGCATGATCCACATAAATGCCTTTAACTCCTGAATATTAGTTCTAAGGAATAAAACTTTCCTGTTCAACGAGATTTTTTGAGTCAAAGGAGAATGCAGTTCTGTATCTGGGGCCAAAATTCGCATTTCTACGAATTTTTCATAGTACTAGGCACGTCTTATTTTGGTTAATGAATATAAAGACTGACTGATAAGTCGATTAGAAGTCGTTAAAATGAGATACATTATGGATTTGAGCATAACCATCGTTAACGTATAGCCTGACACTAGAACCCATTAGGACTTATAGTTTGACTTCATATTCTAGATTTGTGCAGCGTTTAGTTGTCGTTAGTAGTGCTCAAGGAAACAAGTTATTTCATTGATTGAACTATTGAATACAACTCAGGATTTGTTTTCTTTTGTAGCCAAAGACTTGTTTTTTTCGACGTAATTTTTTGGCGGGCTAAAAGTTATCGATGGCTACGGTTTGAGCCGATGTGTACATAATATTTTTAAAACAATTTAAAAAAATTATTTGACAAAAACAACAAGCAAGGAATGGATACATACTGGCCATCGCTGTACTGTTGATGTGATGACACACTCGAACGTTCCACTGCTGAATACTCTCAAAAACTTGTGATGACCAAATAGCTATCCCCCCTTTATATAGATAGAACTTTTCAGATTCACAACGAAAAGAAATTGATCAGCATATTATTATTATTCGTAGCACCCCTGTAGTTGTGTCACCCTGTGGTCACCCCGTGTGGACGATTATTGAGCATGCTGATTTAATGAGGAGCACAATGACGTAGAAGAGAAGTGCTCAAATGCGTAGCGAAAATCATTTGAATCCATGAATACAGGTTTATGCTTGATTAAACAGAAATAGACTCCACTTTCCGATTAACTGATAACATAATATTTGCTTTTTTGACAATAAATTTTGCATTGCATAATATTCCAGATATCCTACATCATACTGAATGTCACTCCGCTATGAGTGCCTAGTTGAGTCCTTTGAATAGGCTTTGCACTCACCGTACTCAAATGAAAAATGAGTACCTTGCGGTAAACAGCGTTGTTTCTGTCGGAAAATATTATACTTTTTCCTAACGGGCGTCATGTATTTTCCTTCATGTTAAGAGTTGCTGTGGCCAGGGAGACTTGTAAAGGCTCTGAAGAGGATTAATAGATGTTGTATTATATATTGAGCTTTTGAGATTTTTTATACAGCGCAAAATCCACTAAACGTGCTCAAAGCGCTTTACAAGGGTCCTTAGCCAAAAGCAACACTTAATATGTAGGATGAGAAATGACGCCTGTTAGGCAATTTTACAATCTTTGTAGGACAGAGACAACGCTGTTAAAGGCCAGGTACTCATTTTACACCTGAGTACGGTGAGAGAATGTGAGTAAAGAGCCTTTTCCAAGGACTCAACTATGTGCCGAGCGAGGCTCGAACCCAGAACCTTCGGATCTGAAAGCGAGTGTCATACCACAAGACCACATAGCCGTCTCTTAAAGTGATGACAACTAGTGGTGCTAGAGCTGTGACAATGTGTATAAATTACCTCTTTACTTCCTACAATTAAGAATGGCCTCGCTCTTATGGTCACGGTACCATTGATATAACAACAAAAATAGAGCATTCGATACAAAAAATAATGCCCCGTGCGTATCTTGTATTTTTAAAAAAAGAAGAAAAAAAAGATAAAATTCCATTTATTCATCCCATAGGGGAAATTTGTCTCAAGGGTCAATTCCGAGGGAAGTCTGAAATAACCAAGGCGTCCGCCGCAGTGCAGCGCCGCAAATTGAGCTAGATCGAGTGATGACTTGCTCAAGGCCACACAACGCACGTACCTTTCAGGTACGAAGCAAAGATCGTAGCGCTGAGCTGACATAATATATTAACCCTCTCCTTACCACCTAGAGCAAAATCGTCACATTTGTTACGACACAATATAATTTTTTATTTATTCAGATTTATATTCTATATCACAATTATCTTTATTTAATTTATAAGAACATAAAGTTGTTTTGTAGAGTACTTGTTTGAGTTTTAAAAATTCATTTTTCTGCTGGGTAAGCCTGCCATTTTGGGGAAAATACTGAAAACGATCAGTAATGAGAGAGTTAATCTGACACAGAATAATGAATAAAATCAAAACTTTCCAATTTACAAAAGCAGGTATATGTAAATGTTGCTGCTCGAAGCTCGAAGAAATAAATAATAGTGTGATAAATTAATAATTAATACAAACAGATAAATGAACGTTGGCCGTTTATAAAAAACAGAACCACAACAAAAGAGGTATGCGTAGTGATGAATAAACAAACATGTTGGCAGTAATAAAATGATTCGAATACTCCTGATATGATGAATTACGATAAAAAACGAACAACACGGTAGAGATTAATAATCTATCATTATAAATGAGCCGTGGCTGCAGGCGACTCAAATTACTGTGGGCGACGGATTATTCTCACCTTTTAATCGAATCCCGTGGATATTCCTGCTATTACATTACAATAAGTGTTTCAGCGATTCTGGGGAGCACTGCGGGGTACCACAACGTGCTGACTCGTTTAGGATGAACACCGAGGCGACGTGGTCAAAGCATCCTTTATAAAGGACCATGACTTGCTCAGAATTCGAGCATCCAAGATAAAGACATCCAGCATAGACTATCTTTTATTTTTGATTCCCTTTTTTGGAGTTTTCGAGTAAAGTTCTCAACAACCAAAAAATATGGCCAGTAAGTAATTCTCGTAAACTCTCTCTCTCTCTCTCTCTCTCTCTCTCTCTCTCTCTCTCTCTCTCTCTCACTCTCTCTCTTTCTTTCTCTCTCTATGTGTCTATCTCTCTCTTATTATTATATTATATATATATATATATATATATATATAATATATATATATATATATTATATAATATATATATATATATATATATTATATATATAATTATATATATATATATAAATATAATAATATATATATAACTCTTCTTATAAAAATAATTCATTACAATATTAATTTATACTTTTTAAGTCACTTAAGAATTTATAAAATGTGACACATCGTCTAAAATCTGAGATGATTTGGGATAAACCGAGTGCCATAAAAATGGATTTAGGGTATACGTTATATTTTAATAGTATGACATTTTAGTTTTTATCACCTTAATAATCTTTATTTTGTGTTCCACAAAGCATAAACAGAAACATAAACCAGTTATCTTATTTTCAATTATAAATTCACTTTTTACCTTATTAAAGGCATAGTATATAGTAGCACCGTTTCAAGGCGATGCATTGAACATTAGTCTATTCCAAGATTTCCACGAGCTAAAACGAGTGGTTATAACCAAATAAATGTGATTTAATCTTATTATTGCACCCCTTATGATCCAAAACCTTTCATAAATCAATGAAGTTATAAAATAAAGGAAAAAAGAATACAAAATATATGAATTATATTGAATATGCCAACTAGAATATTAGGCTGTCATCTGCATCTTTTTCGCCTTGATCTCATGAGCGTGGGTTACAGGGCCCAGGGCTGGGTTTTACTCTCTCTCTCTCTCTCTCTCTCTCTCTCTCCTCTATCTCTCTCTCTCCTCTCTCTCTCTCTCTCTCTCTCTCTCTCTCTCTCTCTCTCTCTCTCTCTCTCTCTATCTCTATCTAGTTATTTACGTAATCACTTTTTTTGTGCGCGGTTCATATACCACGATTGATGACTCATGATCGTGTATTTAGTGATTGTTAATGCATGCTATCGTTACAAAGGATATGATTGTACAAACCCCCCCAAAAATGAATGATATTGCTGATTTGTAAGCTTCATACACAATTTGGATGTCCTGCGTCATAAAAAACATTATTGACAAAGTTCATTGGAGCCTTTTAAAAGAAATAATTCAAATTATTCAATTTTTTTTTACAATTTCATATGAAACACTTGAATTTTGTGCTGAACGAAATTGGTCTGAACTTTATTTTTTTTTTAAAATAAGAAAATGTGAACAACTACGTTTTGAAAAAAAATATGGAATTGCCTTTTAGTCATTAAAACCGTCAAAGTGATGGGGTGTCTTAACTTTATATTTAGCATTTTAACTTAAGTATTTATCGAGCGCAATAACCCCTAAACTCGCTTTAAAAGGGATCCTAAGCAGACAGCAATATTAACATGTAAAACGAGACACGACGCTGCTTGTTAGCCGATAATGCAATATATTAATTTGTCTGAGACAGACAGCGCTGTAAATGTCCAGGTACTCATACGGTGTGAGAATGTGAGGAAAGAAACTTTTCCAAGGACACAATTATGCGCTATGAGACCGAATCGAACTCTGGTCCTTCTGATGCGAAAGCGAGTGTCATAACACTAAACCACATAGCCGCACTATCAAAAGTGGCTAAGTCACATCCAGGCAGATTTTCTTGGCATTTTAGGACTCCTTGGAATCAGCAAAAATAGTTCGGAACTCTTGAAACATTCACAGTATTGTTTTATTGATGTTATGCGTCATGTAAAATACTCAAAACTTCCGCCAGCCGGAGATAACGTACAAACACACATTTTGTGTAATCTTGAACATGTATTGTTAGATTGATATAATTTAGTTAAATGTAATCATGAAACATGGCTGTCTAAAAACAATAACCAAGAGCTGAATGATGTCACTTTCGTTCCTTCTATAAGGAAGAGAAATTAATTATATTTCCTTTCAGACTCACCAAACATGTTTTAAAAAATCAAACCAAAAAAATAAGTTATCTCCAAATGATGAAAAAGAGACCTAACAGGTTTTTAAATCAATCGCTTCAGTAATGGTGTGTTTTCTTTCTTTATTTCACCCAGACCTGTTCTACATCACCGTTACATCGTTGTGCCTTGGCGTGTTAAAACAATATCTTCAGTAATGTTGTCTGTTCTTTCTTTACTTCACACAGACCTGTTCTACATCACCGTTACATTGTTATGCCTTGGTGTGGTATTCGCCGACGATGCCTCAAACCCAGTTACTCAAGTCGAAGGAACAGCCAAAAAACTCATCTCTCAATATAACATGGTTGCAATGTGCCCAGCTACGTGTGCAGGATGGTGTAAACTCATGGTAAGTACTTTGAACTGGATAGATTCTATAGATAGTTCGAAGATGACGTCACTCAGGTCTTTTTTTATTGGTTTTTTTTTTTGCCATCCGCGATTATGCGTAATGCTCAAGTAGTAACCTGACTATAAACGTTCATGGATACACACAGTTTTGTGTGTTGGTCCGTTATACTTCCGGATGGCATTGTTATGAGCTTCTTAGCCAAGCGCATACTATCTATACTCTTAGTTAAAATACTCATAACAATCACCAGACGGATTTAATTTACCAACACACAAAACTCTGTGTATAACCTTATACGTATATAATCTAATTCACACAATTGAGTGAGAATTCTCATTTAAAAAACTGGCTAAAACAATAACAAAAAGGGGAGTAACGTCAATTTCGTTCTTTCTATAGATGCTGTGCGCTTGGCTAAGAAGCTCGAAACATTGCCATCCGGAAATAAATCTGACCAACAAACAAAACTATGTGTAACCTTGGACGTTTATAGTCAGGTCAATACAGTTTAGTGAGAGTTACTCATAAACATAGTTGGCAAAAAAAAAAAACAAAAAAAAAACAATAACAAAGACATGAGTGTAATCAACTTCGTTCTATCTATATATTAATAGTAACAGTGCCCAATTTGTCTTAGGCGGATCACGTGATTGAATTGACCACGGAGAGTAACTCTTTTTGTCTGAAGAGTAAACAAAGAAGGCTATGCCTTTGGTATATTTTTCTTCGTTTTGATTAAAAATTGATCGGTCAGCCTCAATCGGTTGTAAAATAACTATCGGACCTGTAACAATGCTCGATGGAAAAAAAAGACTGTAATAACCGGTTTTAAATCTCGTCCTACTTGTTAAACATCGATGTCCGCTTGAAACCCTTGTAAAAGCGCTTTGAGCACATTTAGAGGATTATGTCATTTATTTAATGAATCAAAATATCCCATATCAAATTAAGTCCCTTGGATGGTGGACAAAGAATAATAACAGAGACCTTACCACACGAGACTAGTACATATATTATATCAGTGCTGTGGTTAGTTTTTTTAAATGACTTGTTTGATTTTGAAAGAGGTTTTTTTTTCCTCGTAGAAATTATCAACGCCCCCCCCCCCCAAAAAAAAAGTGTTTACGACATGTGTGCTGTCCTCTTTTAATTGTATTCACTCTGTTGGACACAACTAAAGATCAGCATCTTTGATAAACGCATTTATTTATCTAATTGATGCTATCTATTTCGTAAAAATACTCACGACATCCGCCAGCTGGATCAAACTTACCAACACAAACTGAATATGACCCTTTACTATTGATGTCCTTAACGTTTATAGTCGAATTTATGCAATTTACGGAGATATAATCATAAAAATGGCTTGCTAGAAACAGTAACAAAAAGCTGAGAGACTCAATTCCGTTCTTTCTATAAACAGTTTGAAGATGACGTCACTCAGGTCATTGTTATTGTTTTTTGCCATCCGCGTTTAGGAATACTTCTCACTAAACTGTATTAACCAGACTATAAACCATCATGGTTACACACAGTTTTCTGTGTTGGCCAGTTATTCTTCCGGATGGCAATGTTGTGAACTTCTTAGCCAAGTGCATACTATCTATAAAAACCAATGTCCGCTTTTTCCTTCTATTTTTTACTTTTCATTCTCTTATCTTGTCTGATTTCAGGATGCAACTTGTTTGAGAAACTGTGAGAAGAGCAATGCAGCTTGTGCAGCTACCTGCACCACTCTTTGTGGATGTTTCGACAAGTGCAACAACAACTGTGATGCTGCCGAATCATGTGATGGATTGTCTCCAGCAGAAGTAAATATATAAATAATAATAATAATAATAATAATAATAAATAATAATAATAATAATAATAATAATAATAATAATAATAATAATAATAATAATAATAATAATAATAATAATAATATAATAATAATAATAATAATAACAATAAAATAATAATAATAATAATAATAATAATAATAATAATAATAATAATAATAATAATAATAATATATAATAATAATAATAAAATATATGATAATAATAATAATAATAATAATAATAATAATAATAATAATAATATATAATATATAATAATAATAATAACAATAAAATAATAATAATAATAATATAATAATAATAATAATAATAATTAATAATAATAATAATAATGCTGAAAACTTATATAGCGCTAAAACTCCGAGACACCAGACTCTAAGCGCTGAAATAAAAAAATATTGTCATAAGCAGTTTGACTGTGGTCTTGTGGAATGTCACTCGCCTTCGGATCGAAAGGTCATGGGTTCGAGCCTCACTCGGCGCATAGTTGAGTCCTTGGAAAATGATCTTTACTCACTCACATTCTCTCATCGTACATGGGTGTATAATGGATACCGGTCCGTTAATAGCGTTCTCTGTCGGAAAAAAGTAATATACCAAAATAGTTATGACACCTTATGATTCAATATATAAACAATTTATTATTAGTCTTTAAAAAAAACTAGTTGCATACAAACTAGACTTCTAATGACTTTGGAACCAGAAGCGATTAAGATGGGACCCTCATGACTTGCCTGCCCTATTCGTTCCATTTTCCCCATATTGTTCACTCCGAAATAATACAATTTGGAGGAAACGGGTCACTTATTCCAGTTATATGAAAAGGGATTAGTTCTTATTGATGCTATGCGTTTAGGTAAAATACTCACAACACCCACTAGCCAAATGAAACATCAACTCACAAAACTGTGTGTAACCTTTAACGTTTATAGTCTGATTGATGTATACGAGTACGTGAATATATGAATCACTACCAAAATGTCTAAAAACAATAACAAAGAGCTGAGTGACTTCAACTTCGTTCCTTCTATATTATGATAATTTCAGGCTGCTGGCTGTCGGGCTCGGAACCTGAGCTGTAAATCTGAGTGTCTGCCCCAGTGTCCCTTGGATTTCTTCCCCAAGCATTACATGGGAGAGCTCAAGGACTTTGACAACTCAGTTGGAGCCATGTTGCAAAAGGTTTACCAACAAATGATTGATCTGGAGAGTAGGCCATGAAAACATTGTCCAGAAGTCTCTCTCTTGAAATGAGGCAAGAACGCCATATTTGTTTTCATTAATATATTAGGTAAAACGCGATGTGCAGGTCTGCTAACCGAACGCAATTGGATTCAATAGTCTGATGTCACGTCGCCCAGCAACAGCGAGCAGCGTGGTTCTAAACAAAGAAAATTGGTACTTTTTATTCTTCATGCTGGCTAGAACTTTCCATATGTCATGTGATCAGAATGTATAAAAGTCAAAACATGATCAGATTTATAGTGGGTTTTTTTCTGCTATGGATACACTTTTATGCTCGTCGTAGAAGTATTTCATAAGGCCTTCCGCCATTATTCCGATGGTTTAGAAACAGTTACTAAGTTACTATGCGTCATTACGAGGGAAGCGACGTCACGACTGTTGAACGCCATTACGGCTTGATTTAACATTGTTAATATATTGCGTTGGTTTGAGATTACTTCCATTACACCAATGAGCCCATAACAATTCGGGTTATCAGACCTGCATTTATGAAAACGCCAGTAAGAAGCCAATAGGAGTGAATCCTATGAATGTCTTTGCTAAAAGCAAAGTGATGCTAAGCCGCTAGAATCTGTGGACTGCAAAAAGTAATATACAAAAATATTATATCTAGCACGTTCGAAAAAAAAATAAATACCAAATATTGACCCTTTCGGGCTCAAAATCCTTCTTCATAAAATAAGATTTTGGATAAACATAATATATTATCTACATGTTATAAATTGAGTTTTACAAGCTTAGTTAATTTTTAAATAATATTTTCTTATTTGTAAAACATCATTTGAGCTTGTTCTGCCTTATAAACACATGAACTTAATTCCCTTCTTCTTCTTCTTCTTCTTCTTCTTCTTCTTCTTCTTCTTCTTCTTCTTCTTCTTCTTCTTCTTCTTCTTCTTCTTCTTCTTCTTCTTCTTCTTCTTCTTCTTCTTCTTCTTCTTCTTCTTCTTCTTTCTTCTTCTTCTTCTTTCTTCTTTCTTTTCTTCTTCTTCTTCTTCTTCTTTCTTCTTCTTCTTCTTCTTCTTCTTCTTCTTCTTCTTCTTCTTCTTCTTCTTCTTCTTCTTCTTCTTCTTCTTCTTCTTCTTCTTCTTCTTCTTCTTCTTCTTCTTCTTTCTTCTTCTTCTTCTTCTTCTTCTTCTTCTTCTTCTTCTTCTTCTTCTTCTTCTTCTTCTTCTTCTTCTTCTTCTTCTTCTTCTTCTTCTTCTTCTTCTTCTTCTTCTTCTTCTTCTTCTTCTTCTTCTTCTTCTTCTTCTTCTTCTTCTTTTTCCTCTTCTACTTCTTCTTCTACTACTACCACTACTTCTACTACTACTACTACTACTACTACTACTACTACGACTTCTACTACTTCTTCTACTACTACTACTACTACTATACTATTACTACTACTGCTGCTACTAGTTCTACTAATACTACTCCTACTACAACTACAACTACTACTACTACTACTACTACTACTACTACTACTACTACTACTACTACTACTACTTCTACTACTACTACTATACTACTACTACTACTACGACTACTACTACTACTACTACTACTACTACTACTACTACTACTACTACTACTACTACTATTACTACTTTTTCTTCTTCTTCTTCTTCTTCTTCTCCTCCTCCCTCTCATCATCATCATCGTCATCATCATCATCATCATCATCACCATCATCGTCATCATCATCATCATCATCATCACCATCATCATCATCATCATCATCATCATCATCTTCAAGACCATCATCAGCAGCACCATCCGCATCAATATTATCATCATTGCCATTATCATAACCTTATCCTAGATAATGAAATTAATCGATTATTTGTATTGCATATCGGAAATGAAAAGAACATTGATTTAAGAATTAAATATTTTATAATTTATATCTCCTTTGTTCCTAGGTGAAGATACTGCTCCATACCTAGAGTCAGAAGAACGACGATATCACAGTACAATGTCACACATGTAATAAATCGATAGATTTCTCTAAAGTAAAGATTTGCTTTCGTTTTTATTTTTCTTTCTATCCTGCTTCTTGACAATATCAAACCTATCTCAGCGTGGCTCAGCGGTACAGTCTTTAGATCGACCCGAAAGATACCAAGTTCGATCACCCGCCGCTGCGCTGTATGACCTTGAGCAAGTCACATCGCCCTAGGACAATTTGGGGCGCTGCACTGTGACTGACGCCTGGGCTATTCCAGTAGTATCCCTTGGAATAGACCCTAGATACAAATTCCCCCTATGGAATGAATAAAGGGAATTTTATATATTCTTTTGTTTTATTTATTTGTGTGGCTATGTGGTCTAGTGGCATGACACTCGCTTTCGGATCGGAAGGTCCTGGGTTCGAGCCTCGCGCTCGGCGCATAGTTGAGTCCTTGGAAAAGGCTTTTTACTCACATTCTCTCACCGTACTCATGTGTAAAATGAGTACATGGCCGTTAACAGCGTTGTCTTTGTCCGAAAAATTGTAATATCGCTTGACAGGCGTCCTGTCCCGTCCTACATGTTAAATGTTGTTGTTGACCAGGGACCCCTTGTAAAGCGCTTTGAGCAAATTTAGTGGATATTGCGCCATAAAAAGCTCAATTTTTTTTTATGTTTTAATTTGATACTTGATACATCCTGCACAAGAATAGGTATAATGTGACCCATCGTCTCTGAACAGTATTTTGTTAGGTGAAACTCAACACTTAAGATTCACATATTTTTCTTTAAACTTGAGCTTTATAGCGCACTATCCACTAAAAGTGCCCAAAGCGCTTTACATGTGGTCCCTAGCCAACAGCAACACTAAACATAAAGAACGACAGGTGATACATGTCTGGCAATATTACAATTCTTTTCGGAGAGAAACAACGCTGTTAACGGCAAGGTACTCATCGTACACCTGAGGACTCAACTAACTATGCGCCGCTCGGGACCCGAACCCAGGATCATCCGATCCAAAGTACTCACCGTACTCAGGTGTAAAATGAGTACCCGGCCGTTAACAGCGTAATCGCTGTCCCAAAGAATTATAATATCACCAACAGGCGTCATGTCTTGTCCTAAATGTTAAATGTTGCTGTTGGACAGTGACCCCTTGTAAAGCGGTTTGAGCACGTTTAATGGATGTTGGCCTGTATAAATGCTCAATTTATTATTTATTACTCAAAACAATTGTTAGATAAAAAACAATTACAAAAAACAAAAACAAAAAAAAACAAAGCAAGTGACGTTAATTTCGCTCCCTCTATAAGATTTCAGTGACTCGCTTAGACAGTGAATGAGGCCGGCGTCCCTCTGCCTCTTGTGTTATTTGATTCAGACTGTTATTCCCGTGGTTAGTTCTCACCAAAGCATGTCACTTTCTGTTAAAATTACTTAACTCTCTCCTTACCGACCATTTTCAATATTTTCCCAAAATGGCAGACTTACCCAGCAGGAAAATTGATTTTTTATACTCAAACAAGCTCTCTACAAAACAACGCTATGTTCTTATTATTTAAACAAAGACCATTCTTTAAAGTTTTATGATGTACAAAATAATCTAAATAAGAAAAATGTATCTATAGATCTATATTGTGTCGTAACAAATGTGACCATTCTGCTGTAGGTGGCAAGGAGAGGGTTAACAATAAAAGACGATCAACGAAAGAACGTGATACGTAAGCAGCTGTTGTTTAAGGTGCTCAAGGTAATAATACAATAGGGGATAACAAAAGTGTGATGTCAAATAGCTGGTTCCAATCTGATTGGAAATGTAAGCCGGTTTTCAGGACTGAGGACTGAATCCATACCTTCTGTAACTGATTTTCTGGTTTAAGGGTAATGACATCTTATTTTACAGATAGTATGCGCTTGGCTAAGAAGCTCAAAACATTGCCATGGGTACCGTGTTCCTATAGGGAAGAAAACTTGTGACATCAAACCCATTTCTCCTTAAATTCTTGGGAGTGTGTATGTATGTAACCAGTCCTTCAGAGTACTTATAATGAATAGGTGCCATAAAGTTGGCATATGTGGTCTAGTGGTATGACAATCGCTTTCGGATCGGAAGGCCATGGGTTCGAGCCTCGCTTGGCACATAGTTGAGTCCTTCGAGTAGGCTCTTTACTCACATTCTCTCACCGTACTCAGGTGTATAATCATTACCTGGCCGTAAACAGCGTTGTCTCTGTCCGAAAAAAAGTATAATTTCGCCCATCCTACATGTTAAATGTTGCTGTTGGCTAGGGACTCCTTGTAAAGCGCTTTGAGCACGTTTAATGGATATTGCTCTATATAAAAGCTCAATATTTTTAAAGCTTAAAAACAAGTTCAGTAAGGATGGATAGGCAGTTATAGTGAATCACATATTCAGTCGGATGGTGAAAAAGTTTGAACTGAAATATGGCCAAGTTTAGTTAGGTCAATTTTTTAATCAAAAATAACTTCTTGTCATAAATGATTAAAGCAACCCTTTCTGTAAATCTTCGGGAAATATCAAGGCTCAATTTCACTTCGATATATTTTTTACAGCTAGTCAAGTTGAAAAATTATGAAATTTGAAAAAAGTTGCTGGATACCTTTCCTAAACATCTGACCATAACTTCATGAAAAATCACCCGATTTACTTCAAATAAAGATTAAAATGCTCTGGTGAGCATATTCTTCCAGGAAATGAAGGGGAAAAAATTACAAATCCAAAATTGTCACTTTCCGACTGATTGTGTCATACTCTGACACTCAGGATGAGAAAACAAAATACCATCGCTCTGAAACCATAGGATCAGGGGCAGCGTGGCTCAACGGCACGGTCTTTGCTTCGTACCCAAAAGGTAACGAGTTCGATCACCCGCCGCGGCGTTGTGTGGCCTTGAGCAAGTCACCTAGCCCTAGCTCACTTTGCGGCGCTGCACTGCGGCTGACGCCTGTGTTATTCCAGTCTTCCCTTGGAATAGACCCTAAAGACAAATTTCCTCTTGGGGATGAATTAAGGGAATTTTATTTTTTATTGATTATTACACAAGATATGTATCCAGTCCTACGGAAGACTGGATTTACACTTCCAATTAAATAGTTTTTTGACTTCACACTTTTCTATCATTTCCCTATCATTTTCGAGACATGTTGATCCTGTGTGTTTAGGTGGAATGCTCACAATATTCGCCAGTCGGATACAGAAGGAAATAAATTGACGTCACTCAGCTCTTTACTATTGCCTTTAGCCAGCTGTTTGTATGAGAAGTTCTCACTAAATTGTATTAAACAGTCAATAAACCTTTAAGGAAACGTACAATTCTGTGTGATGGCACCTTATATCCGGCTGGCGGATGTTATGAGTTTTGTTTAATTAAACGCATAGCAACAGTATGCGTTAATGTTCACACACTATGTTTAAATTTGGCTGGCGGATGTGAGTACTTTATCTAAAGGCATAACATCAATTCTGCCTTACTCTGGAAAAAAAAACCCCAACATATTCCCACTTCGCGAAGTCCCAGGTTTGAGAGTTTTCTTATTTTTTTTTATTTTTTATTTTTTTTTTTTTCTGCCAAGACGAGGGTAAATTTAATCGATCAATGTTTGAAGGGCGGGTTTTCCTGGCCAAATTTTTAAATATTATGGGGTTTTCCAGAGTATGATAGAATAGACGATGGGTCACAATATTTATATTATTAGAAACACATCTGTTTGATGGAGGAAAAGAACGAATTTATTATAATTGCTATACTTTATTGATTTTCTTTTTGGACTAAACGTTCTCGTGAAATGACACGCACGTTTTTGTAAGAAAGAAATAGAATAAATCTGTATAAATGGGCTGGATTGTTTTCATCGGCTTTATCGTCACGTTGGTCACTGTTCTGTTGTCGCCATTCAGCCCTGTTGTTGGTGACAGCAAATGAAATAAGGTAATTTAAAAAAAAGGTTTTAAGTCTGGTTAGAAATGACATTAACGATGCATGATGATGATGATGATGATGATGATGATGATGATGATGATGATGATGATGATGATGATGATAACGATGATGATGAGGATGATTATGATGGGGAAGATGATAATGATGATGATGATGATGATGATGATGATGATGATGATGATAATTAACATTTCAATATGATAACAATAATACAAATATTAATGCAAATAACAATAATAATAATAATAGATACTGTGTAAACAAATATTTTATTTTTAGAAAAATGGCTTCAATTTATACTAAACTTTAAAATACTTAACGTCCTCTCAAAATTTTAAGTGCCGTCTTAAGTGTCAAATTATAATTTCAAATTGTGTGAAATAATGAAAAAATCCTTTTATCAAATCATCCGGAAATCCCTTTCTTAATCGCAATTTCCGAAACAGGGCATTTATTGTACTGCGTTGAACGACATATGGACGATCTCACCAGAGAACCTGACATGTCATAAACATAGATCGATAAATAACAAAAATAGACACATTCAAATATAGGGAATTGGGATACTTGGAAATCAGATCACTGACCAACTGGCAAAGGCAGGCAGTCGCATGCAGCAACCCTCCCCAACGTACTCAACAGGAGAAATTAACAAAATGGCCAAATTTATCCAGTCTCAGAGATGGAGAGAGAAGCACCCAGAATACAACATGAATGACCCAATCAAGGTGCTCGACAGAAAGGAACAGGTCATCATCTTCAGACTGAGAACTGGACACAACCAGTTAAAGGAACATATGTGGAGGATGTCCAAAGCAGGTGCCTCTGGACAATGTGACTGCGGACTTGAAAATGAAAATGGACATCATGTCCTAATGGAATGTCCAAGGTACAACCAGTTGAGAAGGAACTTCTGGCCTGACCCAACCCCATACTCAAAGAAGCTGTACGGCAGTGAGGACGACCTCAGGACCACTGTGGGCTTCATTCACCAGACCGGACTTTCCATGTGACGTGACGGGAACGAAGAAGAAGAAGAAGAAATATAGGGAATGAGATTAGCGGAAGAGTAGCGTCCCTTGATTGGACGTCACCCATAGTCTGTGACGTCACCGGCGGAAAAGTTATTAGAGAGAGTCCGTCATGTTGGTTGTGCGCATGCGTCTCTCGTCACAGACTATGGGTGACATCCAATCAAGGGACGCTACTCTTCCGCTAATCTCATTCCCTATAGATGGGCCAGCGTGGCTCAGCGGTACGGTCTTTGCTTCTTATCTGCACTGCGCTTGACGCCTAGGTTATTCCAGTCTTCCCTTGGAATAGACCCGAAAGACAAATTTCCCCACGGGGATGAATAATGGGAATTTTTTATATTTTTTTTAAATTTTATAGACTCTTACCCAGCGGCCTACTCGAGAGTTTAAAAATTCGTAATTCTTAAGTGATAAAAATGGTATTCACTATAACTCAGTTTAATAATCCCAATTTCCTCTAATCGTGAATACGTAACACTTCAAAATTATGTAGCCTGGCATAAACTTTAATTTCTATTAAGTTTTAATTACAGAGTAGGTGACATTCAAAACACACTAAGTCCGATTTTCATCATTCAAAGAAAACGGCAATTTTGTGTCTTTTATCATTGACTTAAAGTGGAAAATACTTGACTAGTGTGCCTTTTAAGACAATACACTGAGCGTTTTGGAACTCCAAATTTTTCTGGTGATTTTATGGATTCCAAAAAACTTGAGCTTGAGCTTTTATATGGCGCAATATCCACTAAACGTGCTCAAAGCGCTTTACAAGGGGTCCCTGGCCAACAGCAACACGTAACATTTAGAACGGGACATGAAGCCTGTTAGGCGATATTACAAATTTTTGTTTGGACAAAGACAACGCTGTTAACGGTCAGGTACTCGTTTTACACCTGAGTACGGTGAGAGAATGTGAGTAAAGAGCCTTCTCCAAGGACTCAACTATGCGCCGAACGCGAGGCTTGAACCCACGACCTTCCGATCCGAAAGCGAGTGTCATACCACTAGACCACATAGCCGCACAAAAGACAGCTTGAGATTGTTAACTCATTTTCTATCTAGATGTGACAGGATGTTTTGAAAGTCACCTATTCACTTAGAGATACCCAAGAGGCCGAACTCTGGAAAAACCCATATACCCACTTCGCGAAGTCCCAGGTTTGAGCCAAAAGTTTGGTAAACCTATGAATTTCTATGAAATAAAATGAGGAAAAATATGGACGGGTAGAATTAAAAATGAAGAAGTATAGAAAAAACCACAGTAGACACCAGTGGGAGAGGAAATAGGAAGGGGACGATGAGGTTGATTGGACACACCCTTAGAAAGAATGACTCCACTATATAACAGAGAAAGTACTGGACTGGAACCCTCGGGACTGAAGATCAAGGGGAAGACCACGGGGAACATGGAGAAGAATTAAAGAAGCTGATATACAGAGAAGTGATAAGACATGGGGAACGAGATAAAAAAAGTTAGCTCAGGATAGAGAAGGATGGAAACTGTTTGTCTGTGGCCTATACCCTGACCTAGGGTGAAAAAGGCAATGATGATGATGATGATGATGAATTTATCGTAATAATAGGCAGGCCTACTGTTAACATCTTACATAGTTATCCAGTCCAAAAATCCGGTTCACCATCAGTGATGTGCGGTTTTATGCTTTACCACCCACGGCTCCACCCATGCCTTTAAGGAGATCGGTCAATTTCTTCATCAGCCCTTGCAGCATACCAGACAGAATCTTCAGCTCGGATTCCGCAGTCTTGGTGATCTCGTCGGATTCACATTGGGATTCACATTGACCAATGCAGACAGCTTGCTTTAGGTTACAGGCCAGCATCTGAGAACAGATTTTTTACAAAGATGATGTATACGCCATGGTACTATGCTGGCGTCATGTGACATGTTAAAAAAAAAACAAAAAACAATATATATATATATATATATATATATATATATATACATTATATATATATATATATATATATATATATATATATATATATATATATATATATATATATATCCTTTCTTTAAAAAATATAGCATCGTGGAGAACATTGTGCTTATTTGAGTCAATAAAAAAATTGATACGGTGCACAACTCTACTGAAAGATTTGAAAATTAGAAATGTATTTTTTACAGATAGATAAACAGATAACTTGATTTCCTTTCATAATTTAAAGTCAGTTTGAATGTTCGTTGAGTCACACAGATATCATAAAATACGTACCGACGACACTAAACAGTCCCAAAATCAACCAATTTCGTCACTGTAAAAAGTTGTCAGTTTGCGTCATCTATTTATGACATAAGTATTATTATTACTTCCGCTGTGTTGTTGATTTAGCGGTGATCAGTGTTGTTATATAGTAGCATGTTCTAATTGCGTGTATGTTTATGTGTGTGTGCGTATGTGTGTGTGTTTGTGTGTGTGTTGTGTGTGGTGTATACATGTTTGTGTGTGTGTGTGTTGGCATTTTTCAGCAAATCGTGGCATTCATGGTGATATTATTCACTTGATCACATGAAGGTATTTCAGTCGCCATTTTGATTCTTTTTTTACTATTAGGATTAGCTCGAGATCGAAGGATTTTTTTTTTCTATTAGGGTTAGTCATAAATCTTAGTAAAGGTGCTAGGATGTTTGTTTTTCCATAAGTTAAGTAAAGGGGAGACATTCTGAAAGCTCCTACATCCCCAGTATTCTTTAAATTTGTATTTTCACCGTTGATATTTTGTCAGGCATTTATTTATTCAATGTGTCATTATATAGATATAGAAGTATTTTTAAAACTTTACAAACCTTGATAGATTTGTGAAAGTTTAAAATTTCCTAATTTGACCATTGTTTTGATTTTCGGCCGCCATTTTGATTTGTTAAGTATTGAAAGGTAGTGCAAAGCAGTCCGAGAGTTGTTTTTTTTTCTATTAGGGTCAGCTCGAGAGGTTAGTCATGTTTTATTAAAGGTGCTAAGGTGTTTGTTTTTCCATAAGTTAAGTAAAAGGGGAGACATTCCGAAAGCTCCTACATCCCCAGTAATCTTTACATTTGTATTTTCACCGTTGATCTTTCGTCAGGCGTTTATTTATTCAATTTGTCATCATTTTTTATTAGGGTTAACTCGATATCGGAGTATATTTTGTTTTCTATTAGGGTTAGTCATAAGCCTTAGTAAAGGTGCAAGGATGTTTGTTTTTCCATAAGTAAAGTAAAGGGGAGACATTCCGAAAGCTCCAACATCCCCAGTATAATGTATTCACTTAATGTAAATGTTTCTGCTCGAAGCTCGAAGAAATAAATAATCATGTGAAATTGAATGTAAGCTTCAATTTAATTACAAAAACAGATCAAATGAACGTTTCGGTTTCCCCTTTATCAACAAAACAGGATGAATGAAACAGCAAAGATGAATGAGATAATGTGGTAGTGGCGTAGTTAAGATGGATAAACAAAACATTGGTTGGCAGGAAATTAGTATGCTCCTTTGTAAGGAAGCACGAATTAAAACAGAATGCTAGATATTTCTAAAAAGGTGCGCAATAAATTAAGTGAAAAGAGGGGAGGCGGGAGGAACTGTGTAATGCAGTTTAGAAAGTGAAATATAAAAACATGTAGAATGTTGTTGGAAGATAAATACAATGGAATTGAAAATCCTTTCTTAAATATAGTCTAGCCTTGTGGAGAACATTGTGCCATTTGAAATTTGAAAATTAGAAATGTATTTTTTTACAGATAGATAAAGCCAGTTGAGGTGCATAAAAACGGTGCCAAACGCCACCAAACATGATCACCATAGTACTGTACTGTAAAGTAAGTTCTCGATCTCAGGATCGTCTTTCAACTCTGCTCACGTCTGCTACTTCAGGTTTATTTTCGCAGTTGATTTTATTACCACAACCTGTTTTCATACACGGACAACTATATGTTGCTGTATCACGGGTCAGAGGCTATAGCGGCTTACACTTCATGTTGGGCCACACATAAAAATCAACAGAGGTGTACCAACTTACACAGACAACGTTGTTTACCAATCTGCCCTCATTAAATAATGGTGGGTATAATATCGAATGGAAATAGTTCATTCCCGCGAAATTGCGGGCTTTTTACTAGTATATATATATATATATATATATATATATATATATATATATATATATATATATATATAGATATATAGATAGATATGAGACGTAGACACACATACACACACATAAAGGGGAAAACCTTTAGCATAGGTAATCATATTGATGGATGGGTGGTTGAATGGATGAATGGGTGCCCTATTTTACTTATAATGCTATTACTCTCACTTTTATCTACAATATTATTGATTTTTTACTTTGTTCTAACTTATCAATTGCACAATCTGATTTAATTCAGTTATTTCTATTGCCAAAGTGCTGAAAAAAATAATTAAAGATCTTGACACGTGAGTATAAAAAGGTGCCAGACAAAGCAAGCAAGAAAAAAATACAAGCAAAAAAAAAAAAATAAATAATCCCAAAAGCAATCTTTCTCGACTGGGGATCTAACCTCAAACCTACTTATTACCGGTAACCAAGAGGTCTGAGGTTCGATCTCCAGTTGAGTAAGACTGAATTTTTAGAGTTTTTTTTCTTGTATTTTGATTTCTTGCATTGACTATAATCAAGATGTTTGAGGATCATTTCCCAGACAAGGAAGACTAATTATTTTTTGGATTCGTTTTCTTGTATTTTTCTTTCTTGTTTTGTCTAGAATCTATTCATACATTCTTGTTCCGACTTAAATCTTTAAAAAATTAAAATTAAGCTTTTATATAGCGAATTATCTACTAAACGTGCTCAAAGCGCTTTACAACGGGTCCCTGGCCAACAGCAACACATGACATGTTGGACGTGATGTGACGCCTATTAGGCGATTTCACATTTTTTCTTCGGACAGAGACAACGCTGTTAGCGGTCAGGTACTCATTTAATACCTGAGCACGGTGAGATAATGTAAGTAAAGAGCCTTTTCCAAGCCCTTAACTATGCCCCGAGCGAGGCTCGAACCCAGGACCTTCCGATCCGAAAGCGAGTGTCATACCACTAGACCACATAGCCGCACATTATTATATCTTACACCAATGCCTGCTTCCGAATTTCTCAATTTAATGTTCTCAAAAAACTTAGAGCACTTACCTGCAGGCCCTTAGCAGACTGGCAATCACCTACTGCTTTCTGGCACATTCCTTTACAGCCAGCCAGACACCCACACACTTCAGAACATTCTTTGTCACACCTGGTCTTTTCGGCAGCACAGTCAAGAACATTAGGGATGTCGACACACGCGCTGGCCTGTCAGAAAACAACAAAGATCAAACCGATTTAGATGGAACAAATGACGTAATTAAGCTCTTTTTAAATGTTTTTAGACGAGAGGCAGCCATTGCTATGAATATTTCTAACTAAATTGTATTAATCTGACTATAAACGTTACTCGGGTCATTGTTATTGGGTTTTTTTTTGCCATCCGCGTTTATGAGTAATTCTCACTAAACTGTACTAACCAGACAATAAACGTTCAAGGTTGTAGTCATAGCATCGATAGAAACTTAGATAATCACGCCTATCGGACAGTCGCCATACTGTAAACAATGACAATGATTGGTAAACATAGCAAACTACACAGGTTTTACTATCGAATGTATGTGTCAAAGTAAAATAACCACTGTTCTACCGCTTGATGAATAAAACCAACACAGTAATCTTCACGCCGTGTCACCCATTGGGCAGTATAGATAGTATGCGCTTGGCTAAGAAGCTCATAACATTGCCATCCGGAAGTATAACGGACCAACACACAAAACTATGCGCAATCATGAACTTTTATAGTCGAGGTAATACAGTTTAGTGAGAATCACTCACAAACGCGGATGGAAAAATACAATAACAAAGGCTTGAGTGACGTCATCTTCGTTCTATCTATAAAAACAATAACAAAGATAAGAGAGGTCGACTTCATTCACGTCATTGTTTACAAGCAAACCAAATATGTTTGTCCGAGCACGTGGGGAAGGTGTGTCACAAATTCCATATTTTGATTGGCCAAAAATCTACTGCTTAATTGAGTGAAAATGCATTATCTACAAGATTCAGTCAATCGATTGTTGGACAAAAATAAACCAGCAAAGACATTTTCAAACGGAACTGGTATCTCAGTGTTATGGCTTATTGTGTTGATGAAATGTGTAATTTTGAGAGTTCCCTCCACTCGTTGAAACCATCGAACCAGAGAAATACTGTTGACATGTGCGTTGTACTCTTAATCAGGGGCGGTTGCTAGCTGTTTGTTTAAGGCGGCATAGATCGAAAACATTCTCTCACCGAACTCAGGTGTACAATGAGTACCTGACCGGAAGCAATGTTGTCTGTATTGGAGGAAAATGTTATCTCCCCCAACAGGCATCATGTCTCGTCTTCATGTTGCTATTGGCTTAGGAGCCCTTTTTAAGCGTCTTGAGCTCACTCAGTGGATATTGCGCAATATCAATGTTCTAGTGGGTTTATTTTTTTAGAATGTGTGTATATTGTATTGCCATACATGTGTGTTCATTGAGATTTGTCAATGTCATTTTTAAAAAAAGAACAACATGACAACAGCAATTAGACTGCCATATAAAATGTCTTCCTTCGAATATCAACTGTGATAACGGACTGGGAATCTTATTTATAGCATCATGGGGCTCTACTCGGTGAATGATTTGTGTAATATTCGTATTGATGATTAACATGCATTTGAGGAAAACGAATAGCATAAGATCTATATTTATTGACATTTTCTTCATCCGCATTGTTTGATTACAATCAATGATAAAACTGATATGGTTTTGATTTCTCCCAAGTCAGACCCCAAGGTGTGCAAAGCTAAATTTGCCGGCCTGACCTAGTTATTTTAGCAGTAAAGAGTATCCGTTGTTTGTGGTGGGAAGTTGATAACCGTGGTTTAAAAACGGAAGAAGACAGTCTTTTATAGATAGTTCGAAGATGACGTCACTCAGGTCTTTGTTATTGTTTTTGCCATCCGCGTTTATGAGTAACTCTCACTAAAGTGTATTAATCAGACTATAAACGTTTAAGGTTACACATAGTTGTGTGTGTTGATCCGTTATACTTCCGGATGGCAATGTTATGAGCTTCTAAGCCAAGCGCATACTATCTATATAAAATACTTGGGCGGCCTGTTGACTTGTTGGCTCATGGTAGCCCCCATACCCCACTCTCAGCTCATTGTCGCACGTCTTCTCACCGCGCGTGGGGCAACAAGAAGAAGAGAGCCGACTGTGATGACGCACAACCTTAGTAAAGTAGGTACAGGTATCTAGTACCTATCATGGCTAGAAAGCGAGGACGAGAGACGCATGCGCACAACCAACATGACGTTCTCTCTCTAATAGCTTTTCCGCCGGTGACGTCACAGACTATGGGTGACGTCCAATCAAGGGACGCTACTCTTCCTCTAATCTCATTCCCTATAGATATTATTATTATTATTATTATTATTATATTATTATTATTATTATTATTATTTATTATTATTATCATTATTATTATTATATATTATTATTATTATTATTATATTATTATTATTATTATTATTATTTATTATTATTATTATTATTATTATTATTATCACAACAAACCTCCAGAGTACATCCTTCAGCACAGGCTTTTGGGCAGACGTTGGCTGGATCTAAGTTCTCCAAATTCATGCCCTGTCCTCCTTCTGCTCTGGTGAGGCCCCCGCACAAAAGTAGAGCGGCAATAAATATCATCATACCTGTTAATGAAAATAACACAAACAAAAAAATAACACACAACTGACTATAAGAGCCTGAAGAACGTACAAAACACTAAATTCGTCACAAAAAAAAGTTTTGGGCGTAGACCATTACTTAGCTAAAAAAAAAAACTATCGAAGACAAACAAACAAACAAAAAAACCAACAAAACAAGACGAACAAACAAAATTGCACTTTTATGCTCCGTAATCATACGGATCCACCTATACACCCTGCCACTAAAATTTTTATGCCACCTTATAAATGTGACACTTTGTTCTTCGGAGGGCTGGTTACTCGTTCCACGGAGTTTGGAACCGGAAGAGAGAAAGAAAAATTGACATTACGTTAAGAAAAATGCAGGATGTCGTCATGTGTTGAGATACAATTCCCTTAACAGTATGCCTAAATTTTGTGAGAAATACTCACAATCCGTAGTAGGGCTGCTGGACTCAGCTGTTAAGGCATCTAAATGTAGCTATGTGTAAGGACATAGCTAATTTCAATACATGCTGATCAGACGAAATTGTTGGCCTCATAATTTCAGAACAATATTCGATAACTTTGATGCCTACAGCACATACAGGGTGTCATATTGTAAAGTTTAATTTTAAGAAATTAATGTAGTAAAAGATCTAGTCAATTTCCATAAAGAGCTCATTTTTTAAATATCTTATCTTATCTTATCTTTTCTTACTCTGAAGGCTTAATAGGAATTATCCTTTAAATGCCTTATACAATAGATTATAATTACAGATTATCGTATAGCTTGCATTGTATCACTCACAGACAGTTTTACATAACTTTGAATGCCAGGAAAAATGTATCAATACGACGATGTAAAAATCGAAAAAATACTATCATAGAATACTTGTAATTGAAAGTTGGTTATATACGGAGAGTGAAAGACGAAACAATCCCACGAGGAATTATCGTTGCGATGTAAACAAAGATATATTTTTAAACACTTCGAAAGAGCACCATTTCACTATTACTTTTATTTTTATTTCGTTCACTATATTGCTTTGAAGGCCTATGTATGGTCAGTATTATTATATGGCTGCAAAAGCTGGACAATTACAGAAGACATTAGAAAGAAACTGGAGGCAGCAGAAATGTGGTTTCTTAGAAGGATGTTAAGAATCTCATGGACAGAGAAGAAAACTAATGAAGAAGTATTAGAGCAAACTGAAACTAAAAGGTTATTAATTCGTACAATAAGAAAAAGACAAATGCAATTTTTAGGGCACCTAAATCGACATAAATGTATTGAACATCTTGCTCTCACAGGAAAGATAGAAGGTAAAAAGAGTAAAGGTAGACCAAGAAAAACATATTTGAATAGTTTGAACAGCTGGGTGACAAAGAAAGAGAAGAGTAATATTGGTTTTCTGAGGTTATCTGATCAGAGAGATGAATGGCGTACCATGATCACCGATGTCTGGCACAGACTTGGTACTTGAAGAAGAAGAAGATTGCTTTATAATAATATCTTTCTTCTTATTAAAAAAAAATTATACCCTTTTGCAGCGGCACCATTAAATCCCGTCGCCCAGGCATTCCATGATTGAATATAGATAATCCATCAAACAGGATGTCTGATGTCAACAGGAATCACTCATGTTGTCCAAAGTGAGAAAATTGGGGTTACTTTATCTTGCCCAACGGGAAAAAAACGAAAGTGCCTGGAGTGGGACTAAAACACAAGACCTTCTAGATCACAGCGCAATGCCTTAACCACTCGGCCACTTCGCCCTCTATAATATTATGTAAATGGTATATTTTATATGGCTTACTAATTCATTCTTATAGTTAGTGTTTGTAAATCAAATTTCCTTGTGGATGAAAATTATTTTATTAATCTATTTATTTGTTCATTTATCCATGCATCCATTCATTTAATTTTCTATTTACGATGTTTGTGTTTTATGATGCAGCTAGTATTCACGGCGGAAAGACGTAGGTATACTCTTGTCATAAAAATAGACATTAAATCGTACTCAACAAGTGTGTATGAATAAATAGTGATCCATCGATTGAGTAGCATCTCTGTTGTAATAGAAATCAGAAGAGGTCTGTGGTTCGATTCCCTGTGGATACAGTATGATGTGTTGGGTTGTTTGTTTTTTTTCTTTCTTTTATTCACTTTTTCTCAGCTTTGATTGGCACAAATTGTTCGAATTTTTAACCAGCAAAATTGTATTAAATTAAATACTATTATTTTTTAACACACAAGTTTGGACTAAAGGCCAGAAGAAAAATCGATCTCATTTTATAAAATTAATATAAAAAGTGTCGCTATTAATTCTTAATTTTATACTTTTACATTTTTATGCATGTACATAGGGGTCATAGGGACAATATATTTCACTTTGTAAAATGTATATATATATATATATATATATATATATATATATATATATATATATATGATGCTCTATCTACATCATTTTATTATTATATTTTTAAAAGTTTGTAATCAATTCTCCACTTTAAAAAAAAATCAAACATACTGTATACAATGTTTTAGTCTACAAAATGTAAAATAAATATAAATTCAACCTGCCGCAGTGTACTCACGAGTCATTTTGAAGAAATGTGTTGTCAACGTGCGTTTCTAGTAGATAAATACCCTCAAAGGAATGAAGACCAAGGCAAAGTAATGATGAACCAGTCAATCCTGTTATATATAGAGCCATCACTATCCATGTCATTAACCCTTATCAATTCAGAGTCAGCAGATCCTGGAATCCCGCCGTGTTGTTTCGTAATCCTATATTATCAAGGTATGCATCTTTGTTTTGTTTTTTTTTCTTTACGTATATTATGGTTTAGCTGAAATAATTATGATTATCAAAATTATTAATTTATTTCTAGTGCTCATTATGTATGATTAATTTGTAACATAACTATTAAATTATGCAAATGTGTTAGTATTTTTCTTTTGTATTTGCTGTTGGTTTATTTTTATTTTTTAAATTATTCCTTTCGCTTTTTTTCTTTGTCGCGATTATTGACTCTCCATATTACCACTATGAACAACACCGGTGCGGCTAACGACTGGGTTATTCCAGTCTCACCTTGGAATAGACCCTAGAGAAAAAAATGTTCCCCTATGGGATGAATAAAGGGAACTTTATTTCTTTTTATTTCTTTAGACGATGTTTGATGGATTATCTATATTTTCGTGGAATGTCTATACGTATGCATCTCACGATCATTAAAAAAAATAAAGATTGGATTCATTCTAATGCTTATCCACAGCAAACAACATGCTCTTGACGTTTTGTTTTCTATCACATAAAACATATCAAATCTATTGGATCTAGAAACCCAAATTCTGTTAGGATGTATAGATAAAATGAAGTTGACGTCACTCGGGTCTTTGTTATTGGTCTTTGCCATCCGTGTTTATGAGTAATTGTCACTTAACTGTATTAACCAGACTATAAACGTTTAAGGTTACACATATTTTTGTGTGCGTTGGTTCGTTATATTTCCGGATGGTAATGTTGTGAGCTTCTTAGCCAAGCACATACTATCCATAGGAAAACAGGGCCGGGACAAATGGGAAACCTATGCTTGTGGAACGAACGATCTACTCGCTGGGATTTCATGTGTAATCAAAGAAAATGTAAGAATGCCCGTCAATGCAAGACGTTTTTAATGTACACTTTAAAGATATTTTACATAGTAACGATTTGGCAAGGGGAATCCCCCTGAATTAGGCTAGTCTCATTAGTTAGATGATTCAGATTGGAGAAAAATCAGGACTTACTAAGATGACGTTTAATAGACATAACTTTCAAAAATTAACAACCAGACAGTTTATAATACAAACTTGAGCTTTAACTGGAGATTTTATAACAACAGCAACACGTAACATGTATGTAGAACGGGACTGACGCCTGTTAGGCTATATTGCAATTTTTTCCAGGTAAAAGAATGTGAGTAAAGAGCATTTTCGAAGGACTCTACTATGCGCCGAGCGAGGCTCGAACCCAAGACCATCCGATTCGAAAGCGAGTGTCATACCACTAGAACACATAGCGGCACCTAATATACATGGCCCATCGATCCATCTGGTAACATGTTGGAATAGACTCATCGAAGACAACTGAGTTTATTTTGAAAATGATTAAAAGAGTATAATTCATGTTTCTTGAAGTTATAACTCACTCGATACTAATATTGACTATTTTGGTATTTGGTTGTAGATACTTTTACCCCTGGGTGGGGTTCCAAACCTCCACAGTGGGCAGGGAGGTACTTACCGTGTCTTCTATCCCCTTATAACTGTTTTCCAATTTGCTTTCTGTCTTTCTCTTGGTATGGGATTACTTGGTTTTGTCCTGACTCTGGCCTGAGTTCTTGGCTGGGAGGGAAACAGTCATGTGCATAGTTATTATTTGGGAGATATTTTCTTTCCTTGTAAAGCATATCTCTGTTATGTATTATTATATTTGTTATTTTTCATGTATAATGAAATGTAAGCATTTGAGTGTATTCCTCTTTGTATGATCTTGTTCTTGTGTTCGGATGAGACTTACAGGTGATCTCAAACTAAGTACATTGATAGTATGCTCTTGGAATCTACATCTGATCCCTATTTGTTCCCAGTTCCCCTTTGCCTTACTTTTCTTGGGTGCTTTAATTGTAATTCTAAAATTTGACTATCCCATTGTCTTCCTTTTTTTTTACTGGCGCTGATAAAACCTAAATGCGTTGCAATCGCCGTAAAACTCTTAAAAATAAAACATAAATGGCGGATGTGTTGTAATACAAATCTATTGATAGCGAGTGGTGTCATAGTACACAATACATCTCAGATTTGAGTCACAAACAGCGTGGATTCTCTATCGTTTTGTCATCAGAACCTGGCGATCATCTATGCAACCATTATTCAAATATCTTCCTTGAACCGTGAAAAAGTGATAAACAAACATGAATATATTATTAAAGAACAAAAAATACCGAACACGGAACGTTTCGGGCTCAATACCCTTCTTCAGCCAACCACAATCAAAAAAATCAATAAAAACATACATACACTACTTTAAAAATAAGATAAACGGCAGTTTATTTTCCATGCCATCTATTTGAGTGTTAAAGTAATGTATTAATGTTCTAATCGTTTTTGTTGTTAGCCGAAGAAGGATTTTAAGCCCGAAACGTTCCGTGTTTGGTATTTTTGTTATTTTTAGAAGCTATCATATTTATTTTTGATTATTACATCTTTACTCATAGCAAAGGTACCATCATATCAACGGGCTCGGTCTTTTCATGAATGTTCTCCAAATACACGATTTCCAATGTTATGTGTATAATATAATAAATAAATATAGCAGTTTAAAAAAAGAACAACATACTAAACACGTAACGTTTCTGGTATAAAACCCTTCTTCAGTCAATAACAAAAATACAATTAAAATGTCAATGCATCGCGTTAGATGAAGACAGACTTAATCTATCAAATACGATGGGAAAAAGGCTTTAATGTGATCCATTAACGTTTTTAATGTTTTTGGTTATTGGCTGAGGCGGGATTCTGAGTCCGAAATATTCAGTGTTTAGCATTGAATTCAGTGTTGAAGCTATTATATTCACTATTGTGCATTACTTTTTTCAGTCAACAGCTTCGAGGCTGGCAGCTTAGTATTCAATAGGGAAGAAAAGTGTAATGACAAAAAAAAAACTGGTTCCTCTTTCGTTGGAAGTGTAAAACCACTCTTCTTTCAGAATAATGACATCTCATTTTCTAATCTAGATATATGCTAGTCGTCAATAAAGACAAAAAAATCCTCGCTTTTATACGTTTCATAATTCTTGAAATGTGCCTATACATCCTGCTACAATATATGCTATCTTATGATTCAATTGTAACCTATTCATTTTTTGTTCTCCGAAGGAATAGTCACATGCTCACTTCCAATGATTTAGGTACCAGAAAAGTAGAATGTATGACGTCACTACTTTTCTTCCCTATTTATTTTGTACAATGTTTATCGTGATTTGGCTTCTATTTTAAACTGCACCTTAGCAACCAAGCCAATACTGCTTGTTTTGTATACATCCCAATCTCTCATTACTTACCAAAAGAACGTGCTTCATATTTCTTTACCGTCTACCCGGTTTTTAAACTTATGTACGTAACCTATGTTCTATCGGTTTTGTTGTTGGCTGGAGAACGGTTTTGAGCCCTAAACGTGTTGTGCTTTGTATTGTATCGTTCATTTTTCTTGAAACTGTTTAATTCATTATTGAACATTACTTTCTACAGTCAACAGGTTCTAGTATGGCAGTATTAGTATTCGATTGGCCAACGTTTATCGTCATTTAAAAATCATTACCTTTAAATGAAATGAATCTGATTGATGTCGGGTGATTTGTATGTTTTAAAAAAACACTCTCAGCTTAAATCATACAAGTTAGATAGACGTCTATATGTGTTATATGTATAATTTATATGAGGGCAAAAAGAAAGAAAAATGGTGACGTCAAACCTTCTACTCTCCTGGTTGCAAAATCCTTGGAAGTGTGTATATAACCAGTTCTTTAGGGTACTGATAATGATTAGGTTATTGAGTGATTTCTATATACCCGTTCTTAGTAGCACTCATCATCGGCCAGGATATAATGGGTTTATGTTTTATGTTTCTGTAATATTTTAAGTTTTTGTGAGGAACAGGGTGTTGGCCTTCCTCCCAACCTCTTGGCTGAGAGGAGAGGGTTTTTTTTCTTTAGGGGTCCTCTTCCCTTAGATAGTGGCAATTTCCATGCCATCAGGCTCCACCTGCCCGGGTTTATATTTGAAGTATCTTGCTTCTTTGTTAATTTTGTGAAATTGTTTGAAACCTGCATCGAGACAGCTTATAGATTCTGGTGAATAATTTGGAATACCATGGACATCGCCGTTGTAAAAGCACTATAAGAAAGATTTCAGTGTTCTGACATTAAAGACCAAAGAGTAACAGGCTGATTTCCTGCATTCAGTGGTGTGAAAGAATGTCAGATTTCTTGTTTCTGCTAATCAGAGATTGGGTAATGGAAAGAAAACTGCAGAAAACAATAGAACAGGAATTCGGTGGATTTTTGCGATCATGACTTTGATTTTGCGGACGGCATTTCACTGATATGCTCCATTCCAAAACATCATGCCTGGAACAGCATGCAAGTCAAGTTGGGCTGAAAATAAACAATAAGAAATGCAAGTGCATGGGAATCAACTTAAACAGGACAGAGACATTGCATGAAAGGAACAAAACAAGAGGTTAAGGATGTTGAAAATTTCAATTATCTTGGAGTTGAAATGAGTAAAGATGTGGGAGGGATTGGTGGTTTCAAAAGAAGGATAGGGCTGGGACTTGGAAGAGTTTGGAATGCAAAGGATATAGGCAGAAAAACAAAGATAACACTCATAAAATCACTAATCTTGTAGTATTACCTGTATGGCTGCAAAACATGGAAAATGAACAAAGAAGATGAAAGAAAAGTGGACAGTTTCCAATACAAATGTCTCAGAAGAATATTGAAAATATGATGGCAACAGCATACATTAATAGATAAAGTAAGGGAATTGGCAGGAACGGAGAAGGCCAGTGCAATGATAAAGAGGAAGAGATGAAACTGGATTGGACTTTTAGTGAGAAAGGAAAATGGGTGTGATTGTGCTAAAGCGATGGAATGGGACATGAGGGGGAAAGAGAAGAAGAGGGCGCCCCCCCCCAAAAAAAAAAAACAAAAAAAAAAAACAAAACAAAAAAAAACAAAAAAACAAAAAACAAAAAACAACAACATGGCGCAAAATCGCTGAGAGGGAAAGAAGCAATGCTGGCATATACTCCTGGCATAGAGCGAGAGCTGGAAACAAGGGACCGGCGGAAATGGAGGGAAGTTGTTCAGGCCGTATGCGCCTCCAGGCGCTGAGAGAATTAGGATTAAGGTAAGGTATTGAGTTATAAGATGGTATAATTTGTTAATAGCAGAATATATAGGCAGCTTAGTTGGATGACGGGACTTAAAATAGCGAGGATGGGTGATATTTCTTGACGATCAATAAATATTTAGACAAGAAAATAAGATGGCATCCCTCGGACACCAGTGGATCAATTCCATGATAGAGATCAAGTAATCCGGATGAGTGACTGTACACTTCCAATGAGATTGGGACCAGATGTTTGACATCACAATTTTGTTTCTTATAATAATTGCCATAAAGCATGTTTGGCGAGGAGAGGGTTGGGATAAAATAAAAGATGACATCTAGAAAGAAACCATAATAATATGTAAAAAATGTTATTTCTATAAAATTGTTAAGTAGTCTGTACAAAATATGATAATTTATCACATTTATATTATTAAGATCATGTAAATGAGCATCCACTTATCAGAACCAACGATCCTCTTTTAATAAAACAAAAATAAACACAAAGCGATTCTTTCGAATACTGACAAAATACCTGAAACATTCATCAACATCTGTTTTTTTCTATACATTATCTAAGTGTCCTGTACAAAATATGATCATTTATCACACTTATTTGTTTTAAAGAACCTCTACAGTACCACCCACTTATCCAAACCAGCGATCCTCTTTCAATCAAACAAAAATACACACAAAGCGATTATTTCGCATACTGACAAAATACCTTTAACATATTGGGCAAGACACTTTTACTCCATTTACCCAAACATTAACTCTCTCCTTATCAGCCATTTCAGAATTTTCCTTGAAGCTTTACATCCACTCAACACAAAAACATGTTTTATTACTCAAACAAAAGAGCAAGAATTATGTTTTATACATAATACTGTTAAGTAAAATTAGCTCTATAACACAATGCAAAATCTTAAAACCTATAACAAATACATAACTTAAAATTTTGTGATGCACACAATTTTAAAAATTGAGAAAATTGTTGGTTGCATCGTAACAAATGTGGCGATTTACTGATGGTAAGTAAGGTGAGGGTTAACCGTAACCGTAGATCTGTCGGCGCCACGAGGTACACAAGGCCTGAACATTTTCCTTCAATCTTGTACTGCCTTTGCCTTTGGCTATTGTCCCGATCCTCTGCAAGGAGTGTCGTCCAACTTGGTAGTTTCTCTCATTTACTACCATCCTGCGCCATGTTGTTTTGGGCCTTCTTTTCCCCTTTCCCTATGGAGTCCACTTCAATGCCACTGACAGAATTTTTCCCTCCTCTAAAGACATGCCCAATCCTATTTCATCATTTCCTCACCAGACTAATTCATGTATCGATCTATGAAAATTGCTTATAAAGAAATACATTTAAGTATACAGTAGAGTCTAGATAGGTTAAACGTTCTTAAAATAGAATCCTATTCAAAATAAAAGTTTTCGTCCTGTCCCGTTTTTTTCCTCTTTATTATGCAAGCTAACTAATCAAAGTCTTGTTTAAATCAACTCGAATCGGCCTTGATCTGCTTAAAATAAACTGCTCTCTGCCATAGTTGACTCCGAACAAGTGTGTATGAAAAGTGCCAGACAAAGTAAGAAAGAAAAAATACAAGAAAAAAAATCCCAAAAAATCAATCTACATCGAGCGGGGATCAAATCTCAGACCTTCTGATTACCATGCTATCATTACATAGTGGCTTCCATGCGCCAAACACCCTATTCCTCTCAAAAGTCATACAATCCATGACGACAATGAGATAATAAGATAAACCTTGTTTAATATAAACTTTTTTTCTGGTCCATCGGAGTTCACTATAAGCGGACTCCATTGTAATTCACAAATTTGTCCTCATTTAAATCGAGCTATACACGGGGAAAACGTTTTCTAGTCAAAATATAAAGTCATTTTTTTCAGTATGTAAATCTAAAACGGTGTGCATAAGTAAATGTCTTTCAACACAGAAAGAAGGATATCACACACACACACACACACACACACACACACACACACACACACACACAAAAGCAATTACCTGAGCAAAGCAAGCCGATCTTTTGGGATGTTTTTTTTTCTTCATGCATTTTTCTCGCTGTTTTATCTGGCACTGTTTCCTGCACACCTTTTCAGATTCCTATCTTACACCAGTGCCTGCTCTCTAATATGTCAATTTGCCAGTAGACAGAAGAATAGCGTTATAAAGTATATATATATATATATATATATATATATATATATATATATAAAAGAGAGAGAGAGAGAGAAAGAGAAAGAGAGAGAGAGAGAGAGAGAGAGAGAGAGAGAGAGAGAGAGAGAGAGAGAGAGAGAGAGACAGATAGAGGGGTGCGAGAAAAAAAAACAAAAAAACAAAAACAAAAAAACTTCATAAAATTGTGAAGTTGTCTCAATACGAAGAAGTAATTTGAAACCGTCCAAAAATTTACAAGCAATAAGAATGATACTTTGAATTAATACTTGCTAAGTTGGAATATAATCTATGATTGGTTAAGAATATATGCCGGGTATAAGAGAGTCGTATAAAAATAGCGATATCGAAAGTTCCCAAACTAGCGTCTTGTATTTAACAGTGTGACTAGCTTAGAAATTTACCCCAATAGCCTATTGGGATAGCTTCTGGGATAAATATCCTAATAGCAATGTTACATAATTTTTCATTGCGACGTAGAAACCGTGTTTGATTTATCTCTAAAGATTAAATTATGGTCTCCAATGAATTCTGCCTTCAATAGATGGACAAGAACATAATATGGACAATGATATCAAACAGTGTATGAGAGTCATACAACGTTTTATACTAGAGCAGAGCGAAAAGAGTCAATTAAAATTCCATGGAATTGAATCATTATATAAGAAATAAGAAAACCAATTGGATCTTGGAAAAAAATGCTAGCCATAAAGCATAATGGGGGATGGACATATCACATTGAAATTTGGGAATTTTCTCAAAATATTTGATATGACAAATTTTTAGGCGTATCTATTGAAACAATGTCAAATAAATATTTCTCAATAGTCTTTTTTTCTGAAATTGTGTGTACGTACAGTTAAATAAATTAGTTTGATTATGGTGAAATGTCAAACTTGGATTGTCGGGCGATGACTTGCGCCTAAACTTTGCCATTTTTAAAATCTCACCCGATATATATAGACCGAGTACCCGCAATGCCCCCCGAACAGGGTTACGTGAAGTCGCGCCAGGCAGGCGATGGATGAGGATGGAGAGCAGCTGAAGGAGCTTCAGAACTGGTCTCTTCTTCAATGTGCTAGGCAGAGGATATCCTATGGATACAATGGCTGGGACACACGTCCTGTAAGGACACTGCTCTCTCACAGAAAGCAATGGCAAACTACTGTGAGTAAACCTGCCACGGAAACCCGAATGAAGAAAAGCAAAACAAATAAGGATATGAGACCTGGTAATGAGACCCCCAAGTTAGATTGGTCTCCAAAGCGTATTGGGGAAGAACCTGACGCCGGCGGGAGTACCAGCCTAGTTGATGAAGGCATAACGCCTGACTGTACAGACCTGGGAAAGAACCGGAATACATGGTTAAAGCGGAACTACCTCATAGGAACTTGGAACATAAGAAGTATGGCAGCCGGTAAACTCAACACCATCATCAATGAAGCAGAAGAAAACAAAATAGACATTCTGGGACTGTCGGAACACAGATGGGCTGGAAGTGGACATTTCACAACCAGCTGCGGAGGAAGGATAATTTACTTGATACAAATATGGTACGAAAAGTGCTCGACATGTAGTAATGGAGCGAATTATTATTTAAAATTTTTACCACAATGTTTGGGACAGTCTACATCAATGTTTCAGGCTTAATTAAGCCTGAAACATTGATGTAGACTGCCCCAAACATTGTGGTAAATATTTTAAATAATATATATATATAATATAAAACTGTATTATTATATCATTATATAAAAATGTTCTACACAATATGTCTCACGTTAATGATATCAAAAATGTAAATGGTAGATAGAAGATCAAAATACCTTCAATATGTTTAGCATATGTGACCTGTCGTCTCAAACTGGAACCGACATAATCGGGGTCAACCAGATACGAAAAAGTGATTTAAAATTAATATTAACTTGTAATTTCAGGTTTAGTTTTTGCCACTCTCAAAACCAATATCAGTTGCCCTCAATGAGATAAAAATATGCAGGGGGTTTTGTTTTTTTGTGTGTTACTACCTGATAAAAAATTAAAGTAGCTAAAACCTCGAAATGATAGAAATATTTAGTTTTTTGCATAATTTTCCATCACTATTCAAGTTTGTTCGCCATTTATTACAGCATAGTCACCAGTCGTACTAGTTGGTATAATCGGTCTTCTGAATTCAAAAGAACAAAAGCATTAAAAACGTATCCAATTATTGCAGAGATGATTCGAATACGTTTGTATTATTTTGATATCGTGGTTGCTAAATTGTTGTATCATTGTTGTTGCTGTTGTTTTTGTTGTTGTAAATGTCGTTATGTCTAGAACTATACTGATGCCTCTGGTCAAGTTGCTGCCGATGGTGCTGCTGCATTTCATAATATTGTTGTCGACCTTGTTGTGGTTGTTGTTGTTGTCGTTGTTGCTGTTCTTGTAGTTGTTGCTGCTGATGTAGATCAAGGCGATCAGGCGATATTTGTCGTGTTGTACGGCAGCGAATTATCTTGTCTCGCATAAGGTGGGGGACATTTGAAGATCGATGAGTGGAAACTGGAACAGTTTGATTGTCTTCCACAGCTGTAACACGCAGTTGTTTGTCTACACAAGAACTGTTGACCGGTTTGAGTTTCAAACACGACGCGGTGCCAGCTACGTCATTACTATTTGAGGCCCGCGACAGCGTACTATGCACATGTGAGCCCCGGAGGGCGAGTTGGGAAGGTGGTGGACTCGAATGAAAAGTTTCAGATCGGAGTTGCGATGGACTTGCGCACGGACGCTTGAGTTGGTAGCTTGGTGATGGCGGACATTTCCCGGAGGGTGGGTGTGGGTGGGGGCATTTTGGTTGAGGTTTAAGTTTAGATGGTGAGTGTTGATTTGACGTAAGCATTGTAGATGAAGTCATTTGACTGAGTTGGAATGGAGTTGGGCAAATGCGTGAAAATTGTGACAACAAAGGAATTTGACAATAGGCTGGGTATAAAACTTGGTTTGGAGTAGGAGGTTTCATTCCGTGGGATTGGGTGACAGTTGAATTCGGTGGAGACATTGGCGAAGAGTCTTTAGTTGGGGGTTTGGGTGGTGATGATTCAAGAAGGATTTGCAAATTATCATTGTGAATTTTTTGGCCCTGATGATTTGATTGACTTTTCAAAAGTTTGTTTTCTTTTGGCGAACTTAGAAGATTAAGTGGCTCCGAGTCGCATCCAATAGTTTGCGGAACCAACATGGATTCATTGAGATTTCGTATGCTATTGTTTTGATATAATGTAATATCTTTGCCTCTGGAAAATACATATTGTCGAGGTATAGAGCATTCGCATTCTTCTGCATTTGGATCCATTGAAGGTCCTTGGTAAGTAGTGTCTTTACGACATTCTGAACGACATTTCGTTGTAACTTGAGAGGAAGCAGTAGAGGTTTTGCACCTTTTTGTCTCTGACGCAATTGTCGATGTATAGCAACTGTATTTACTCTCGTATTGACAATCTGAGTTACTGTTTGCACTGCAGACTTGAGAAAAGCTTAGGGGTGAAACAGCTTCTGGATTATATATATTAGATTTTGAATTTTCCGAAACTTTGTGAGTCTCAGATTTCTGAATGTTGTTTCCTGAAAGATGTTTTGCTGTGTCAGCTTCAGATAAGACACTATTTTCTTTTAATTGTACATTTTTTGCCAATACTTCACTTCCGTCCATCCCTTCTCTCTGGTCCTTCGGTGGTCGTGTTAATAAAATATATTGACAGGGCACACTTGATGAAGATTCCTCACAATCGTATTTATTAAGATTTGGATTTATTTGTGTCGATTCGGGAGTGTCTTTTTTCTCTTGTTGGTGTTCTTGGGTAGGCTTATTTGTGTTTGATTGAAAATACGTAGGTGGGAATTTATATTCTCTTGGTTTAGAAACCACTGACTTTTTGAAACTGTCTAATATGTCATTTATTTGGGATTCCGAACAGTGTTTTAATTCTTTTTCCGATTCATACAACTCCGGACTTAATAGTGATGCTGGAAGTGAATGTGCACTCCCTCCCCGGTATTCTGTGGTATGCTCCACAATGTTTGCTTGGGGAAGCTCACGTGGGAGAGGCTTGAAAGGTCCGTATATTTGTTGGTTTGAATCAATCGTCGATATTCGGTGGGAGCTAGTGCGTCCTCTTTTGTATTCCGAGCAATAGTTTACAATCTTTACTTTTGAGGGTACACGGGTTTGAGATGATTGTGTTCCGTGGCTATTTGTTTCTGGTTCCGATATCGATTGCTGGCTTAAGCTCTTGTTTTGGTAGTCATGTGGTTGTGTTGTTAATTTTGATTGCAGTAATTTAGAGGGTGAGAGTGAAAGGCATTTAGTTCCTTTGGCTTTTGAATCCGATGTCCACGTAGGGCAGTTTTCACTGCTTTTTGTTTGGTATTCTAATGGATGTTTTCTTGCATAGGCGTGAAATATGGTCCGAGGTGAGGTCATAGGAGATTCGTATTCTCTCCTATCTTCTTCTATCTTAGATGTCTGACCAATATCAGTAGTTTCCCTTTGATATTGAGGATTTTTCCCATCAGATGTTTCCGATGGTGTAATGTTCGTATCATTCTCAACATTGATGTATGATTTCAGGGTTAAAGGTAAACATTTTAGAGACAAAGAAGCCTCCTTTTTAGTTTCTTCCTGACCATGCTGAGATATAGCCGTTTTTGTTAATGTTTGAGTGGAATCCATGATATCGGGATAACTTGTTATTCTATTCACCGCCAAGGGGGACGGAGTCAGATCAGAACCGATAGAGTTTGACGACTTACTTTTTCTAACAGATTCGAAATCTGAATTTGGTGGTACAGTTGATGTACTAAGTGATAGGAAAGGTATCCAAGGTGCTTTCGATGGTGGAACGCCTGGTACAAGTAAGATGCATGAAGCCTGAGAAGATACATCCTCAGAATGATAGACTGTCATATCCTCCTGATTTCCGCCATATTTTTTTACTGCCGCTACTTTTTGTTTACGAGCTTTTGTCACGCTTGACGTGTCCGGGGGACTTTCTAAATTTAATGAGTTATACATGATACGTTGATTATTGTTGGGTTTTAAATTATTCCAAAATTCGCCTCTTTTCCCTTCTGATTCTGAATTGCTTCCAATTGCACCATATGGGATGAATATACTATTTTGTTTTACAGAATCGGCTTGCAAAAATATATTGTCATCTGGCCAGGTACTTGCAGAAGAAACACCTTTCATAATATGATTTCTGGACTCAATTTCTGAAGAGAATGTTACGTCTTTATATTTTATATAATATTCTCTTGTGTCGGTTGTTGTTGTTGAATCACTTGGCAATTTGTCATTGGATGCCTTTGGGTCTCTAACTCTGCGTTCAAAATATTGTGTTCCGGTGCCTACAGATTGCTCTATAACAGAGTCAGCAACAATGTGCTGAAATGTCCTTGGATTTTTGGAGAATAAATAATCCGGCATTGTAAACGACTTCGCCAATTTATTTTCTGACCAAGATTCATCATTGTCTTTTGTGTTGTCTACCACAAAATAAGTTTTACTTTTCGTAGTTATGCTGGATCTATCTGATATTGGAATGCTTTGCACTGACAAAGGAGGGTACTCAACATGTTCAGACAATGCTCTGTTTTTCAACGAATTGTCTTCTTCACCTTTGGATTCTCTCGGCGTTATGTCTTTACCGTTGACACCATTATGTTTGTTAGGTTGCACATTTGCTGACAGCTGACTCGATGAGTTTGGTTTTATGTCATTGTAGGAATTTACTGTCGGTGGATCTGTCAGTAATGATTCGTCCTGTCTGTTCTGTGAAGATGGAATCAAGTTATCGTTTACCAATGCGTCATATTCGGATCTATTTATATGTGTCATGCTTCGACTGCTTGGAAAAAGTTGGCTCAATAATGATTGAGGATTATGACATTTATTTTCGGAAGTTGGTATTTTGATTTCTGCCGTAATATCATTTGTGTGTTGAGCTACAAAATGCCCTCCACCGTTACAATCGTCTACATTTTCGTTCCAAGAGGATGTTGTTGGTACATCTTCAGGCTCTTTTGTTGGCAATACATTTTGAATATTATTATCTGTGAACTTAACATTTATATCTAGTAGGTGATTTTCGGTATCATAATCAGATTCGATTTGCCTGAACTCCTTGTTGTAGCCTTCGTCAATATTGCGTAAAGAAGAATGATGACTCGGGTCATCAAATCTGTCCGAGTCTGGTCCGCATTTGTTTATGTTAGGATCAGGCAAATTTACAGACGCGGGCGACTTAGGATTGTCATTATCAGAAAGTGTTGTTTTATCTTTTAAAGAAAATTCCTTTATGTGTCCATATACACTTGACACGTCATTTTCTCTGTCTTTACCAATCTGCATGTTGGATGTGGGAGTTTGTGCGAAGCGCTCATCGACTGTCATCAATTTGTTAGATCCATACTCTTGGAACGTGCAACTGTCTTTTACGGGATTTAATTTTGTTTCCACATTTTTGCTCTTGTCAGAATTATCTTGACAAGAGTGAAGATCATTTATTAATGAATCACTTTGTCCTTTCAATTTACTCATTGCTCTGTATACATAGAGAGGTGGGAAAACAAGACTGTTGTCGCTTGAAGTGTCCAAAGAACGTTTTCTTGATTTTGTCTCGAAAAACATCCGTTTTTCATCAACTGCTTGTTTGATCTTTATGGACGGCTCTTCTTGTGGAATTGAATCTGTCAAGAAAACAGGAGGCTCTACACTTCTCAATGGGGTTGAATCCGACTTTAAGGTCTCATCTTTCAGTGTCAAACTGTCACTTGCTAAAGAGGGGTTGGATGTTGGATGAGATGTAATCATTGACTTTCCGTTCAAAGGAATCGGCAGTGACATTGTATTAAGTAGGGATGAATTATCTCTGGACAGTTTTCTAACAGGACTAGATTCTTGACGACGGATTCCAGTCGGAGGCTGAAATAAATCGTTTGCAAGTCTCTTACTTGCCACACTTTGGCTTGTTGATAGAGCCGACCTTTCTTGATTCTCAATACTTCGAGAGGTAGAACGAGGAGATGTATTAGTTGACCCAGAATGTATTTTTTCTTTCCTTTCAACGTCTTTTTGGGGGTCAGAAACCTTTACTTCTGGTATTGAGGTTTTTCCTATAGCAGAATTACCAAGAATGGGTTTTATACTTTGACTTTCTAGACTGTTTGTCTTGTTAGTGTCTGTGATATCCATCCGGTTTTTACTCGATAGTATTAATTGACTATTCTGCTTAAAGATTATGTTCATATTTGTGGAGACTTTTTGTTGGTAGTTATTGATAACAGTGTCCAAAGTTGTCGAGACGCGAGGCGATTGGCCCTTGTCTTTGTGGAAAACAGACTCAGACTTTGATGAAAGTATGGTTGCTTCCTCTTTCTTAGAACTTTGAAACGGGTCTGCTGGTTGATCACTCGGTTTTGAAGATAGTGGGTCGAGTGATCTTTGTAGCTCAACGTTTGGGTGACGGCCAAATTGACAAGTCTGTGTTGAGAGGAAGAATGTGCAAGATTTTGACATTGTGGAATTGACGACATCTCTACCAGGAACAGTGTGCGGTTTGGTGGCGTTAACGTTGTGCTCAGTTTTCACTGTCGTCACTTTAGAATTTTGGTATTCGACGTTTGAGTGATAAGTGACAGAAATTACCTGTCGGTTTGATGGTCCAGCCAATGGGACAGTGCTATGTTTTCTCCCTTTTTTGGAATGCTCGTCAAACTTGGATATAGCTCGAGTTTTCCCATATAAGCTTTTGGAAACTTCAATACTGGACGTAATTGTTTCTGAACAACATACTTCTCCATCATTATACCCATCATCATGATTATCATCGTGGCCATCTTTGCTCTTATCATCGTATTTGTGCTCTATCTTACTATCATGACCAAAGTCGTCATTATCTTCATCTTTATCGTTGTCGTCATTATTTCCATCACCATCTTCATCATCATCAACACCATCTTTATCATCATCATCATCATCATCTTTATCATCCACATCACTAATATTCTCATCATCCTCTTCATCATCATCATCATCATCATCGACATCACCAGTGCTGCTTCCCGGATCACTGTACCTTGTATTACGTGAATATCTACGACTATGTGACAGATAATCGTCTAAATGTTTCGTTCCTTGGTTATATCTCTTTCGAGATTTACGATAAGGATGTCTTTCTCGGCATAATGTTACTTGAACTGCAATCCCGGTTGTTAAGATTAATACGATACCAAGAAATATAACAGCACTAGCATAAATGAAAGGGAGCAATTGGTTATTAACTAGTATTGTCTTAGCTTCTTGGTGACTAGTATCATTTGTATATTCGTTATTACTATAATTGTCTTTATTTCCAATATCAAAATTGTCCAATGATATATTCTGAAGACAGAAAATGCCTGTCAAAAGCGGCTTACATTGAAAACAACTACCTTCTGTGTGGCTGCATTCGTTATTCAAGCAACCGTGTGAGCATTCTAAAGCACAACCAGCTCCGTATTGTCCTTTTGGGCACGTCTCATTACACAAAGCCCCATCATATCCCGGCTCACACTCTGAACATTCACCCGTCGCACGGTTACACTCTGTCAAACAGAACTCAGAGCACGTGAAAGTACAATTTGATCCATATGTATTAGGTGCACATATTTTACTACACTTCGACCCAAAATACCCAGGTAGACATCTCAGGCAATTTCCGGATCTGAAATCGCATAGTTGATTCTCGCACATCTCTGAGCACATTTTCGTACAGTGGTCCCCGTAGTAGCCAGAAATACATTGGACATTGCAAAATTCCCCGAGATATCCTGGTCTGCAGCCGAAGCAATGTCCAGTTCTGTGATGACAATAATTCTCACGGCAAAATTTGGGACATTCTTGAACACAACCGTTACCATAGAAACCAGGTGAACAGGTAGAATTGCAAAAAGGTCCTTGATAGCCAGGTGTACATAACTTGCAAGTGCCTGTTGTTACCTCACATGCCCCTCTACAATGAGATGAACATGGGGAGTTGTGTGTGCGTGTGCTCCGTCGTGAGAAGGATGTTCTTTTTAATCCTGTTGTCTTGATTTTCTTCATAACAATTATAGAAATATTTACTTTTGTCTTCAGGCCTAATATAAATTGACATTTAAAATACAAGGGAATAAGTTTGCTATTTTGCAATGGATGTCTCAATTTACATGGAATACAGCAGGAATTTGATAGTAAAATTGATGAATTAGGAAACACTTTGGTATAAAATAATGGTTTATGGTTGTAAAGTTCTTTAATTATATTTTTAGGTAAATGCAGGTAACACTCATAATGGACATTTGGAATATCAAATACTAAATTTGACGTGAAACATTTCACTTTCGTGTGTCTTACATTACTGTCATTAAGAAACATAATAAATATAGGAGACAGACTATGCTTCCTGAGAGAGGAAAAGAAATGATTCACTTGACTCGAGTTATTGTAATGATCTTTGAAATTTTTTGAAATATTCAAACATAATGCAGGAGAGAAAATCGTTTTGTTTTTGGAATGCAAAAGATAATAACCATCTTGACGACGCAAGTTATAACAATCAATTAACACACTCTTATCACCTTGTGTCTGAGAGATGACACACAACGTATTGATGTGAAAAACAAACATCAAAATGCATAATTCCACTACGGAGTCACATTGGATCATAATGAGAATGTAAAGTCAATGTAAATAAATGGGCGCCATTTTGATTATGGCTACGGAAAACTATTCAAATAATATTGAACAGAAATTGATGACGCAATAATGGAAATTGAAGTGCTCCATTGCACCTAAAAGAAATACAGTAGTTAGCTATAATAAATGTTAATATTTGATAACGACAAAATGCATTAACTTGTATCAATTGGAATGCAGCATGAAAGAAGCAGTCTTACTATCTGTATCGAAGTACCGAAGACTTGACTATTATTTTAAAGATACTGCGCGACATTGTGGATTAACCAAAGCCCCTTCCAACTTTGTCAGTAAAGCAGAGACATTAGAAAAATATAGCCTGGAAATAAATAAACCGACGTGCAGGCCTGGTAACCCAACTCATTGTTATAATAATAATAATAATAATAATAATAATAATAATAATAATAATAATAATAATAATAATAATAATAATAATAATAATAATAATAATAATAAATATGGCTGCGCAGTCTCCATGGACGCTTGCCGTGAATGTGTGCGTCATTTTGAGTTTGTCATTGTTATAATAGAAATATCAAATAATGACGCAAAATATTGCCCATTACAACAATGTTAATTTAGGGCCATAACTACGTTTGGTTATCAGACCTGCATATATGTACATGATAGTCGATACAAACACATATACTGCAATAGAATAGGTAACTTTCAAAACGTACTAAATCCCATTTTTATCATTCGGAGAAAACTGAAATATTTTTGTCATTTAATTTATTGACTTACAGAAGAAAAAAACGTGTCTTGTTTGCCTCACAAGTAACCTGAGTGATTTGAAACTCCAAGTGTTCTCTTGTGATTCTATGGAGTCCAAAAGATAACATGGCATTGTTGATTCATTTTCTATCAGGATGTGACTTAGAACGTTTAGAATGTTACCTATAATAAAAGTACTTTTATATAGCGCTTGTGTCGAACCTGTTCAATAGTATTGTCACAAAAAGCATTTTAAAATAAAATCAAAACGATCTATCGAATTTTCCCCAATAAAACCACACACACACACACACACACACACATATATATATATATATATATATATATATATATATATATATATATATATATATATATATATATATATCCATAAATGCGGCTATGTGGTCTTTGTGCGGCTATGTGATCTTGTGGTATGAGTATGACACTCGCTTTCGGATCGGAAGGACCTGAGTTCGAGCCTCGCTCGGCGCATTGTTGAGTCCTTGAAAAAAGGGTCTTTGCTCAGATTTTCTCACCGCACTCAGATGTAAAATGAGCTCTCGGTCATTCACAGCGCTGTCCTATCGGGGGGGGGGGGGGGGGGGGGGGGGGAGGGAATGTAATATCGCCTACAGTCATCGTCTCGTTTTACATGTTTTGTGTTGCGGTTTGTTAGGGGCACTTTGTAAAGCGCATTGAGCACGTTTAGTAGATATTGCGCTATCTCTAAAAGCTCACGTTTATTTCTGAATTCCTGCTAAGAAAGAGTGAGCTTGACATCTTCAATATTATTTCAAGCCTTGATTTGTGGAGCTAGCGTCCATTATTTAAAACACACACACACACACACATTATCAATATGGCTCTGTTGTATGAAAATGTTTTTCTTTTTCTTGTTTGGATCAGCGATATTTTAAAGCAAAAGAAAAACTACTACTACTAGACTGTCAAAATTACGTTTTAAAAACGATCAATTCTTTTCAAGCACAAAAACACAAAAGATATTTTTTACATAATCAAGATATATAACTCATGAAGTACGAATGGTTGGTATTTTTATTTTACCGAGTTGTCTCTCTTATGCCATAAAACAATCCCGAGTTCAGGACGTTGATTTCCGTAAACCACTTGACATCTACGATTGTTTTAAATCATATACCTTAAAAAGGGAAAACATGAAGCTGATTCATAGATGTAGTAACAACAACAACAACTACTACTACTACCTTCTCGTGGCCAGGCGGAGTTGTATCAGTAAGGTTGTGGGTTCTATCCATCGCCGCGAAGTTTTAAAAATTCTCTTTTGCCATTGCTGTTTGTTTTGTTTTTGTTTGTAAGGGTTTCACTTTTACGGCGCTTCCATGTTAGCGCCAGTAAAAAGGAAGAAAATGGGATAGTTAAAAGTTCTAGAATTACAATTAAGCACCAACAAGAAGTAAGACAAATGGGAATTGGTTCAAATAGGAAACAGGTGTAGATTCCAAGAGCATACGATCAAAAGTACTTAATTTGAGATCATACCTATACGTCTCATCCAAACACAAGCACAAGAACCAACAAAGAGGAATACACTCAAATGCTCACATTATACATTTAAAATAACATATAATACATAGCAGAGTGTGATTTACAAGGAAAAAAAGATCATCTCCCAAAACAATAACTTTGCATTTGACTGCTTCCCTCCCAACCAGGGCCAGGACGAAACCAAGTAATCTCATTCCAAGACAAAGACAGAAAGCAAATTGGAAAACAGCTATAAGAGGATAGAAGACACAGTGAGTGCCACCCTGCCCACTATGGGAGGCCAGGAACCCAACCCAGTTTGCCATTGCCGCACAAGTCTTAAGCTGTCTTGCTGCTGGCAAGGAACCGTTGTAAAGCGTTTTGAGCACGTTTATTGGACATTGCCCTATATAAAAGCTCAGTTTTTTAAAAGAAGAAACCAAATCAAAACACGAAAATATAACAAAAGGACCAGAGCAAGAGAGATTCAAATAACAAATCATTATTATTCCATCCCAAAATGTTTATTTCGGTAAAAATTGAATGAAAATCAAGCGATAAATGAATTTTTAAAAATAATTAACTAATTAATTTATTCTTTTAAAATGAATAAAACATAAGTTAGTGTGTGTGTGCTTTGCATGTCACGGTTAAAGATATATGTTTGTACACCACATGCGTACATTTAAGTTGAAATACTATCTTTACCACGTGTATCATTATTGTTATATTTAATCAATAGATTTATGGCATTACTAATTAATATTAAGGGCATTCAAGGGATCTTATCCTATTTTGCCCTATACCACATGTTATGAGTTAACAGAAGATAGCTAAATTTAAATGGGTAAATAGAAAAAATAATGTATGATAGTAACAGAAAATATATTTATTGATTGATTTTACAAAGGAAAATTTAAAAATAGGAAGAAAATGGCAGGATTTGTTGATGTAAAGATAGCTATGTATATAGCACAAATTATGAAATCATAATCTATGTAATATGTAATTTATGTAATACCAACACACGGGTGCATTAGCATATTTTATAGAAACAAGAATATAAAAGATGCGGGAATTTTCGAGGATTAAGCATGAAGCATGAAGGAGAATCAGGAGAAGAGGAGATCAGCCAATTGAGTGACTCTATATTGAACCATGGCAGGAAAGACATTTATACTATTCATAGGTATGAAAAGCAATGTAGTAGCCTGTTGAGTTCTAAAAAGATTAACTTTGATAATAAGAAAAAGGATTTAAAAATCGAAAATTAAATCACACTGAAAGGAGAGTTTAAAGTTTTATAAGATATAGACCATGTTTAATTTTTTTTTAATGAATAGTGAGATTTTTCTACATGTACATATTTGATAATTTAATGAAGTAATATGGAATGTTAAAATATTTTATAGCATTATTTTTTAAAAATAAAGTAAAGACAAAAGATTTGTGCTAAACATTGGTAAAACCGAATTGAAGTTTACAATCAGAGTAATACTCTCATACTCTCAATAAGAAAAAGGAAAAGGGAAGGACTCCCATTTATTTAAAGGGTAAAAACAATATATAGACACCAAAGGTCTATAATATTCAATCATTTTAAAGAGTAATGCTCTCATACTCTTCAATAGAAAAAAAAGAAAAAACGGAAGGACTCCCTTAATATTTAAAGGGTAAATAATATAGACACCAAAAGTTTACAATATTCCATCATTTTAAAGAGTAATCCTCTCATAATTTTCACAAAAGTTTAAAAACAACAATTGGACTCTCCTAATCCAAGTGATGTCCTATACAATAAGCACACATGTGTATGCCCATGTTTTATAAGAGTTGGACGCTTTAAAAGGAGCAGAAAACTTTAAAAAACAGTCAAGAGAAGAATTAATCATCACTCATTCTGGAAGAGGAGGCGTCCGTGTCCAAATTTGACTAAGATCGTCATGGCAGGAATAGACCAAGACTCAGATGAATGTTCAAATATGCATTTAAATAGAGTTGAGATAAAGTTTATACTACATGAAATCATGTATGTAATACCTGACCACAAAGGTGTATTGGCATGTATTATATAATTTTAAGGATATGCATGTAGCGAGAATGTATATAACAATCCAACTTATTATAAGTGGAAAATTACGGGTTCTTAAATAAGCGGACTCATCCCTACTTAACTCTAGATTATCTTTAAAAAAAAAAAAAAAAAGAAATTTAAATTTATATAGAATATGGCCAAATCAACAAAAAATTCTCCCAGCCAAGCCCCACCCCAATCTTGCAAGAAAAGAAAAATAAATTTTAATGCCACGATGACTCTTGAAGACTTACCAGTAATCTTAATGATTACATTGATAAATGTATTAGATGCAAGGAAAGAAATTTACAAATGCAGAAAGCACCCTTAGTAGACGCCACGTTGCCTAGCTACCCATTTCAAGGAGTGCACTGTGACATGGTGGGACCTTTGCCCTAAACTATTTCTGGCAACAAGTATACTGTTTCTTTTGTTTGTGAATTTTCAGAGTGGACAGAAGATTCTGCTCTTCCAGATAAGTCATCAGAAACCATAATTTATTTGTTTTTAGAAGAATATATTACCAGGTACTCTTGCTGCGAGCAATTTGTTACCGATAATGGATAAGAAATGACATCTGAGAAGTTTGGGAGAAAGTTTAAAAATAATAAAACAATAAACATGTTAATACAATGTATAAACTTCGATAGGCAAATAGCAAAGTTTGTTTTGTTTGTTTTTAGGTGTTTAACGGCGCTTTCGACACTATTTAGGTCATTTAAGCGCCCGTTTCTGTCTTTTATCAATCTTTTATCGGCCCTGAGGGGCCATAGCTGATCAAAACGTGTACTGTTGTAATAAAATCTTTATAAAATCATAATAGTTACATGTTTGTTAAATAAAAATATCTATTTACAATTTCTGCAGGAGTTCACATTCCTGCAGATACTTTAAAATTGTAAGCGGATCGACCGACTGGAACAGAGACTTCAAGTCTCTGTTATCATAATGTTGTGACCTTATCTGTTCTAATTCTGTACATTCAATTAAAATGTGTTGAACTGTCAGGTCACAGTTACATCTTCTGCAGAGGGGTTTTTCATCCCTCTCCAGAAGGAAACGGTGAGTGAGGGCAGTATGTCCGATCCGGAGTCGAGTTATTTTTACCTCGTCTCTTCTTTTTAGCCCCGAGTTGGGTCTGGGGCCGAGGTTACTTTTAATTTGTTTTAATTTGTTATGTACATCTCGACTCCAGGATCGTTCCATTCCTTTCGGACATGTTTTTTTTATATTGATCTTTAAATCCGCGTGTGGGATTTTACTGCCCTCTTGTAATTCTTGGCTCACCGCCTCTTTTGCCAGTCGATCCGCTTCTTCGTTCCCCTGGATACCCACATGACTAGGTACCCAGAGAAAACAAACTTTCTTTTTCTTAATAAATAATTTATTTGCACCTTCCAAGATACTTATGAGTCTTGGATCGGTGCAATAAAAATTTGAGATCCCCTTAAGTACGGACAGCGAGTCAGACAAGATCAAGAATTTATTTTTATTCGATCTCTCAGCCAAACGGAGAGCATTTAGGATTGCTCTCGATTCCGCTGTAAAGATCGAAACATTTCTATCCAGGCGAAGTGATCCTGTGCCTTCCGATGAGTGATAGGCACATCCTACTGCATCTGCGCTCTTTGAACCATCCGTAAATATGTGAGTATGGTTTTTGTATGTTTGTAATATTGCTTTTAGTGTCTGTTTGTAAATATGTGGGTCTGTTTGTGATTTTTCCAGTTTTGTTAGGTCCAAATTTATGTTTGGTCTATGTATGGACCATGGTGGTGTCTTTGCCTGGACGTATGGATGTATCCTATCTAGACTGATGTTCATGTCTGCGATGTCTTTTTTTATTCTGCAACCTAATGGTGGTGTCATTTTTGGGTGCTTGCGAAATTTTTCTTCTAGTGTCCTATTCGTGTAGTGTACATGTTTGTGTGCTGGGTTGTCGTGCAGCGATGTGACCTTAGTAACATACTGGAGAGCCAGTTTTTTCCTCCTGAGATGGAGAGGTGGCTCATCTGCCTCAGCATAAAGGCTTGCCACTGGAGAAGTGCGGAAAGCCCCGAGTGCCAAGCGCAGTCCCTGATGATGAATTGGGTCCAGCATGCCTAAGTAGGATGGTTTTGCAGAGCCGTATACAAAAGATGCGTAGTCCAGTTTTGATCGAATAAGGGTTCGGTATATCTTTAGAAGAGTGTTTGTGTCCGAACCCCATTCCATGCTCGACAGAACTCTCATTATTCTCATTGCTTTCATGCATCGCAGTCTGAGATCTTTGATATGGGCGAGGAAATTTAGTTTCCTATCAAAGATCAAACCCAGGAATTGGGCTTCGTCCTTTACCTCAATTCTGGAATTGTTGAGATAAAGGTCAGGCTGTCTAATGCAGGTGCGTTTTCGGCAGAAGTGGACAGCTACTGTTTTTGATGGGGAGAAGGAGAAACCATTGAGATTTGCCCACTCCGACAGTTTGTTTAGTTGGAGTTGTAACTGTCTCTCAATGGTGTCCATACTCGATTTACTTCGATAGCATACAAGAAAGTCATCAACATATAAGGAACAGTCAACATTCTGTCTCATTGCATTCACTATTGAGTTTATTTTAATCTCAAACAGAATGGGAGACAGAATGCTACCCTGTGGAACTCCCTCTTCCTGATCAAATGGATCAGAAAAGGTGGATCCTGCTTTGACCTGAAAGGATCTGTTGTTTAAAAATGCTCTGACAAACATTGGAAGGTTTCCTCGTAGACCAAGTTTGTGCAGATCTTTGAGGATTCCGAATTTCCAAGTTGTGTCAAAGGCCTTCTCAAGGTCAAAGAAGATTGCTACCAAGTGCTCACCTTTGGCAAAGGCCTCACGAATGAAGCTCTCTAGTCGAACAAGGTGATCAACAGTTGATCTGTTCTTTCGAAAGCCACATTGGAGGTCGGAGAGGGAGTTGTTGTGTTCCAAGTAGAACATCAGACGCTTGTTGACCATTTTCTCCATCAGCTTGCATAGGCAGCTGGTGAGGGAGATTGGTCGGTAGTTTGAAGCGTCCGAATGGTCTTTCCCAGGTTTTGGGATTGGAATCACGGTGGCCAGATTCCAACTAGGTGGAAAAGTCTGTGTTGTCCATATCTTGTTATAGATATTCAAAAGGACAACCAGACTATCTTGTGGAAGATGTCGGAGTATTTCATAACTGATGTTGTCAGGACCCGGTGCTGTGACATTTGTGTCACGGAGGCAGGCACCCAACTCCTCAAGTGTAAATGGTTTGTTGTAGTCTTCAGTGTTTGTAGATGTAAAGTTTATTGGTGTGTTTTCTGCGTTTTGTTTATGGCGCAGAAATTGTGGTGTGTGGTGTGCAGACGAGGAGTTGTGCGCCAGCCTCTCGGCCAGAGTGTTGGCAATTTCTTGTTCTGTTTCAGCCACGGATCCATCGGGACGTGTCAAGTGATTTAGTGAATCACTATCGGATCCCTTCAGTTTCCGTAACATCTTCCACACCCTATTCAGGGGTGTCTGGCTATTTATTTTTGAGACAAAGTTTTGGAAGGATCTCCGTTTGTTTTCTCGGAAGATCTTCCTACACTTTGCTCGTAGTTTCCTAAATGTTGCGAAATTCTCAGGGATTGGGAATCTCATCGCTTTCCTGTATGCTTTTTTCTTCTCCCGTAGGGCCGCTCGACATTCCTCTGAAAACCAGGGATTGTGTTTTCTCGGTCTACCAGAGGTTGTTGGTATTGTCGAGCTGCAGATATTTGTTAAAATATTTTTGAATTTGTCATAGCTGTCCACCTCTGTCGTAAGGAGTCTGTGACACTCCTGTGAGAAAGTTTCCCAATCTGCTCGCCGTACACTCCAACGTTTGGGCTGTGGGGCCCTTGAAGTCGGGGTGATGTCGAGGCAGACTGGAAAATGGTCAGAACCGTGATCGTCATCGATCACAGTCCAGGAGAGATCTGGAGCTAATGTAGGATCACAGAAAGTGAGATCGATGGCAGACGTGGTAAGATTGTGAATATTTACCCGTGTTGCCTCGAGACCGTTTGCCAAGTATACATCCATTTTCATTATGAAAGCCTCCACTGCCTTTCCCCTCTGGTTTGTGTCTGTGTTTCCCCAGAGAGGACTGTGAGCATTGAAATCTCCCATTATCACATAGGGAGGGGGGAGTTGGTTTAGAACTCCCTCTAGCTCGGCAGACTGGAGGCGATGATCTGGTGGGATGTACACAGAGCAGATGGTGATTGGTCTGTGCAATGTCACTCTCACTGCTATTGCCTGTAGATTTGTTTTCATTGGTATCAAGCGGTGGGGGGTGCTCTTCTTCGTGAGAATCGAAACTCCCCCACAAATAGCAAAGTAGAAAGAAGCCACGCAATATGACATTGAGCAGTATTATGTCCAAAGAAAATAAGGATGACCCAGATTCATGGGATTTACATTTAAATCAAGTGTTATTTGCAATATGCACTAGCGTATCTAAAACAAATAAATCACATATTTCTTTTCATTGTATTTTTACGACTGCCACTGTTGCCTTTGGACAATTTTCTAGCTGTAAGAAGGAAAAATTACAGTTCAGTTCAGACTATTATGAAATCATGCTAGAAAAGCAGCATAAGACTTTCATGTCTGTCCTTAAAAATACGATGGAAGGCAGATGGCTTCCATTGAAGTCAGGGAGAACTGTAGTTTTTGAACGAGGAGACTTGGAAAAGGACCCGTTAAAATCAATTTATCCGATAATCATGAATGATGCTTAACGACATCATGTGTGACGTCATAAAAATGGTCTAGAAGGAACAAATTATGAAAAATGTAAAACAATCCAGAAATAGCTTTATCAAAAATAATTATTTCAAGATTTTTTCTTTTCAATTTTGAGAATTTACAATTTTCAATATGTTATAAATTGAGCGAGATATTGAAAGGATTAGACAATTTGTAGATGTTTACAATCAATTATTGGTCACTATAGTTCATTGAAACCTAAATGAAAAAGCATTCTGTGGAAATTTTCCAATTACAAACAGATATGCTTAGTATTGGAAAGCAATCGTCAAGCAAGATCTCGCAAATCAATATATATATATATATATATATATATATATATATATATATATATATATATATATATATATATATATATATATATATATATATATGGAACTAGCTAGCTCATGCTCACTGAAATGGCCCTGCCTCTGTCATTGTACAAAAGGGAGCACATGTGGAGCTCCTGGATTGAAGGAGGTCCACCTCAAGCCAAGTACAAATGTAAAAGGTCTGGCTAGTTTGACCATATGTATTTTGTCAATTGGTTCAGGACAGGAGCATCGCCTTTACAAGGAGTCATGAGGGACCTGTGGTTGCTGAGCAGAATGGCAATCAAGTCAGAGACTCGCTCAGGAATTTTAATCCGAGCATTATTGCTGGGCCATGAAGAAGAGATGATGTCAGTTGTTGCCCATTTTACATCAAGGTCTTATCATTCTTTAAAAGTCAATTTCTTGATCACTACGTCAACAACATTAATCCTGTGTCTACATAAGTCAGACATCTTGCTGAGCAGATATCCTAAATTCAGTCTTTATAATTACACAGAATTCAAGACAAAATTCAAGAATGGAAGGCAGCCGCCAGATTGACATTGAATCAAAGCTAACGAAAGCGTTTGGGGAGATCGCCCAACTCATTGGTGTGCAACTTATATGTGAAAAATGAAGTCCTATTGGAAAAAGTTGCTGCTGTGGAAAGGGAGATAGAAGGAGCGTCCTATTCTGTTAGAATCATGGACTGGAAAAGACAGTTGAAGAGTTAATTGAAAAAAATAAGAAGAGACGGAAAGAAATGGATGCCATGGCAAGGAAGTTGACTAAACTTAAAAAGGTCAACATGGAACTCCGATATGAAATGGATGAATGAATGAAATCAAGATGGTCTTCTTGGTCCAATCTTGAGTTATGAACTGACTTCTGTCACCTCAGAATGGCCATTCATCTTTTCAGATGAGACTTCACCACTTGCTGCATCTTTACAAACTTTCTTAGCCTCAATCTCAGTAACACCATCCTCCTCTTGTTTCCTCTTCTTCCTGATTAGTGAGCTAATATCAGATGCTTTTTTCTCTCTGTTTTCTCTGTTTTACTTAATGTCTGAGCTTCTTCAGTTTTGGATGAAGATGAAGAAGAAAAGCCCGCTGATTTGCTGGTACCAAGTCCTAGCTTCTTTTGCAATTTCCTTCATTTTTGCCATGTCTTTCAGCTCAATCTTGGCATCTTCAATTTTTTCTTTTATATCAGGAATGAGTTCTCTCTGATAGTACTGCTGAAGCTAGATACACGAATATCAATGACCATGTATTTGTCAGGAATTACTCAGGACAGAATAAATGGGTGCCTGGCAAGATTATAGAATCTACAGGCCCAGTGTCTTATAAGAGTTCAAATCCAAGATGGTGAGGTGAGGTGAGGTGAGGAGGCATTAGGACCAAATGAGATCAGTGTTGCCTGAAGTGGTTGAATCACAACAATCCACTTTTGTTCCGTCATCTCAATCTTCGAACCCCATTACTTTACCAAGAAGACAGTTGGTAGTGATGAATCCTGCACGATTCAAAAGCCTCTGCTCTCACCCAAACTAGTATAAAGGCCCAAACAGAGTGGACGCGGACGCGTCGCCGACGCAGCGCGGAAGCGTTTTCCAGGCATTTTTTTGATGCATGAAAATCTTATTTACAAACGGACTGTGTGCTGCATTTGAGTGGACGCGTTTTACAAGCGGTGCGGAGGCGGGGCGTTTTTTTGATGCAGCAGTAAAAAAATGTGCCGCGTGTGCACTTGCCGCTGAAATAAAATTACCCCGTCACATCTCGCTGCCGCACAAGACGTGTTCTCTTTTGGTGGTGTGTAATCAAAAAATTGTATTGTTTTCGTGATTCATATCAAAATGGAGACAGAAGCACTACTTCAAGCAGTTGAAAAAAGAACCTGTTTATACAACAAGGAAGATCCAAACTACAGCAACAAGAATTTCATCAATGCTGAGTGGAAGAAAGTTGGCAGTGAAGTCGGGTGCAGTGGTAAGTCACAATTTTATTCAATTAGTTTCTTCTCTCTCCCTCGCTCTCTCTCTCTTTCTTTCTCTCTCTATCTCTCCTTTTTCCCCTCTAAGATTAATCTATTGACAGACAATTTATCATGTGTTAAAGCACTTTCTGTTTTGCCACGGCAATGTTCCTTGGGGGGATAAGAAATAGTTGCTGAATCTTTCTCTCACTTGCATCCCACTTTTGGTTGCTCTGTAGCACGTTGTACCACAGATCTAGTCGGTTCTTGTATGAGGATGAAATTATGTAGCACGGTGATGGCCTTGATTATGTCTGTAGTAGCATCAGGCTGCTCATCAATTTGATGTAGTAATATGCGCCACATCTGCGAAATTTTTCCAAAGGAGCATTCAACTGAATTTCTCGCACGAGATAATCGAGATAATCGATATGGTAATTGAAAATCTCTTTGTCCAATGTTGATTGGCGGTTGGGAAAAGGCTTCATCATGTTTTCTCTCAATGGAAAGGCATCGTCAGCTACGAAAACAAATGGAAGGGTAATGCCTGGTACCTCTGTGTCCTGTGGCAAATCTAGTTTGTCGGCCAGTAGTCTTTTTCCAAATTCAGAGCGAGCAAAAACGCCACCGTCGCTATTGCTACCGCATGAACCCACATCAATTATGATAAATTTGCCATCTGCGTCAGTGACAGCAAGCAACACAATGGAAAAATAGCCTTTGTAGTTGTAGAACTTTGATCCAGATCGGTTAGGCTACTTGATCCGAATGTGTTTGCCATCGACAGCACCCAAACAATTTGGGAAATCAAACCTTTCATTGAAACCATGAGCGGTTTTTAACCACAATTGTCGGTCTGGGGTAGGCATGACTTCCCTCTGAAGTACATCCCACAAAACACTGCACGTTTCTGTCGTGATACTTCTGACGGTTGAAACGCCAGCTCGAAAATGGAAGGATAGCGAAACATGACTCTCTCCAGAACATAGAAACCTGAAAAAGCCATAAGTACAAAATTATCATTTGATTGAATATATCATAATATAGCTAGTGTAGTTAGTTAGCGCACAAGAAAACCCCATCAAAATCGGGCACGGCAGGGAAAATATCCCAAATTTTGCACAAAAACTCATTTGTGCGTATTATTTCTGAATGGCTGAAAGTACTGAGATTATATAGAAGGAGTTTTCCTAACGGATTTGTTTTTGTATACGCAATTTTTGTTAAAAACTTGGAAGAATTTTTCCTGCCGTGCCCGATTTTTGCGCTAATTACATAGGCTAATATCATTTTTATTACTTCTATTTTCCACAGACATTGATGCTAAAAAGCGATGGAAGCAATTGAGGGACTATTTTTTGAAGGCCTTACGTGAGCCACAGAAATCTGGATCTGCTGGTGGTGTGAAGAAAAAATGGTACCTCTTCGACCGGATGCTCTTCATCAAGCCCTACATTATTGATAGGAAAACTTCGAGCAATATGGAGTCTCTGTCTCCAGAGGACACCGCAAGGGACGATATAGCGTCCCAGGACAACACGCCCTTCCTTTCAATGGAACTACCTAGGCCACAGACATCCACACCATCCGATGTTCCAAATGATGAGACGGAAGTGTTGATAGACCCTGAACTAGAAAGCGATGATCGGCAACCACAACGCACAAATGTCGCCAAGCGTGCCAGGAGGCTATTTCCTCAGCAGCGATCATCGCAGTCTCGTTTCGACATTGAAATGCTAGAGGCAACAAAACGTTTGGGTAATAACAAACAGAAAGAATCAAGTGAAGAAGAACATTTCTGCCAAAGCCTTGTCCCAAAACTCAAACAACTGAGCCCCCTGGATAAAGTAGAGTGCCAGGCAGAAATATACATGCTATTGCTGAGGTACATGAGGAAAGGAGAAAACAGGCACGATCAAAATATTCACTCTCAATCCTATTCCAGTACCTGTACTGCCACTGTCAGTGATTCTTCTCTTGATATGCATTACCATCAGTACAATCAAGGCTCAATACCTGAAACATCACAAACTATGCCCAACTATGAAGGCATCTCTCAAACTCAATCACAGTATCGACAATACCCCGAATTTCAAGATTAAAGATACAATTTTTTTAGTGTTACCTTGATGGGTTTGTGCATTATTCATTCTAATAATTAATTCATTTCTTTTTATATACTCTTTTTGTTTTAAACAATACTTCCAATCAGCTTTAATCAATCAATAAACCTGTTTTTATTTTAAAAATTTCTTTGTAGTGGTAAATTTCTTACAATATGATAATATGAATTTCGTAACCACCCCCCCCCCCCCCACACCCCCTTGGACCGGGCGGTAGGCGGGGCTCTGGTATGGTCATACTTCTTGTTAGGTGCTTGACTGTCGTCTCTATCCTTTGTGCACCCTCCTCTTTCCTTCTTTTCTGTGTTTCTATGAACTTGACCTGGAGCGACAGCGGTTCCTGTGCGTCAACTTGATACCCTGTACATAGGTTAATTTGCTACATTAGATGAACTGAGTACTCTGTACACAAAGGGCGGTAGAAATTCCTGTGTGTGTGATCACTTTGTGGATCATTTGAAGCTGGCTGTCGTTCAGGGAATGGTGTAATGCATTTTTATGGAGATGATTAGTAGGATTTCGATGTAAAATCATCTCTGTGGTGTCCAGGGATGATATTTTATTGTAAATCATCCCTTCAAACCCCCATTGTCTCGTCATGTTTGATTCACCGCTTTCTTTACTCACTGCTGTCATTCTTACTTATTCCCATGGGCGCTTATATGACCTTATTGTGTCGCAAGTGCCCTAAAACCCTCAACAAACAAATCATTGCTGTCATTCTTACTTTTTCACAGGGGCACTTATATGACCTAAGTAAGTCGCAAGTGCCCTTAAACCCTTAACAAACAAATACCCCTTTGATAAATGCTATTTACAGTGCTACTCCTGCATACAAAGCATGTGTAACATTTAGGACACACAATAAGCAGAATTTTGGGCGCTATTACAATCGTTTTGACCAGGACAGTGCCCTAAAACCCCCAAGAAGCAAACAAACAGTCCCTATTTCTCCTGAATGCGAGTGTTTATAGCGTATTAGCACTGTACATGCTCAAGACACTTTACATGGGTTTTCGAGCCAACAGCAACCCTCAACATTATGGACAATATGAGCAGCTTGTCAGACCTGAGACAAATTTTTGTGCGGACAAACACAATGACCTGGTACTAATTTTGCATTTGAGTGGGGTGAAAACATCTTGTCAACGAAGCAGGGAATCGAACCTGTCCAAGCATCTGAAGTTAACCACTACACCATAGAACCACACACATATTAATGCATAATTAAACCTACCTTAAAGTGATGACCACACGTTCTTTTGGCGGCAAAGGCTTTCGGAAATTGGTCGTTCTTTTTGTGATAAAAGGCCCAATCTTGTCTAACAACAGCTGAAAAGTTGAGGGTTTCATCCTAATGTATCGAATACATCTTTCCTCGTCCGACAGTATTTGTTTTGTTTGTTTGTTTTTAGGTGTTTAACGGCGCTTTCGACACTATTTAGGTCATTTAAGCGCCCGTTTCTGTCTTTCATCAATCTTTTATCGGCCCCGAGGGGCCACAGCTGATCAAAACGTGTACTGTTGTAATAAAATCTTTATAAAATCATAATAGTTACATGTTTGTTAAGTAAAAATATCTATTTACAATTTCTGCAGGAGTTCACATTCCTGCAGATACTTTAAAATTGTAAGCGGATCGACCGACTGGAACAGAGACTTCAAGTCTCTGTTATCATAATGTTGTGACCTTATCTGTTCTAATTCTGTACATTCAATTAAAATGTGTTGAACTGTCAGGTCACAGTTACATCTTCTGCAGAGGGGTTTTTCATCCCTCTCCAGAAGGAAACGGTGAGTGAGGGCAGTATGTCCGATCCGGAGTCGAGTTATTTTTACCTCGTCTCTTCTTTTTAGCCCCGAGTTGGGTCTGGGGCCGAGGTCACTTTTAATTTGTTTTAATTTGTTATGTACATCTCGACTCCAGGATCGTTCCCATTCCTTTCGGACATGTTTTTTTTATATTGATCTTTAAATCCGCGTGTGGGATTTTACTGCCCTCTTGTAATTCTTGGCTCACCGCCTCTTTTGCCAGTCGATCCGCTTCTTCGTTCCCCTGGATACCCACATGACTAGGTACCCAGAGAAAACAAACTTTCTTTTTCTTAATAAATAATTTATTTGCACCTTCCAAGATACTTATGAGTCTTGGATCGGTGCAATAAAAATTTGAGATCCCCTTAAGTACGGACAGCGAGTCAGACAAGATCAAGAATTTATTTTTATTCGATCTCTCAGCCAAACGGAGAGCATTTAGGATTGCTCTCGATTCCGCTGTAAAGATCGAAACATTTCTATCCAGGCGAAGTGATCCTGTGCCTTCCGATGAGTGATAGGCACATCCTACTGCATCTGCGCTCTTTGAACCATCCGTAAATATGTGAGTATGGTTTTTGTATGTTTGTAATATTGCTTTTAGTGTCTGTTTGTAAATATGTGGGTCTGTTTGTGATTTTTCCAGTTTTGTTAGGTCCAAATTTATGTTTGGTCTATGTATGGACCATGGTGGTGTCTTTGCCTGGACGTATGGATGTATCCTATCTAGACTGATGTTCATGTCTGCGATGTCTTTTTTTATTCTGCAACCTAATGGTGGTGTCATTTTTGGGTGCTTGCGAAATTTTTCTTCTAGTGTCCTATCCGTGTAGTGTACATGTTTGTGTGCTGGGTTGTCGTGCAGCGATGTGACCTTAGTAACATACTGGAGAGCCAGTTTTTTCCTCCTGAGATGGAGAGGTGGCTCATCTGCCTCAGCATAAAGGCTTGCCACTGGAGAAGTGCGGAAAGCCCCGAGTGCCAAGCGCAGTCCCTGATGATGAATTGGGTCCAGCATGCCTAAGTAGGATGGTTTTGCAGAGCCGTATACAAAAGATGCGTAGTCCAGTTTTGATCGAATAAGGGTTCGGTATATCTTTAGAAGAGTGTTTGTGTCCGAACCCCATTCCATGCTCGACAGAACTCTCATTATTCTCATTGCTTTCATGCATCGCAGTCTGAGATCTTTGATATGGGCGAGGAAATTTAGTTTCCTATCAAAGATCAAACCCAGGAATCGGGCTTCGTCCTTTACCTCAATTCTGGAATTGTTGAGATAAAGGTCAGGCTGTCTAATGCAGGTGCGTTTTCGGCAGAAGTGGACAGCTACTGTTTTTGATGGGGAGAAGGAGAAACCATTGAGATTTGCCCACTCCGACAGTTTGTTTAGTTGGAGTTGTAACTGTCTCTCAATGGTGTCCATACAGTGCCCTAAAACCCCCAAGAAGCAAACAAACAGTCCCTATTTTTCCTGAATGCGAGTGTTTATAGCGTATTAGCACTGTACATGCTCAAGACACTTTACATGGGTTTTCGAGCCAACAGCAACCCTCAACATTATGGACAATATGAGCAGCTTGTCAGACCTGAGACAAATTTTTGTGCGGACAAACACAATGACCTGGTACTAATTTTGCATTTGAGTGGGGTGAAAACATCTTGTCAACGAAGCAGGGAATCGAACCTGTCCAAGCATCTGAAGTTAACCACTACACCATAGAACCACACACATATTAATGCATAATTAAACCTACCTTAAAGTGATGACCACACGTTCTTTTGGCGGCAAAGGCTTTCGGAAATTGGTCGTTCTTTTTGTGATAAAAGGCCCAATCTTGTCTAACAACAGCTGAAAAGTTGAGGGTTTCATCCTAATGTATCGAATACATCTTTCCTCGTCCGACAGTATTTCGTCAATAAGATGGTGGTACTCACCATATACGCTTCGCCTTTGATTTATTTTATGGACCCAATATCTACGCCTATATCTTCGCCGTTTACTTAACCATCGTAGCATCAAACGCTGAAGAACACGTTCTTCCTCCATTGTCATCGGTCAACCAAAAGTCAAAGTGACAAAAGATGCACAGAAAATGCAACGCTTCCACTCTGTTCGCAAAGGCGTCTTGGAAGCGCCGCGGAATCAAAGCGTCAAAACCGCAACGCGTCCGCGTCCACTCTGTTTGGGCCTTAAGAAGGTTGGCCTTTCATCTTATCCTTTACCTTGATGTGATTAATGACTAGATGGGTTAAGACTATATTGAATCGCTGAAGGCTATAGAGGATTACTATCAGGTACTACTCTTGGGATGTACTAGCTTAACATGATGTCACTTGTTGGATGAATTGACAGGGGGATTTGTTAAGATTGATACAGAGTACTATGTATTGCCTATCAGGATTATCGCTTGGCTTGTCAATGACATGCCAAGTCACGTTTAATCACTGCTGGTTGTTATAAAAGAAGGGGTAAATTATATATACATATACAGCGGGAGAGAGAGGGGAGCGACTGAAGACCAGTCAATTGTGTTGACTCTGTGATTTAGCCATGGCATTAAGGGACAATCCGAAGCTAAGGTAATGAAAGAAACTTAGCAATTGCCGAGCTAAAAGAACAAAAAGAACTAAAGAACTATGAAATCTAATTTAAAGACTAAAGAACTATGATAAAAGAAAATGAAGTTCAGTCGGTTAAGGTTAGGATAATTTACTCCTTAAGAGGATGATGGCCATAAAATAATAAAATGTACAATGATTGAATAATTATTATATAAGTAAGGTAAAATAAACATACAAGATGGTTGGTAGGGGAGTAACGCCCATAGAATGTAAAGTGTAAAATGTCTTGTATGTTGGCTTGGTGAGATACCCATGCACCAAATTGGATAAAAATTGGACAAGTAGCTAAGCCTGAACCTGAAGCATATCCATTGAAGTCAGGAGGAAACAATGTAGTTGAACGGAAGGACTTGAAAAGAGACCCATTAAAGGCAATCTACCCAACCATTATGAATGAAGCATGACAACGTCATAGAAGATTTTAAAGAAATGTTCTAGAAAAAGTATAAGAATAATTGATAACTTAAATAATCAAGAAATTAATATTTCTTTAAAAAATTAAAAATAAAATAAGTGAAAAATTATTATTCCAAGATATTTTTTCTCTCAATTTTTGAGAATTTGCATTCAGGACATGATGCTGCCTGCCGTGGGAGAGAGGAAATGGGCAGACAGGAAATTTCAAGATGAATTAACAGTGAGAATGGAAAAGAGAAGCAATAAAAACTATTGAGAAGAATTTATGATGCCATAGCCGGGGGATGATAGGTGGAGGAGTGAAGTGTTTCAATTGGATTTGAGAACTGCAGCACCTCTCCATAAAAGAAAAGCAGCCTATGTGGCAAATTTGGAACTGCCTCCCATAGGATCGTTTTTGTGGAGGAACAACATATTTTTAGAAAGACTAATCACTAAGACTGAATTATTGGCTAATGGTGAAAGGACGGTAGGGCCAGTGTTGTTGTCGCACAGAATGGATTGGGAGGATAACAACACTCATGCTCTGATTCAACACCATGCCTGTGCCAGTTCGATAGTGCCTATAGACTATCGTGTAGGGACAAATAGAAATAGACCATTCCTTAGATATGGGGTTGTTAGGGGAGTTTATCTTGGGTTAAAATATAAAGATCAATTAAAGCAGTGGGCACCAAATTGGATAAAAATTGGACAGGTAGCTAAGCCTGAACCTGAAGAATATCCATTCAAGTCGGGAGGAAACAATGTAGTTGAACGGAAGGACTTGAAAAGAGACCCATTAAAGGCAATCTACCCAACCATTATGAATGAAGCATGACAACGTCATAGAAGATTTTAAAGAAATGTTCTAGAAAAAGTATAAGAATTGATAACTTAAATAATCAAGAAATTAATATTTCTTTAAAAAATTAAAAATAAAATAAGTGAATAAATTATTATTCCAAGATATTTTTTCTCTCAATATTTGAGAATTTGCATTCAGGACATGATGCTGCCTGCCGTGGGATAGAGGAAATGGGCAGACAGGAAATTTCAAGATGAATTAACATTGAGAATGGAAAAGAGAAGCAATAAAAACTTTTGGGAAGAATTTATGATGCCATTGCCAGGGGATGATAGGTGGAGGAGTGAAGTGTTACAATTGGATTTGAGAACTGCAGCACCTCTCCATAAAAGAAAAGCAGCCTACGTGGCAAATTTGGAACTGACTCCCATTGGATCGTTTTTGTGGAGGAACAACATATTTTTATAAAGACTATTTACCAAATCTGAATTATTGGCTAATGGTGAAAAGACAGTAGGGCCAGTGTTGTTGTCGTACGGGATGGATTGGGAGGATAACAACACTCATGCTCTGATTCAACACCATGCCTGTGCCAGTTCGATAGTGCCTATAGACTATCGGGTAGGGACAAATAGAAATAGACTATTCCTTAGATATGGGGTTGGTAGCGGAGTAACGCCCATAGAATGTAAAGTGTAAAATGTCTTGTATGTTGGCTTGGTGAGATACCCATGCTCACGCTGTCTCCTGAGATGTCTGATTGTGAAATGTACAATTCTGGGCAGGATGCTAAGGAGGATGACTTGGCAGAGCTGTGTTTACAACCTGGGACAAGGACTTGTATAATTTCAGATTGTTGTTTTTTTTTAACTGTACGTTGATGAAGCATACAATATATGTGTTAATTGATAATTTAAGGTCTAATGAGACAATTGATCTCGAAATTGACTGCAGAGGGTTATAGTATAGACTCCAGTAATTGATAGTATTATGATCAATGAAGTGTATTTATAAGCCTAAAAATATCATGGAAATACATGATAAAATGTGTTCTGACAACTATATATAGATAAGCATTATCTTAGGAATTGTGGATTTTATGGATAAAATATTTAATATAATTATTTGTCACTCAGTTTTATATTGGAGAAATGCAAGTGATGATAAGATTAAGAAGTTACAGTTTGAATTTTCTTACCTTAATTAGGTGAAGAAATTAATACCAATGAATTAAGGTGATGGGATGTTAATAATGTATATTTTTAAAAATAAAATGTTTTAAAAAATTGAAATTTTTTTGGAAAAAAATTTCACTTTAGGTGAGGGAGGAATATAAGAAGGTTGGCCTTTCATCTTATCCTTTACCTTGATGTGATTAATGATTAGATGGGTTAAGACTATATTGAATCGCTGAAGGCTATAGAGGATTACTATCAGGTACTACTCTTGGGATGTACTAGCTTAACATGATGTCACTTGTTGGATGAAATGACAGGGGGATTTGTTAAGATTGATACAGAGTACTATGTATTGCCTATCAGGATTATCGCTTGGCTTGTCAATGGCATGCCAAGTCACGTTTAATCACTGCTGGTTGTTATAAAAGAAGGGGTAAATTAGAGAATAAAACAACATATACAGGGGGAGAGAGAGGGGAGCAACGGACGACCAGTCAGTTGTGTTGACTCTGTGATTTAGCCATGGCATTAAGGGACAATCCGAAGCTAAGGTAATGAAAGTAACTTAGCAATTGCCGAGCTAAAAGAACAAAAAGAACTAAAGAACTATGAAATCTAATTTAAAGACTAAAGAACTATGATAAAAGAAAATGAAGTTCAGTCGGTTAAGGTTAGGATAATTTACTCCTTAAGAGGATGATGGCCATAAAATAATAAAATGTACAATGATTGAATAATTATATAAGTAAGGTAAAAAAAATCATACAAGATTTCCTGAATCTGTTTTTGTTGAGTGAATTTTTAAAAATTCCAACACAACCAAGTATGAAGCTATACGATCACAATAAAACTAATATATAGATTAACAATCTAATATAAAGTTAATTTGGTGCCGTGACTTTCCAGGATCTTGTGTTAAATGGCATTGTGAAATTCTGACTTCTAGGAGACAATTATGGCACCAGTTATACAAGATAGTACCCTCTTTTAATCCCACTTGGAATTTGAGTAATATAGAAAATATTAAGGAAATACATATATGATAAAACTTCACTCTTTAAAACCGTTGGGATCGTTAGATGGCAGTAACTGGACATGGTTAGAGATAGTGGGACTGGTAACATTAGGAGTAATACTAGTTATTTTGGTTTATCTTAGGTTAAAATATAAAGATCAACTAAAGCAGTGGGCACCAAATTGGATAAAAATTGGACAGGTAGCTAAGCCTGAACCTGAAGAATATCCATTCAAGTCGGGAGGAAACAATGTAGTTGAACGGAAGGACTTGAATGGAGACCCATTAAAGGCAATCTACCAACCATTATGAATGAAGCATGACAACGTCATAGAAGATTTTAAAGAAATGTTCTAGAAAAAGTATAAGAATAATTGATAACTTAAATAATCAAGAAATGAATATTTCTTTAAAAAATTAAAAATAAAATAAGTGAATAAATTATTATTCCAAGATATTTTTTCTCTCAATTTTTGAGAATTTGCATTCAGGACATGATGCTGCCTGCCGTGGGAGAGAGGAAATGGGCAGACAGGAAATTTCAAGATGAATTAACATTGAGAATGGAAAAGAGAAGCAATAAAAACTATTGGGAAGAATTTATGATGCCATAGCCGGGGGATGATAGGTGGAGAAGTGAAGTGTTTCAATTGGATTTGAGAAATTCAGCACCTCTCCATAAAAGAAAAGCAGCCTATGTGGCAAATTTGGAACTGACTCCCATAGGATCGTTTTTGTGGAGGAACAACATATTTTTAGAAAGACTATTCACTAAGGCTGAATTATTGGCTAATGGTGAAAGGACGGTAGGGCCAGTGTTGTTGTCGCACGGGATGGATTAGGAGGATAACAACACTCATGCTCTGATTCAACACCATGCCTGTGCCAGTTCGATAGTGCCTATAGACTATCGGGCAGGGACAAATAGAAATAGACTATTCCTTAGATATGGGGTTGGTAGGGGAGTAATGCCCATAGAATGTAAAGTGTAAAATGTCTTGTATGTTGGCTTGGTGAGATACCCATGCTCACGCTGTCTCCTGAGATGTCTGATTGTGAAATGTACAATTCTGGGCAGGATGCTAAGGAGAATGACTTGGCAGAGCTGTGTTTACAACCTGGGACAAGGACTTGTATAATCTAAGATTGTTGTTTTTTTTTAACTGTACGTTGATGAAGCATACAATATATGTGTTAATTGATAATTTAAGGTCTAATGAGACAATTGATCTCGAAATTGACTGCAGAGGGTTATAGTATAGACTCCAGTAATTGATAGTATTATGATCAATGAAGTGTATTTATAAGCCTAATAATATCATGGAAATACATGATAAAATGTGTTCTGACAACTATATATAGATAAGCATTATCTTAGGAATTGTGGATTTTATGGATAAAATATTTAATATAATTATTTGTCACTCAGTTTTATATTGGAGAAATGCAAGTGATGATAAGATTAAGAAGTTACAGTTTGAATTTTCTTACCTTAATTAGGTGAAGAAATTAATACCAATGAATTAAGGTGATGGGATGTTAATAATGACTTTTACAACTTTGTACTCATCAAAGAGTTTTTTATAAGTGTCGAGAAGGCTAGTCCTCTTAATGTCGTCTTCTTCGAATTTAGTAGTCCAAATTTGGTCTCCTTCATGCTTTCCGTCATAGTTTGCTAAATGGGACGATCTAAATATAGCACGAATAGTTTTTTTAGTAGCAGAAGTTCTAAGTCGTGCGGTCTTATTCCGACGGCGGCGGGAGATTCGAAAACGATTAGGAAGATAACGGGCGTAACGTGTAGAGACACGACGCCTCTTGACTGATAAAGGATATCGTGACGTAGCACGACGCTTTCGAGAGCGGAAATAGGTGGTTATGGGAAGCATACTGATAAGGTGTTATCTCTTTGGAGTCTAAAGTCCAAATGAGCAAAAGAGAGAGAACGGCTCTTTATATAGCTTCGCGGAGCTGATAAGAGGTTACAGGTAAGCTGATAAGAGGTTAAAGGTCAACTGATAAGAGTGGTACTGGTACCAGTGTCGCAGGTAATACTTAGCTGCGACACTGAGTTGGTACCAATTATAAATGAGACATGAAACGTGAAGGTGCTAGAAAGCGCTGGTGTTTTACACTGAATAACTATACGGAAGATGATGTTTCACTTATCAAGACCAAAATCACAGAAGATACGTGCTCTTTTGCTATTGTTGGAAAAGAGGTTGGTGAGGGAGGTACTCCCCATCTTCAAGGATATATACATCTTAAGACGCGTGCTCGATTCAAATCTGTTAAAGCGTTTTTACCAAACGGGTGCCATATTGAAGCGGCTAGGGGAACGGATTCGCAAAATGGAACTTATTGTTCAAAGGAGGATAATGTCATTCTTCAGTTGGGAACACCTGTTAATGGAACTGGAGAATGTGGCGGAAAAAAATTTCACTTTAGGTGAGGGAGGAATATAAGAAGGTTGGCCTTTCATCTTATCCTTTACCTTGATGTGATTAATGATTAGATGGGTTAAGACTATATTGAATCGCTGAAGGCTATAGAGGATTACTATCAGGTACTACTCTTGGGATGTACTAGCTTAACATGATGTCACTTGTTGGATGAAATGACAGGGGGATTTGTTAAGATTGATACAGAGTACTATGTATTGCCTATCAGGATTATCGCTTGGCTTGTCAATGGCATGCCAAGTCACGTTTAATCACTGCTGGTTGTTATAAAAGAAGGGGTAAATTAGAGAATAAAACAACATATACAGGGGGAGAGAGAGGGGAGCAACGGACGACCAGTCAGTTGTGTTGACTCTGTGATTTAGCCATGGCATTAAGGGACAATCCGAAGCTAAGGTAATGAAAGTAACTTAGCAATTGCCGAGCTAAAAGAACAAAAAGAACTAAAGAATTATGAAATCTAATTTAAAGACTAAAGAACTATGATAAAAGAAAATGAAGTTCAGTCGGTTAAGGTTAGGATAATTTACTCCTTAAGAGGATGATGGCCATAAAATAATAAAATGTACAATGATTGAATAATTATATAAGTTAGGTAAAATAAGCATACAAGATTACCAGAATCTGTTTTTGTTGAGTGAATTTTTTTAAAAATTCCAACACAACCAAAAGTATGAAGCTATACGATCACAATAAAACTAATATATATAGATTAACAATCTAATATTGGAAAGTAATCGTCAAGCATGATCTCGCCAATCAATATATATATGGAACTAACTAGCCTCATGCTCGCTGAAATGCAGCCGGTGATGGCCCTGCCTCTGTCATTGTACAAAAGGGAGCACATGTGTAGCTCCTGGATTGAATGTAAAAGGTCTGGCTAGTTTGACCATATGTATTTCGTCAATTGGTTCAGGACAGGAGCATCGCCTTTACTGAGAGAAACATTATATCATTAATATTGGCTTTTATAATTTATATGAAAAATACGGAGTTACTAAAGTGATCAAAAAGGAGTCATGAGGGAGCTGTGGTTGCTGAGCAGCATGGCAATCAAGTCAGAGACTCGTTCAGGAATTTTAATCCGAACATTATTGCTGGGCCATGAAAAAGAGATGATGTCAGTTGTTGCCCATTTTACATCAAGGTCTTGTCATCATTCTTTAGAAGTCAATTTCTTGATCACTACTTCAACAACATTAATCCCGTGTCTACATAAGTCAGACATCTTGCTGAGCAGATATCCTAAATTCAGTCTTTATAATTACACAGAATTCAAGACAAAATTCAAGAATGGAAGGCAGCCGCCAGATTGACATTGAATCAAAGCTAACGAAAGCGTTTGGGGAGATCGCCCAACTCGTTGGTGTGCAACTTATATGTAAAAAAATGAAGTCCTATTGGAAAAAGTTGCTGCTGTGGAAAGGGAGATAGAAGGAGCGTCCTCTTCTGTTAGAATCATGTACTGGAAAAGACAGTTGAAGAGTTAATTGAAAAAAATAAGAAGAGACGGAAAGAAATGGACGCCATGGCAAGGGAGTTGACTAAACTTAAAAAGGTCAACATGGAACTCCGATATGAAATGGATGAATGAATGAAATCAAGATGTTCTTCTTGGTCCAATCTTGAGTTACGAACTGACTTCTGTCACCTCAGAATGGCCATTCATCTTTTCAGATGAGACTTCGGTAGGTGCATCACCACTTGCTGCATCTTTACAAACTTTCTTAGCCTCAATCTCAGTAACACCATCCTCCTCTTGTTTCCTCTTCTTCCTGATTAGTGAGCTAATATCAGATGCTTTTTTCTCTCTGTTTTCTCTGTATTACTTAATGTCTGAGCTTCTTCAGTTTTGGATGAAGATGAAGAAGAAAAGCCCGCTGACTTGCTTGTACCAAGTCCTAGAGCTTCTTTTGCAATTTCCTTCATTTTTGCCATGTCTTTCAGCTCAATCTTGGCATCTTCAATTTCTTCTTTTATATCAGGAATGAGTTCTCTCTGATAGTACTGCTAAAGCTAGATACATGAATATCAATGACCATGTATTTGTCAGGAATTACTCAGGACAGAATAAATGGGTACCTGACAAGATGATAGAATCTACTGGCCCAGTGTCTTATAGAGTTCAAATCCAAGATGGTGAGGTGAGGAGGCATCAGGACCAAATGAGATCAGTGTTGCCTGAAGTGGTTGAACCACTTTTATTCCGTCATCTCAATCTTCGAACCCCATTACCAATAAGGCAGTTGGTAGTGATGAATCCTGCACAATTCAAAAGCCTCTGATCTCACCCAAACTAGCCACTCGCCATAATGTTGTGTCTGAGACTGAGACTAGATCAACGTTGGAACAACCCATTAGAAGCTCACAACGAAACATTAAGCCCAAGCCACCTGACAGGCTAGACCTTTAAATAGTTGTTTTGTTGCTATTATTTTTACATCGATTATAGCTGTTCAATTATGAATTCATTACTAAGGATGGAGGAATGTAATAGATTTCGTTATGCTTTCCTAATCTACTCTATCACTCCTTTGTTGTTATTATTTGGCCCTTTGAATTAATAGAGTTATTCCCCTTTGCTTAATAGTCTTCTCTTCCATCTATCTGCCAATCGCACTCACTTCCGTCACTTGATTTACTTAGCATGTAGTAGCCTACATTTTGTTTTTGTTTGAAATAAAGAGAGCCAGTTAATGGCTAGTATCTGAACATAGAACAAGTCTTGTCAAATCTATCATACCACCAATTTTTATATATATATATATATATATATATATATATATATATATATATATATATATATATATATATATATATATATATATATATATATATATATATATATTCTTATCATTGAACAGCACACTGTTACTAACATTAAACTTGAAGGGTAGGGGAGACAGGGGCAATAACAAACTGAATGGAGAGCTTTTTGAAGAGACATCCTCAGAACACTCAGAGGACAACTGAGCACCTGAGTCGTGGGAGAAAAGAGGCTGAGAACCCAGAAGTGATAAATAATTGGTTTACTCTGCTTGGTTATCAACTGTCAAAAGCAGGGGTGAAGGATTTTCTGGATCAAATCTACAACGTAGATGAAAGCGGGTTTGTCACCAACCCTAAAAGTGATGTGGTGCTAGCTCGGAAGGGGTCACGTCGAGCGATTCAGACCATCGGAGGATCGGGCAAGGAGCAAGTCACTGTCAACTGTGGCGGCTCTGCATCAGACAATGTTCTCCCCCATTATGTCATATACAAGGGGAAGAACCTCTATAAGGACTGGGTGACCTGTGGACCAGAAGGTGTCTTGTACAACACCAGCGGCCAACGGTTGGATGGAGGGTGAACACTTCCTGGAGTGGGTCAAGGAGCAGTTCCTGATCCAAACAGCAGAGTACAGTAGCCTGCCAAGAGTTTTAATTTTCGATGGACACCCTTTCACACCTGTCCGTCAATGTTGTGCAATGCGCAAAAGAGAACAATGTTGTGCTGCTGAGGCTGCCAGCAAAGCTGACGTATCTGCTGAAGCCCTTTGACTGGACGGTCTTTTGACCCGTCAAGCAGAAGTGGCAGCTTCTCCTGAAGAAGCATGCAAGGACACACAGGGGACCAGTCAGCAAGGCCTCCTTTCCTCGGTTGCTGAAAGAATTATATGAAATCTCTTTTTCGGCAAGCATCATCAAGGCAGGTTTTCGCTCCACAGGCATCTGTCCATTTGAACGCAATGCAGTTCAGCTCGACCTCCTTTCCCTGACATATCCATCATCCTCTGCTCCTGAGTCTGGCCATTTGTTGTCATCTGCTGAGCCTGGCCCATCATCGTCTGCTGCTGCTACCGAGCCTGGCCCATCAACACCCTCAACCTCATCAAATTCGTCTGACGGATCATCTGTGAGAGACTTTTTCCTTCAGCGCATGGCACTCTCTCATTTTACCCCAAGAGGCCGATCTGCTAGAGTCGGGCAGTTTCGGTATGGAGAGGCTCTCACTGAGGACCAGTGCCTTATCAGTCTGCAAGAGGATCAGACAGCTAGACAAGAGAAAGGGAAGGGGAAAGGTCGAGGGAGGGGTAGCAACTCATCAAATTCACAGCCAAGGTCAAGGAGTCCCATTAGTCGTGAAGATCTGTGCATTCACTGTGGGCGAAGCGCCGGACAGGCCTGGATTGCTTGTGACATATGTGATTCTTGGTACCATGAAGAGTGTGCCAAATTGGAACTACCATTAGTGGACATGGAGGAAGAGGAATGGCATTGTGACTTTTGTTCAAATTGAAAAAAAAAACAACATAAAAACTGTCATTTCTTATTGCCCCTTATGTTTTTAGTGACATTTCCTTATTGCTCCATTCCGTTAATTTTGCAAATGTTAAAAAAAAATTCATAATAAATAATCCTCTTAATATAATGACAATTTAGCCTTGAATTATTGTAGGAAAACAATCTCTTTGTTTGTTACACCTATAAAAATTAAATCTTTGGGAATTGTCTTGAAAGGAAAACAGGTTTTTATTAAAGTGCTAAATTTCTCATTTCTTATTGCCCCTGTCTCCCCTATAGAATTGTAACTTAATACAGGAGAAAAATGTTTATGTTTAGAAATCCTTGCAAGTTGATAGAAAAATAGCTTCATACTCCTATGAATTGAAACTTGTTTCATTGAGAATGACATAAATGGCGTTTCTATTTTGATGAAAAATTTATGTTTGCTTTTTAAAAAAAATAGAAATCGTAATACTGGAACCGCCTTGGAAAATAGCTGGCCTGTGCAGTTCTAATTAGCATCGCATACTGACTTTGGAATTGACAGAGTATAGTAGCAAAGTTGAAGAAAACATAATTTTTTTCTTTTAAAACAGAGTAAATATAATATGAATGATAAGAAATCATATTATATTATCATAAAAGTACATTTGGCATGCTGCCTTGCCACTTCCATGATCGGAGGTCCCCTTCCATTTTTAGTTGATGTATGCATTTCTCATATAAAACTTGCCCCTGATGATGTAAAATGGATCTTGACTGGCATGTCTGTGTTATACTCCATCATGAAGAGGTCAAGCTGCAACCCGCCAAATAGGATTCCATATTTTGAAAGCAGGGATCCATTTCATGACAAAGCTATCATCGCTTAGGTCAGGAACCTGAGAGAAATTTTTAAAAAAAGAAAAAAAAAGAAAGGATAATTGAGATTGCTCCTCAAAAATATGGAAAAAGATCTGAACGAGTGTGTATGAAAGGTGCCAGACAAAGAAAGAAAGTAAAATAGAAGAAAAAAACAAAACATCCTAACCTCGAGGTTGACTGATAGATAGATCAGTCACTTTTGTTAAACCTGGTATGTATACCACAATAAAAACTAAGTAATAGTAATAGATATATGACTTCAGCTTATAAAAAATAATAAATAAATAAATAAAATTCCCTTTTTTCATCCCAAGGGAAAATGTGTCTTTAGGGTCTATTCCAAGGGAAGACTGGAATAACCCAGGCGTCGTACAGCGCTGCAAAATGAGCTAGGGCGAGGTGACTTGCTCAAGGCCACACAGCGAGGCGGGTAGTCGAACTCGGTACCTTTTAGGTACGAAGCAAAAATTGTACCGCTGAGCTACAGCATAATCTGATTAAACTTTGTCTGCATTGGGTCAACTGAAACATAAATTTTCAACCTCAATGAGAATAGAGGATCGAATAGTCTTCCAAATAAATAATGCATTTTATATTCGGATTTACAAAGCTATACATTTCTCTTTCTTCCTTTTTTTTTTTTCATTTTTATTCATCCAGTTTCTTTCCAATGTATACACTTGAAATGTTCCAGATCCCTTTATTACAAGAATTATATGTCATACCTTACAGCGCTGGCTTCCGGCGACAACAGACGCGGTTTGCTGATCTTGTAATATTCTACAACATTTTAACTCAGTGTAACGACATGTTTTATAAAATATTATTCAATTTTGGTATATTTTTACATGTTTGTACATTTGCATATATATGCATACATTGTCGCCATGGATTCTCAACTTTGTGTTTATACATTTTTATGCATGCCACTTCTAAACGAATTTCAATTTTTTGGATGAATAAAGTATATATTATTATTATTATTATTATTATTATTATTATTACCTAAATCCAGCTTTGCAGTCCACAGAATTACATCTCTTCTTCATAATATGTCGTGCAAAGGTTTGTCTGCAATCGAGAATTTTGAAAAAAAAAACAGAATTTCTTATGATGCAATAAACAATATGAGGACCTCAAAATGTGTATTTTGACATTGTTCACAATGAATCATAAATAAAGATATATCAAGGCTATAACATGGCTTGATCGCAAGGATTCTTGAAAAAAATAATACCATTCTGCCCATGAGTTGGGAATGATGCCTGAAAGGTTTCTTTTTACGAGGCTCAACTTCTTTTAATTCATAAATTATCTCATTATTTTATTGGTTACATCTGCCAAAATAACCTAACCACTTTCAACGTCCCATTAAACTTTGTTCATTGATAGAAATTTACAATGACATCAAAATCTATGACAGAGAATCAGAAACAACATATTCTATCATCATCATTATCATTGCCTTTTTCACCCTGGGTCAGGGTATAGGCCACAGACAAACAGTATCCATCCTTCTCTATCCTGAGCTAACTTTTCTATCTCATTCCAGGTCTTACCACTTCTCTGTATATTCTATAAGTGATTAGAATATTTTTTTTTCTTAATAAAGAGGTTTCAGTGATTACTCTACTCTATTGAGGAGTGAGTTGCATCCTGCTAATAACTGCTGCTCTCATGATAAATAATAATAATAATAATAATAATAATAATACTTTATTGCATCCCAAAAAGGAAATTTTTTGTACAGACGTGTTATAATTTACACATAAGATAAAAATACAATGGAAATAGGATGTATATATATAAAAAAGGAGCAGCTCTATAACCAGAGCTGCGCTTTATAATATGAATAATTTCAACACTGTAAAATAGTTAAAACTGTCACCATAAATTGAAAATTGAAAAGATTGCAAAACAAATAAATTAATAAATTAATATTTATATTTTAAAAAAGTAAAAATGAGAAATAATTATATAAAATGATTATTGCTTGTTGTTATAAAGCCTAATACTGGACGGCAGAAAAGATTTTCGGTGTCTCTCTGTTTTAGTTGAAATAGAGAAAGGGCGACCACTTCTTTCTGACATAATAATTGATGGTCTTAGTGGATGATACTGGTCATTTAATATTTTAGTTATTTTATTTATACAAAATTTCTCGTATAAAAGATCTACATCGTCAACATCATTTATATAGCGTTTAATGGATTTTTTAATATTTGAATTTATTTTGTTCCTTTCCACTGCTAAGCAATTGCCTCCCCAAGCTGTTATACAAAATGACAAAACACTTTCGATTACTGCTCTATAAAATAATGTGCAGAGGGTTTTATCTATTCTAAACTGAGAGAGTTTCGATAAAAAATATGTACGTCTGCACATCTTATGCCTAATTATTTTCAAGTGTTCATCCCACTTGAGCCTGTCATCAATCGTTACACCAAGGTATTTGTAGTGAGGAACTCGCTGGACGAATTGGTCCTTTAATTTTAACGGTTCTATCAGTTCCTTCACTCTCCTAAAGTCAATCACTAGCTCCTTTGCATCACACCAAGACACAAATCTATCAATTTCTTGCCTATAAGCCACTTCGTTGCCATTTGTTATGAGGCCTTGAAGAGCGGTGTCATCTGCAAACTTTATTAATGGTACACTCAGGTTTTGACTTCTACAGTCATTCGTGTATATTGTGAATAATACAGGGGACAATACACAACCTTGAGGAGCACCAGTATTTGTAGTTATACAGGAAGATTTGTTTTGCCCTAATTGAACATATTGTGCTCTCTCCGTAAGAAATTCGAGCACCCAAGCAATTATATACTTGTTTAAATTCAGACTAGTCAATTTTTGAACAACCAACTGAGGTTGCATTGTATTGAACGCTGAAGAAAAATATGAAATATTATAAGGTAAGAGAAAAACCATCTAAATGGAGTGTATTTATGGTAGTCTTTCAGATACAAGTAGGTCCATGGGCTGGAGTTTATAAGGGTTTCTATAGCGTGAAAAAGACAAATGCAATTACTTGTTACCCTTTGTATAGGATGCTAGTCTAAAATAAAGTATATAGTCCACCGCAAGGTAATTTCTGACAGCTGCAACAGGACCAGATGCCAATTTATACTGCAGTGTGGAGGAGAGAGAGAAAGCAGAAAAACAAAAACCTAGGATGAATGCAGGATCAAGAGGGTCTATTTGCTTGTGGGAGAAGGGTACTATTGGTACTAACGTTTTAACTGGTTCTCCCCTCCCCATCCCCTCTATGGGGTGAAATAAAGGGAACGTGTTTATTAATATTAACATCCCTTGAAGTTTGTGACAAGACAAGACAGATCATCACACTGAGCCACTGACACATAAAGTACGTCCTATGTCCTTGCACAGCAGAACTCAGTCTACTCATGTCCACATTCAACAACAATAAAATAAGATTCACACCTGGTTTTGTATTGCCTGCATGAGAGTAGGTTGTTTCATCAACTAGACTTTTAACTTTAAATTGTAATTTTACATAGCCCGCACAATGTCCCATCTTACACGTTAAGATTTGCTATTGGTCAAGGAAGCCTTGTAAAACAATTTGAGCATTTAAGTGGATATTGTGCTATATAAATGTCCATTTAAAAGAACACCTTTTTTTAAATTTTATTGATGTCTAAAGATTTAATATTAATAACCTAGAATCAATTCTCTTTTAATATCTTAATGAATGTTTAGAAAAAATAAATAAATGAAAATAAAAAGGGCGTCAAATAATGAAGCGATTCATGAGACAAGCT